>NC_081562.1:7430023-7482067 GCF_022355385.1 Mustela nigripes | reverse complement strand
TCAAATAAATAAATAAAATCTTTAAAAAAAAAAAAAATGAAGTTTGGAGGGCACCTGGGTGGGTCAGTGGGTTAAAGCCTCTGCCTTTGGCTTGGGTCATGATCTCAGGGTCCTGGGATAGAGGCGCGCATTGGGCTCTCTGGTCAGTGGGGAGCCTGCTTCCCCCTTCTTTCTCTCTGCCTGCTTCTCTGCTTACTTGTGATCTCTGTCTGTCAAATAAATAAATAAAATCTTTTAAAAAAAAATACTCCCACCACCACTTTGTGAACAGCTACAGACCTGCTACGGAAGACTGGGGCACTTCCCAGCACAGCTGTGTCCTTTAGAGATCATCCTAGCGTTCTATCAGACCAGCAGCTCAAAATGTGAGATGTGGTATGTGCTAGGATCAGTGTCAAAGTGATGGAGATTCTTTAGGACTATATTGTGATAGAAAGCAGGAGAGCTAACGTAGCCCTGGGGTAACACAGGGAATGTGGCCTGCTGTTCATCACAGATGAATACAATTTGCTTTTCAGTCACCATTGAAAACTGTGCGTTTGCCAGATTAATAGCTGCATACCAAGTACCAGAGGCTGTGTTGTTGTATTACAGTAAAAACGCTGCGTCTGGCACAGCAGCTGTGATTAGAGCTACCGTTTGGTCAAGTTATGGTAGTCCACTGTCATGATCCATCTGGCTTTTGCAAGGGCTAGTCCCGTGAATTAAACATGATCCTAATCTTTTCCATTCCACCCAGGCTGTAGGAATGCTTCTGATGTGCTGTGTTGACCAAAGGAAGGACTCAGACAGTTTCAGGGACCTCTACCTGGTCTTTCCAAACACAGGGGTTAAGGAATAAATGGGTGGATTCTGCTGGCCGATAAGTAGATCCATTCTGATCGCTCCAAGATTTGGGAAATGGCTAGAGGACCATTAACTCCATTTACTGCCAGCTTTCCAATGCCCCAGGGCGGCGATGGCACTTGGGTCTCCTGGGATCGACATCAACTCAAACCTGTATCCAAGAGCCCTCGAAAAAGCTGGGCATTCCTCTGTTCATTTATTCTGATAAGTGACTAAAAGTCTTTTTGGAGAAGTTGGGGAGCCTCTGGTGTATATACTTGTTGCGACCCTACAGGGTCCTTCCTAGAGGAACCCTGACCTGCTCTTCCTTTGATGGGTTCCGCTGTAAGAACCAGTTCCCGTCCACCCAATAGGTGAGAAATGTAGATTTTCCAACCTCATAGCTGACCTCAGTCATCTGCCAAAGCCATCCATCACCACAGATCTCTGTGCTAAAGGCCATCTGATTGCCTGCCATTCGCATTTTCTTCCCTATGGTGGTCATTGTGTCTGTCTTGCCTCTGATGACGAAATGCTACCCCTGGCCTCTGCTAGTCAGACTCCTATCATCCATACTGACATTGAGGAGCCCAGGACCACAGCGGCATCTCCTTTGTAGGCCCAGGCCCACAGCACGGCTACTGCTGTTCTTCTGCAGTGCTGACCTCTGACTCTGAGCTGCTTCAGTGAAGACAGTATCTTCCAGAGACGGTAGTCAGCCTGCCGATTCTTGGGTTTTGCATAATAAATCCATTTTTAAAAACGATTATTTATTTATTTGACAGAGACACAGCGAGAGAGGGAACACAAGCAGGGGGAGTTGAAGAGGGAGAAGCAGGCTTCCCGAGAAACAGGAAGCCTGATACGGGGCTCGATCCCAGGACGCTGGGATCATGACCTGAGCCGAAGGCAGACACTTAATAACTGAGCCACCCAGGTGCCCCACATAATAAATCCATTCTAGCATACCTCCCTCAGCTTTTTGAGGCTTCTCTCCACTCTGCCCAGGCAAGTCCAACATTTCTACCCAATTTACTGTAGGATGTCTTTGTTCCAAGCTTTGAGGGGCTATTCTGGAGACTGTTAGAACTGGAGTTCCAGGAATCCTTGCCAGAATACTAAATCCTGAATCGCGAGAGTGTCTCCCAGATCAGTAAAGTCTCCCCTTCCAGCGTTATAACCCACCCCTCCCTGATCCATTGCTCTCCAGACACGTTCCCAGGCATGGCCTTGTTCCTTCTGGAACAGATTAGCGATGTCCTGAAGCTCTTTTGTAAGACTTGACCCTGGTTTTTGGTCCGGAAACCTTGAGGGCGGGAAAGGGCAGATCTCAAAGAGGGCAGGTATCCTTATACAAGACAATTGCCTCTAGTGAGGCCTTTAGGAGGTCTCCAGGTAATGGAGGCTGTGTTCCTCTCACGAAAGAGAGGGGCCTGGTGCTGCTGTCCTACATGGTGAATCTGGGTATTTAGGATTCTCCGCTGAATCTGCTCCATTGTCACATCCCGTTCTTAGAGCTCCACTCCCTCCCTCCCCAGTCCCTAGCAGAGAGACTTGCAGGAGCTGTGAATTTTATAAGTAAAACCTGGGGTCTGATTTCAGCATTGTCTGTTCTCTGGCTGCAGGAGATGAGGGTCTCTTTAGACACTATCATTGAGGATTTCTGGGGTTTTTTTTTCTTTCTTTCTTTCTTTTTTTTTTTTGGTGGGCAGCAAAGCAAGTTTCTTGGAGCCATAGCAAAGTTGTAGTACAAAGCTCTCAAGGAGGAAGGGGCCCCAAGGGGGTTGCCCAGATTTCTGGTTTTCATATCGTGCTTTGAGTTGCTAGCAGACTGAGTTGAGCCCATTATTTTCTTCCTTCTGGGCTTTAATGGCCGTTAAGACAGTCAACCAGCTTCATAATCCTTATAATGACCATTGCCCTCTTGTTTTTCAAGTTATTGATTTGTCTTGGGCTCTGGCGAATCTTCTCCCTGTATCCCATTCTAACCTACCCAAAGTTAAGAGTCCTGCTAACGCGCTGGTACGGCACCCTTGGGGCGCTCTCATCCCACGTAACATCAATAACACTGTCCTCGACCACACCTGGCAGACATGTGATCCGGTTCCAAAATCCCATTCGGAGAGCTTACTTCCTGGAACCACATCTGGTAACCTCTTATTTTAGATCCCATCAAATGCAGACCCTTAAGCAGGGGTTTGAAGGCAGACAGTTTATTTTGTGAAAATGATCCCAGGAGGTCCCAGGGGAGGGTAGCATACAGGGTGTGGTTGATATACGGGTACAGGAACGTGCCATTACCCCTGTGAGCAACCAGGACCCCGTCTCAGGCTCCCTTTAGGAGGTGTGCAGGGCTTTCCTCTGGACTGTTTCTCTCTAGGAGTGAGGAAGCCCGGCATTTGCCCAGTGACGCCCACCTCCCACCATCTGAGGGCTGCTCTTAGGACTGTTCATTTCCTGGCATTTACATAGTGTCCGCGATCAGGCTGGACATGTTCCCTGTGATCAGAGAAGGTGCTTCGGGCCGAGAGTCTTGGGTGCTTGCCCTGGGAAACCTTGGGGTGCTCAGGAACGACGAGTGCTTCAAGGACCTGATCAGGTTCTGCCAGTGCTGAAGTCTAGGTCCCAGGCCCCGGAGGGCCCCTCCCCTGGCTTGTCACACAGCCCACAGGCCCTGCATGATCTGGCCTTGCCTACCCCACCGTCCTCATTTTGTGGGCTCTCCTTTTCACTCGTGCTGATCTGTTTCTCTGTTCATGAATCCCTTTATTTGTTTCTAGGCAGGAAAACGGAAACCAAACTGGTTATTTTGACCCGGAGAAACTAATGTAGGAGATGAGCTAAACAGCTATTGGAAGACTGGAAAGGCAGGAGAGGAACACTGAGACCGAGAAAGGAGACAAGGCCAGGTGGTGCTGCGTGACGACCTTGAGGGAACAAGGGAGAAAGTATTTGGGGAACCACCCAGACAGCATCTTGGCCGTGCATGGCCTACGAACGGTTCCTGTTTTCCCTTCTTGTTTCCGTTCTATCTTCGACTTTATTCTACAAGCATTTTACTGACCAGGGCTGTCCAGTCCCTGTGCCTAGAGTAGGCCATGCAGGGATGCATGCCTGACCTGTGTCTCAAAAGAACCATCTGATCTTGCCCTGAACAAGGCTTGAACCTTGTGGATATGGATTTTGGGAATCTTGGTTTACCCTCTGCTCTGTTGACATTGAACTTTGCTGTGAGCTCAGACGAGCCATGCGGTACCATACCTCAGGGCCTTTGCCTGTGACACCCGTGATGTCCCTGTGCCCTGGAACATGGCTTCTCCTGTTCCTTCTTCCTGTCATACCAAACTCCCACTCCTCCTTAAGACCTAACTGAACTATCCCTCTTTCTTTCCCTATGCAGGACTGTGGCTTCATCTGTGGAATTTACATATGCGCACACACATTTATTAGACCTTGTATTACAACTTTTTTTTTTTTTTAATCTGTTTTTCTCCTGGGGTGCCTGGGTGGCAGTGGGTTAAGCCTTGGCCTTCAGCTCAGGTCATGGTCTCAGGGTCCTGGGATCGAGCCCCGCGTCAGGCTCTCTGCTCAGCAGGGAGTCTGCTTCCCTCTCTCTCTCTCTCTGCCTGCCTCTCTGCCTGCTATGATCTCTCTTTCTCTGTCAAATAAATAAATAAAATCTTTAAAAAAAAATGTTTTTCTCCTGCCCAGAGTATGACCTCCTTTGGGGCCTCATTCATCCCTGTGTCTTTATTCATTCATGCAATGCATCTTTTTTGAGTCCCTGACTATCCTAGGCGTGGGAGCAGCTCCGTCAATGTCTGCTGGAGGGATGAATGAACTGGTGTGTGGTTGCTATCCCGATGGGTGCTATGTTGCTAGGTGACAGCCTTTAGTGATGATTAGCGAGAAGGGGGAGAATCTCCGCTGTTGAGTGAGGTGAGAGTAGACACATCTTCCTGCTGGATCAGGGAGACTTCGTGGTCCACGGAAGGGCCACACTTGGCCCTGCCAGTGTGGCAGGGGTGAGGCGGGGCTTCTGACCGTGGGTGGGGAGAGAAGGGACAGGGGGAGGCTTTCCAGGATACGCACGTCGTCTGAAAAATTCCTATGAGGCTATCTTTCCTTCCTCCTTCACATAGGGAATCACTGCAGTAAAAGTTTTCTTTTTTCTTTCTTTCTTTGGGAGAGAGCGAGCGAGCATGAGAGGGGAGAAGGTCAGACTCCCCATGGAGCTGGGAGTCCGATGGGGGACTTGATCCCTGGAGTCCAGGAGCATGACCTGAGCCGAAGGCAGTTGCTTAACCAACTGAGCCACCCAGGCGCCCAGCATTAAAAGTTTTCTTAATGAGAGTGAAGAGGAAACTGAATGGGATGGCTTATGCGCAAGCGTCCGCACAGATGACAGCAGGAGCCCGTCAGGACCGTGTGAGTGACAGAAGTGGGCTGGGAGACCGTGGCTGTGTCTGGAGCGGCGGCTGCTCGGCACAAAGGATGTGTCAGGTCCACGCTGCAAGATCTTTGACATTTTCAGGAGAGGCCACCAGGCCAGCTTGTACTGTGACGTCTCCTGATTTTTCAGTATCGAAAAAAAATCAAGATTTTACAAAGCCAGGAGTTTTTGGCTCCGTCGTCGTCTGGCCTAATCTGGATCTTTCCTACGAGACCCAGCCCGGAGAGCACCTTCCTGGGGAGCATTTCCGTCATATCTGACGGATATCTCGCTCGGGAGTCTCTCCGCTTGGCAGCTCCTGCAGCATGCCCGCCGGGCTTAGTGCCTCCCTAGCTCTGTTCTTTCCCCCATGACCTCCGTCCACAGCCGCTCCCCCTCTAGTCTGGGAGCACTCTGAGGGTAGTAAGAGTGCTGTGTGTGTCTCTGCATTTGGCTCATGAAAGAACAAGACATGTGCGTAAGTAAAGCATCTGGGGGAACACAGGACTTAGGTAAGTGAAAGACAGCATGTGGATTTGGTAGACAAGTGGGTAGGGTACCGAAGGCTGAGCTAGGACCTTAGAGTCAGAGCTGAATTTAGTAGAAAGAAGCATCCCTAACCATGAGTTGGGAGGCCTGGAGGAAGGTAATGAGCTCACCATCCCTCAAGGTATCTGAACAGAGATGAGCTGATGGGCCACTTGAAGATGCTGGAAAGAGGGGAGCTTTACTGGGTGACAGGTTGCGCTGGATGGTTACATGTTCCCTCCGCTTCCGTCATATCACTGATTTGTGTTCCGTAGAGCGAGATTGAACAAACCGCTAACCCAGGCCATAGAGGCATTCAGGTGGTTGGGAGCTGGGCCTGTGCCTCCAGGCAGACCTGATTTTGAATCTGGGCTCTACCACTTTGCTGCGCCAAAGTGGGCAAGATGCTCACCCTCTCTGAGCACAAGTGACTTAGTGTCTATGGCCCTGGAATGCTTTCTTCACTTCTTCCCCGCAGGGCTCTGACCCACGCAGCAGAGACAAAGGCTACCTCCGAAATGGACAGCAGGCACTCAGTGACAGCTAGCAGTGAAGGTAAAGGTTGCTCCTGGTTAAAGCCATTCTTCAGACGCCCTGGGAAGGTGGGGTGTTGTCCTGCCCCACAGTGAGTCCAATACCACCAGGGTCTTTTCCTGTTTTGTAAAAGAAAACCACTGGGAAGCACCAGAAGAAGCTGTTAGCTTACCTCTGAAGGCTAATGTTTTTGGAAAAACCCCCGTCCTTAGGCATCAGAATCACTTCCAGTAGGGAGATGCCCACACTCCAAGGGGCATATGGGATCCGAGTAGATCAGAGAACCTGACGATTTGGGTCTTCTCTCTCCACACTCCGGGCCAGAGAGTCACTGAGATGGAGGGTGGGTAGGATCACCTCCGTTATTTAAATCATTATTTCTCACTCGGTCTCCCTTCTCTGCATCTGCCAGGCCCATATACCAGAATCCTCATCTGTTACTTTACTCTTATGAACCTGGGCAAACCAGAACATAACCCAAGGCTTTGGTTAGTTGTGCTGAGAACTTGACTTAGGCCTGGACCTCGGTCCAGCCTTCCTCCTCTCCCTGCCTGCAATGAAGACAGCTGGGTCCCCAGTGCGTCCCAGCAGGGATAAGTAGGCAAGCTGCAGGGGCGCCTGGGTGGCTCAGTGGGTTAAAGCCTCTGCCTTCAGCTCAGGTCATGATCCCGGGGTCCTGGGATCAAGCCCCGCATCGGGCTCTCTGCTCTGCAGGGAAGCCTGCTTCCTCCTCTCTCTCTCTCTCTCTCTGCCTGCCTCTCTGCCTACTTGGGGTCTCTGTCTGTCAAATAAATAAATAAAATCTTAAAAAAAAAAAAAGTAGGCAAGCTGCAAGAGAGTGAGACCAGCCACCTCCCACGCTACTCACCCATCACAGGCAGAATAGAAAGGGAATGGGCACCTGCCAGTCATTTTAAAGTGATACCAACTACCATGAAGTGATTGTCGAGCGCTCACCCTCACGTTAGCCCCTCTACCCATCAGGGAGAGCAAGCAAGGGAGAGAAGGAAAGGCTAGAATTGTCTGTTGTGGGCATTTGCATGGAAGCACCCTCTTTATGGTGGCTTAAAACACTTCTGGCCACACACACTTGCTAGGAGACCACCCACGTGGTCTCCTATTATTATTCCAATAATATTATTATTATTCCAATAATAATGCAGTCCCTAGCACGTGGTGAGCCTTCAAAACAGTTAATTTCAGGGACATCGGCCAGGCTCAGTCGGGGGAGCCTATGACTCTTAATCTTGGGGTTGTGAGTTCAGGCCCCGTGTTAGGTATAGAGATTACTGAAAAATAATAAAATCTTGTAAAAATGTTAATTGTAGGGCACCTGGGTGGCTCAGGTGGTTAAGTGTCCGACTCTTGATTTCAGCTCAGGTCATGATCTCAGGGTCGTGAGATCGATCCTCACACTGGGCTCTACGCTGCCCCTCTCCCCCCTCAAAAAAATAATAAAAATGTTAATTGTAGCAAATAACAGTAGCCAACAACGAAAATAATAAATACACAGAATAAAAATATTAACAGTATAAAAATAGTATGATACGGGCGCCTGGGTGGCTCAGTGGGTTAAGCCAGGTCATGATCTCAGGGTCCTGGGATCGAGTCCCGCATCGGGCTCTGTGCTCAGCAGGGAGCCTGCTTCCTCCTCTCTCTCTCTGCCTGCCTCTCTGCCTACTTGTAATCTCTCTCTGTCAAATAAATAAGTAAAATCTTTAAAAAAAAAAAATAGTATGATATAAAGAGTTACCAAAGTCGGACTTCACTCCAGGTGTTGGGTGCTTTTAGAATCTGCTGAAACTACAATACTCCTATGATTCTACTGATGTGCATGTATTGAGTTCTTACTGTATATGTATGATTATGTCCCTGATGTTCATTTTATAGATAAGAAAAATGAAGCTTAGAGAAAGTTAAATAAGCAGCCAGACATACTGCTAGTGAATTTACAAACCCATGTCACCTGGCTTGAGAACCATTCACTTGAGTATTAGGCTCGACTTAGTCACTGATGTTGGGTCATTTCACTTATCCAAATAATGGTTGGTAACTGATCATTCCAATAATTGGTAACTCTGGAACCCAGCCAGAAGAGGTATATCTAGCTTTAACTTTTTTTTTTTTTAAGATTGTATTTATTTATTTGACAGAGAGAGAGAGACAGTGAGAGCGGGAACACAAGCAGGGGAAGTGGGAGAGGAGAAGCAGGCTTCCTGCCGAGCGGGGAGCCCGCTGCAGGACTCCATCCCAGGATCCTGGGATAATGGCCTGAGCCAAAGGCAGACGCTTAATGACTGAGCTGCCCAGGGGCCCCTAGCTAGCTTCATCTTGAATTGGAATCAGGAACTGATGCAGAAACTGGGTGATAATGCATTGATCCAGGCGATAGCAATGCCCAGGACAGGTATTGGCTGCAGGCACAGCCAGATGGCACAGGGTAGACGCGGCTTTCCCATTTCTTGTCTCTGCTTGTCCCTCTTTCTCTTTGCATGTTTGTTTCATTCCCTTTGGCCACAGCCAGACCATCTCTACCTGGTGGGAAAGGCAGATCACAACCTAAAAGAAGAACCCTGTCCCTCCTAGTGTCCCTACAGCAAGGTGGGCTACACGCCCATTTGACCGGTCACTCTGGACAGGAGATGGAGCGCCACTATTGTCCAAACCTGGACTATGGGCTCAGCCCCGCAGTTAGGTGGTGGTCAAGGCCCTGTGGGCGGGCATCCCACCTTGGGATGTGCTGGGTCAGTTTGGCAGTGGAAAGAGAGGTGTTAGGAAAACAAAAGCAGGCCTCCACTATAGGGAGGTCTACAACTAACGGAATATTTCAACACAGTGCGGTAGGTACTGGGTGCTGTGGGTTTGGACCGTAGGGAGCTGTCATTTCTCGCTGGGGTTGAAAGAAGCCTGTCTGGCTGGTGTGGCCTGGCACCTAGGGCAAGGCGGCTGAACAGCATCCAGGGCCGCTCCCTGCTCCCTGGGGGCCCGCCTCCCCCGGAGTCCCCAGCTGCCCTAGCTCAGCACAGTGCCAAAGGCAATGGATGGGACATCAGCAAGCAAGCCGTGGAGAGCAGCTGGGGTTAAAGATCACCCCTGGGCTCATGGCTGAACCTCTCCTTGGACACACCGCGCCCCTCCTTCTAATTCCGACTCTTCCCGCTGGCCGTTTCTGCATTTGCAGGGAGGAAGACAAAAGAGAAAGAACTGGATGTAGACAGGGAAGCATGACCCTTGACAGACACAGAGTGGTCACTTCCCTTTGGATTTTTTTGAGGGGGAGGGGACTTCATGGTCAGAGTTCACAAAATGCCAAACACAACCTCAAACTCCTGCCACTTAAGCCAGCCTAGGTGGGTCGGTGTCAGGAGACCAAACTGCTGCATGGTTGCCTTGGCAACCAAATTTGTTAGTGATAAAACCTCAGAGCCACAGCGGAGGGAAAGCTACAATCTATAACACTTTCACGGATTTATCTAGTCAAGCAAAATCCCGGGTGAGGAGGGGCTCTCTGGGAAGGAGCTAGGTGATTTCCTTCAATAAGAGGACCTGGGGGTGCTGAGAGCATCCATTCACCAGTGCAGCAAAGAAATAACCCCTGTGGGGTGCCTGGGTGGCTCAGTGGGTTAAGCCTGCTCTTAGGATCCTGAGATCGAGGCTTGGGATTGGGCACTCTGCTCAGCAGGGAGACTGCTTCCTCCTCTCTCTCTGCCAGCCTCTCTGCCTACTTATGATCTCTCTCTCTCTCTGTGTCAAATAAATAAATAAAATCTTAAAAAAAAAAAAAGAAAGAAAGAAAAGAAAGACCCTTATGACCGCATGAGCTCCCACCTAGAGTGGCAGAGCCCTTCAGTCTGGAGCCCTGGATGCCAGGGTTTTGTCGGTTCTGGGCTGACCACTTCCCGGGGTACAGGCAAGACTTGGGGCCTTTCTGCACTAGAATCAAGTGCTATACCCTCGTGGGCTTGCTGGGTCACAATGACCAGAACGATCTCTACCCTTTGGGTGTTTGTGCCCTGTGTTTTTCATCAGACCTCTGCTGTCTTCTCTTTCATGCTCTGGGACTCTCCATCCCTCCCACAGCTCGCCTCACCTGTCCACTTTTTAAATAAAAAAGAGCTCTGTAGGCCTGCCCAGGTGGCTCAGTCAGTGAAGAGTCTACTTCAGCTTAGGTCGTGATCTCAGGGTCCTAGGATCGAGCCCCACATCGGGCTCCTTGCTCAGTGGGGAGTCTGCTTCTCCCTCTTTCTCTGCCCTTCCCGCCTGCTTGTGCTCTCTCTCTCTTAGATAAGTAAATAAATAATCTTTTTTTTTTTAATTTTTTATTTATTTATCAGAGAGAGAGAGGGGGAGAGAGCAAGCACAGGCAGACAGAATGGCAGGCAGAGGCAGAGGGAGAAGCAGGCTCCCTGCTGAGCAAGGAGCCCGATGTGGGACTCGATCCCAGGACGCTGGGATCATGACCTGAGCCGAAGGCAGCTGCTTAACCAACTGAGCCACCCAGGCGTCCCAATAAATAATCTTTTTAAAAAATGCTCTATAACATGGGAATGGGGAATCACTTATAATCACAACTGTTTGATTCAATGATTTTTTTTGTGCAGTGCTGGATAACATTGTCCCTATAATTTTTTTTATCTGTCCAGGAAGCAGATGAACATTAACCTCCAATATGGGAAGCCTCTTTCCCATCTGTCCCTGCCCACATCTGACGTCAATTCTGCTCTGTGTCATTGCAAGGGAAAAAGATCCTGCCTGGGCTGAATTCTAACATTGGCTGTGCGTAGGTCACGGCCATCAACTAATGTGCTGCCATGTGGTTTGGGATAAGCCCACCATACGTGTGGACCCCAGAAATTCTTCCCCAAATGTTCTGGCCCCTAATTCAGATTATTATGGCAGCTGTGGTTTCTTTCCCTAAAAATTATTTTTTTTATGTCTTGGTTTTCATTGTAAAGCTAATATTATATTGCAAAATTTGGTAACAGAGCTGTAAACTTTTCTGTATTTCCTTAAGAGACTTTCTTTCCCTTTAATTGGTATATATTTTTTTAAGATTTATTTATTTATTTGAGAGAGAGAGAGTGTGTGTCCATGCTCGTGGGGGGAGGAATCACAGAGGGAGAGGGAGAGAGAATCCCAGGAGGAATCCTGGCTGAATGAGGAGCCCAGCAAGGGGCTTGATCTCATGACCCTGAGATCATGACTGAGGCAAAATCAAGAGTCGGATGCTTAAACCCATGGCACCACCCAGGTGCGGGGTATTTCATTTTTTTAAATATGATTGCAATCATATCATATATGTAATTTTATACTTTTTTTGCACTTGACATTTCATAAAAGCATTTTACTTAGAAAAATAAAAGAAAGTAAGCCTTTTTGCAAAACAAGCTTTTACATACATAAACACATGTAATGGTGACCACTTCGGGTTCACAACCACACTTGTATTTTTTTATTTGTATTTTTATTTTTTTAAGATTTTATTTATTTATTTGAGAGAGAATGAGAAAGAGAGAGAGAGCATGAGATGGAGGAGGGTCAGAGGGAGAAACAGACTCCCCGCTGAGCAGGGAGCCGGATGCAGGACTCTATCCTGGGACTCTAGGATCATGATTGTGACCTGAGCTGAAGGCAGTCGCTTAACCAACTGAACCACCCAGGCACCCTTATTTTTATTTTTTAAAGACTTTATTTATTTACTTATTTATTTAATTGACAGAGAGACACAGCGAGAAAGGGAACACAAGCAGGGGGAGAGGGAGGGGGGAAAGCAGGCTTCCCGCCAAGCAGGCAGGCAGCCCCATGCGGGGCTCAATCCCACGGTCCTGGGATCATGGCCTGTGTAGAAGGCAGACACTTAACCAAATTAGCCACCCAGGCACCCCTCAATGTAATAATTTAATTTTTAACATAGATGTGAAGGGTTTACTAAACAAATTATAAGGCAATGGAAGCAACCAAAAGTTAACAATTAGAGAATGGCTAATTACATAATAGTACATACACTATCTTGACAGCACACAGAGGAGCTATTACAAATGAGAATCATAGGGACAATGTTGCAACATGAAAAACCACCACTGCTACATGATATGGAAAAAGCAGAACTAGAAATTTCACGTACCCCTACTATGTTTGCTACAATGCTGCAATGCTTGGCACCCAAAAACTATTTAATAAATGGTTGATAGTATTAATTTTTGTCATAATGTTAAAAAAAAAAAAACTAAATGTATGCCTATGGAGAAGAGAGCATCAAGGGACCACATCAAAAATAATTGATTTTGGTGCTGAAGGGGTGGGATTTTGTTCATATTCTCTTCCTTTTTTTTTTTTAACAAATTATATTTTCTAAAGAAAAATTTGATAGTGCAAAGCCAAGAACCCCATACAAAATGGAATAAAAAAAGGGACAGAGGGGGCGCCTGGGGGGCTTAGTGGGTTAAAGCCTCTGCCTTCTGCTCAGGTCATGTTCCCAGGGTCCTGGGATCGAGGCCCGCATCAGGCTCTCTGCTCAGCGGGGAGCCTGCTTCCTCCTCTCTGTCTCTGCCTGCCTCTCTGCCTACGTGTGATCTCTGTCTGTCAAATAAATAAAAATAAAATTTTAAAAAATGGACAGAGAATAGACAAGTGCTTCTCATAATGAAAAAAATAAATGAATGAAACAAATGGAGAAATGTTCAGTCTCCCTCATAATGAGAGAAACGTACATCATAATTAGCCTGACACATCCTTCTACATCTGTCAGATTGGCAAAGTCCAAAGAGTTTGATAACGCCACTGTGTTACAAGAAGGTAGGGAAACAGGTGCTCTGATACCTTGCTTGTGAAACTGTAAGATGGTACAAGTCGCAGTTAGCAATCTGGCACTATGTATTAAAACTTAAAATGGACATGTCCTTGATGCACTAATTGTCCTTCTAGGAATCGGTCCTATGACCTACTTACATGTATGCAAAATAATATGAAAAAGTCTCTATATTGCAGCATTGATATAATATCAAATTCTTGGAAACAATCCAGATGTCTCCTAAAAGGAGATGTGTTTAAATAGTTCACGTGAGAGGTACCTGGCTGGCTCAGTTGGTAGAATGCATGATTCTTTTTTTTTTTTTTAAAGATTTTATTTATTTGTTTGGCAGAGAGAAATCACAAGTAAACAGAGAGGCAGGCAGAGAGAGGAGGAAGCAGGCTCCCTGAGGAGCAGAGAGCCCGATACGGGGCTCGATCCCAGGACCCTGGGATCATGACCTGAGCCGAAGGCAGAGGCTTTAACCCACTGAGCCACCCAGGCGCCCCTAGAATGCATGATTCTTAATCTCAGGGTTGTGAATTCGAGCCCCAGGTTGATAGTAGAGATTACTTAAAAATAAATAAGTAGGGGCGCCTAGGTGGCTTAGTGGGTTAAGCCTCTGCCTTCAGCTCAGGTCATGGTCTCAGGGTCCTGGGATCAAGTCCCGCATCAGGCTCTCTGCTCAGCAGGGAGCCTGCTTCCCCCTTTCTCTCTGCCTGCCTCTCTGCCTACTTGTTATCTCTCCCTCTCTGTCAAATAAATAAATAAAATCTTTAATAAATAAATAGTTCAAAAGAAGGAGTCTTCTGTAGGCTTTTAAAAAGGGGCTAAGTATATTACCATGAACAGGATTCAATATATTGTGTTAGTAAGTAGCTGGAGCAAGGTGTAGAACAGTGTATCCAGGATGTTTCCCTTTGTGTAAATAAGAAAGGACAGTGTCTGTTACACACTGACTATCCCCACAAAGATGCACAGAAGTTTCCGCAGTGGCACCTGGTGTGGGGGGTGGGATAGGGTATGCTAAGAACCACTGAGAAGGAGGCTTTGCATTTAAACCTTTTTTATACCTCTTGGATTTGGAGCTTTGTACACATAATGAAACACTAACTAAATAAAATAATATTGTTGTTTTTTTTTTTAACCTAAAAAGATGCGAGAATGTTATCACTATTTTAGAACTCAATAAAATCATAGCCCTTTGGGGGCACCTGAATGGCTTAGTTGGTTGAGCCTCCAGCTCTTAGTTTTGGCTCAGGTCATGATCTTGGGGTTCTGGGATCCCCGCCAGTCAGGCTCTGCACTTGGCAGGGAGTCTGCTTAAGGATTCTCTCTCCCTGGGCGCCTGGGTGGCTCAGTGGGTTAAGCCACTGCCTTCGGCTCAGGTCATGACCTCAGGGTCCTGGGATCGAGTCCCACATCGGGCTCTCTGCTCAGCAGGGAGTCTGCTTCCTCCTCTCTCTCTCTCTGCCTGCCTCTGCCTACTTGTGATCTCTCTCTGTCAAATAAATAAATAAAATCTTTAAAAAAAAAAAAAAAGGATTCTCTCTCCCTTTCCCTCTGCCTCTTGCTCTGCTTGCTTTTTCTATGTCTCTCTCCCTCACTCGCTTTCTCAAATAAATAAATAAATCTTTTTTTTTTTTTTTTTAAGTTTATTTATTTATTTATTTATTTATTTGAGAGAGAGAGGTCACAAGTAGGCAGAGAGGCAGGCAGAGAGAGAGAGGGAGAAGCAGGCTTCCCGCCGAGCAGAGAGCCTGATGCGGGACTCGATCCCAAGACCATGACCTGAGCTGAAGGCAGAGGCTTTAACCCATTGAGCCACCCAGGTGCTCCAATAAATAAATACTTAAAAAAAAAAAAAAAAAAAAAGAACCTCATAGCTTGGGGCACCTGGGTGGCTCAGTAGGTTGAGCCTCTGCCTTCGGCTCGGGGTTCCAGTCGAAGACAGAGGGGAGCTTGCTTCCCCCTCTCTCTCTGCCTGCTTCTCTGCCTACTTATGATCTATCTCTCTGTCAAGTAAACAAAATCTTAAAAAAACAAAACAAAACAAAACAAAAACAAAAACTCATAGCTCTACAAGGTTTCTTAATTCAGACTTGCAACGGACACCTGGATCCCTAGGATGGAAGTGGGAGGGTCTTTTTTTTTTTTTAAAGATTGTATTTATTTATTTGACAGACAGAGATCACAGGTAAGCAGAGAGGCAGGCAGAGAGAGGAAGGGAAGCAGGCTCCCTGCTGAGCAGAGAGCCCGATTCGGGGCTCAATCCCAGGACACTGGGATCACGACCTGAGCCGAGGGCAGAGGCTTTAACCCACTGAGCCACCCAGGCGCCCCGGAAGTGGAAGAGTCTTGAGGTCTCAGTTCTGCCTCTGCCTCAATGGGCACAGTGATCGGTTTCTTTGTGAGCCTTCCTTTCTCATCAGTGGAGTTGGATTAGGTAATCCTTAGAGTGACTTTTGCCCTGTGAGTACCTTTGAAAATATTTTATAGTTTACAGAAAAGAAGATACCATGCTCAAACATTTGCTAAAGTGAACGTTTTATTGAAGTAAAGTGCACGAACTTAAAGTGTACAGCTTGACAAACGAACAGGCACCTGAGACACCCAGCACCTGGTGGATGGTAGGACGTCACTAGGACCCCTGCAGACCCCTCCCGGGCCACCACCATGCTCCAAGGCCACCATTATCCGGACCCCATAGGTTAAGTTAGTCTGGCCAAGGACAGTTCCAAGCAAATCATTCCGGCACCCTACAACTGTTTGCACTTTTCTTCCCAGTCTTTTCAAGATGTAAATCCCCGCGAAGTTTGCCAGAATCTAGTCGACACCCCCGTGTGCTTTCATCCACTGCCGATTCTTTGCCATTTCGAACCTCATGGTAAGTGACCATTAATACTGTTTTTTCCTTTCTGCCGCCCTTCATGATGTTAAAGGAAAAATGCCATTTCAGATGTTTCTAGACAAATCACACGCAAGCAAAGTAAACACGTGGGTGAACTGCCTGGAATTCACTCTCATCAGATAAGGGAAAAATCCAGGCTGTCTTCTGGTGTCTGCACTCACATAGCCTGGGGCGTGTGTCCTGCTCCCTGGGCTGTGGCTCCCCGGCCCTGCATGCGCTGGGTGGAACCTGGGGGTTAGCTGGCTTCCGGGACGCTCCAGCTTTTGCGGAGAGGGGAGAGGCAAGAGGACCCGGAGCCCCAGGCCAGAGAGGGGGCCTGCCCTCCCTGCTGCCCCCACAGCGAGTGTGAATGAGTGACTTTCAAGTCAGATTCCCCAGTTTCCAACTTGGCTGCCATGATGTAACTTCACCCTGTTCGTCCACCTCGCTTCTGTTGCAGTGTCTAAGGCCAATGGATATTTTTAAAAAGTTTGCCTCCGAGGACACAAAGCTGCAACCCTGGGCTTGAATGGAATGGATGGGATCTGGGGACTAGGGGGCGTGCTTCCGAGCCCCTGCCTGCTCCCCCACCCCACCCCCACTGCCAGGAGCTGGTGTCATTAGTGATTTATGGCCAGCGGGGCCCAGCTGTTGGGGTGGCCAGGGCAGCTGCTCAAGGTTAAGCGGGACTTCTGTGCGGGATACTAGTCCTGGGATGGCCCAGTGCAGTTGTTCCCTCTCGGGGTCAAGGGGGTGATCATGTTGCCAGGCTGGAAGCCAGGACAAGCTGAGGGAAGGCTGCAGGCTCCCCGCCCCCAACCACACTCACCCCCCTACAGCTGAGGCCCAAAGCTCTGCTCTCAGTCTGAACCCTCCTGGTGGCCCGTTTGATTCCGGGCTGGCTGACCTGAACGGATGTTTAGGCGCCTGGCCCAGCCCTGTGGGAACCTGGTTTGTGGGAGCTGCTCCCCATTGTCACCGAACATGGGCATACATCAGGGCAAGGGCTGAGAGCCAGAGGGGACATCCAGCTCTTCCTAGAGCCCCGACTGTGCCCAGGCCCCATGCCACACGCTTCACTTGCATGTTCTGATCTAACTCGCAACAAGCCGATTGATTTTACTAATATTTTACTAATGCTTCCCTCCAGAAAACCAAGATTCAGAGAGGTTAAGGAAACTGACCAAGCTCACACAGCTGGCTGTCTCTCTCTGGGGCTTGAACTTCTCTCTCTTTTTTAAAATGAGAATTTATTGCTATTATTCAGCATTTTAGTTATTGTTTTGTGTGTGTGTGTGTGTGTTTTTTTTTATGTAAACTCAGTGCTCCACATGGGACTTGAACTCGTGCCCCTGAGATTGAGACTTGAGTGCTCTCTAGACTGAGCCCACCACTGTCAGGCAGTTTGCACAGGCTAGTATTCAGTCTCCTCCTCCACCTAAGGCCATCCGGGCTCTCCACACTTGGGAGTGGAGGAGGCAGGCTCAGTGTCTTTCCTAATGTCACTTGGGCAATGAGCAGCAGAGCTGAGACTGTCCCGGGTGTGCGGGATACCAAACTCCATGCTTGTTTTCCCACTATTTCAACCTAACTACACCTCCCCCCTGCTTCGGGGAGGCTTCCTAAGAGCCCACCGTTGACTTTTCGGCTAAAGGTGCAGGCAGACTCCTGCCCATTCTGCTGCCTTTGACAAACTTGATCTCCCTTTTCCAGAACACTCTCCTCTCTTGGTCTGAGCTGGTCCATACTACATGGGTTTCTTTTACGCCATTGGCTGTTCCTACTTAGCCTCATTTCCTGAAGCCCCCTCCTTTCCCTTCCTCCGAGGAGCAAGAGGTTCAGGACTCCATCCTGAATTTTCTCATCCCTTACACATCTTTCCAGTGAAAGATCAGCCCCCCCCCACCCGCAGCTCCATAACTTACGACTTACTTCTCTTCATTCCTTTTAATGCCACATTGGGTTTATCCACTCATCTATATTTATTTTAGGGGGGGTGGTGAGGATCGGAGGGAGATAGAGAAATCTTAACCAGGCTCCACGCCCAGCACAGAGCCCAATAAGGGGCTCAATCTCATGACCTGGTGATAATGACTTGAGCGGAAAGTAAGAGTGGGATGCTTAACCCACTGAGCCCCCCCCAGACACCCCTATCCATTCATCTGTTGATGGACATTCGTGTTGTTTCTACTTTTTAGCTATTATGAACAATGCTGCTAAGAATATTCATGTATAGGGGCGCCTGGGTGGCTCAGTGGGTTAAGCCTCTGCCTTCAGCTCAGGTCACGATTCCAGGGTCCTGGGATCGAGCCCTGCATTGGGCTCTCTGCTCAGTGGGGAGTCTACTTCCCCCTCTCTCTTTGCCTACTTGTGATCTCTCTGTCAAATAAATAAATAAATAAGTCTTTTTTTAAAAAAAGAATATTCATGTGTAAATTTTTGTGAGGACTGACATTTTCATTTCTCTTGAATATATACCTAGAAGTGGAATTCCTGGGTCATGTGGCAAGTCCATGGTATGTGTGTGTGTGTATATATATATATATATATTTTTTTTTTTTAATTCAGGGAGTATGTTTTATTTTATTTTATTTTTTTCAAGTTATCTCTATACCCAATGTGGGGCTTGAACTCGCAACCCTGAGATCAAGAGTGACACATTCTACCGACAGCCAACCAGGTGCCCCAGCAACTCTTATGTTTAACTTCTGGAAGAACCACCCAACTGTTTTACACAGTGCTGCACCATTTTACATTCCTACCATTAGTCTGTGAAGATTGCAATTCGTCCACATACTACCAACACTTGTTTGTCTGATTATAGCCATCCTAGCCATCCTGGTGGGTGTGAAGTGGTATCTCATTGTGTTGTTGTTGTTGTTGTTTTTTTAAGATTTTATTTATTTATTTGAGAGAATGAGAGAGAGAGAGCATGAGAGGAGAGAGGTAAGCAGGAGAAGCAGACTCCCTGCTGAGCGGGGAGCCTGATGTGGGACTTGATCCCAGGACTCCAGGATCATGACCTGAGCCAAAGGCAGTGCTTAACCAACTGAGCCATCTAGGCGTCCCTTGTTTTGTTTTGTTTTTAAGATTTTCATTGTGGTTTTGATTGGCATTTCCCTAATGTTGAGAATGCTTGTGCTCATTGTCGATTTATACATCTTCCTTTTTTTTGCTGTCTTCAGCTCAGGTCATGATCCCAGCGTCCTGGGATCGAGTCCCGCATCGGGCTCCTTGCTCGGCGGGGAGCCTGCTTCTCCCTCTGCCTCTGCCTGCCATTCTGTCTGCCTGTGCTCGCTCACTCTCCCTCTCTCTGATAAGTAAATAAAATCTTAAAAAATTAAAAAAATAATAATAAAGATTTTTTACTTTTTAGTAATCTCTACACCCAGTGTGGGGCTTGAACTCACAACCCTGAGATCAAGAGTTGCACACGCACTGACGGAGCCAGCCAGGTGCCATTGTACGTCTTCTTTAGAGAAATATCTACTCAAATCCTTTGTTCATCTTAAAATTAAATTATTTGGCTTATTATTGAGTTATAAATGTTCTTTATATATTCTGGACACAAGAGATGCAATTTTTTTTTCCCATTTGGTGAGATATCTTTTCACTTTCTTGATGGTGTCCTTTAGAACATAAGTTTTACAGTTTTTATGAAGTCCACTTTATTTCCTTGTCTTTGATTCTTTTGCTCTTAATGTCATATCTAAGAAACTGTTTCCTAACCTGAGGTCATGAAGATGTCCTCCTATATTTTCTTCTGAGAGTTCTTTTTTAGTTTTAGCCCTTACATTTAGGTTTGTGACCCATTCTGAGTTAATTGCTCTGTACAGTATGAGGTAAGGGTCAGACTTCAATATTTTGCATGTGCATCTCCAGTTGTCCTAGCCCAGTTGTCCTAGAACCATTTCCTTTTTTTTTTTAAGATTTTATTTATTTATTTGATAGAGACAGAAAGAGCACAAGCAGGGGGAGGGGCAGCAGGAGAGGGAGAACCAGATACCCACTGAGCAGGGACCCCAACATAGGGCATGATTTGGGGACTCCAGGCTCCTGACCTGAGCCAAAGACAGACGCTTAACCAACTGAGCCACCCAGGTGCCCTGGATTATTTTCTTAATTTCATTTTTGGAATGTTCCTTGCTGGCATATGGAAATACAACTGATTTTCTTTTTTCTTTTTCTTTTTTTTTTTTTTTAAGATTTTATTTATTTATTTGAGAGAGAGACAGTGAGAGAGAACATGAGTGAGGAGAAGGTCAGAGGGAGAACAGACTTCCCATGGAGCTGGGAGCCTGATGTGGCACTCGATCCTGGGACTCCAGGATCATGACCTGAGATGAATGCAGTCGTCCAACCAACTGAGCCACCCAGGCGCCCAATACAACTGATTTTCATATATTGATCTGGTATCCTACAACCTTGTGAAACTCATTTATTAGTTCTAATAGTTTTTTCATGGGTTCCTTAGGATTTTCTATATATGAGATCGTCTCATATGTAAAAAGAGAATAGTTTTTACTTATTTCATTCTAATCTGGTTACCTTTTATTTCTTTTTCTTGCCTGATTACCCTAGCTAGAACCTCCAAAACAATGTTACAGAGAAGTGGTGAGGGGTGCCCGGGTGGCTCAGTGGGCTAAGCCTCTGCCCTTGGCTCAGGTCAGGATATCAAGGTCCTGGGTTGGGCTCTGTGCTCAGCAGGGAGCCTGCTTCCCCCCTCTCTCTCTGCCTGCCTCTCTGCCTACCTGTGATCTCCCTCTCTCTCTCTCCCTCTCTGTGTCAAATAAATGAATCAAATCTTCAAAAAAAAAAAAAAAAGAGAGAGAGAGAGAGAAGTGGTGACAGTGGACATCTTTGTCTTATTCTTAATCTTAGGGGAACATCATTCAGTCTTTCAAGATTGAGTTTGATGTCAGCTAGGGGTTTTTCATAGATTCCCTTATTCAGGTTGTGGAAGTTCCCTTCTATTCTTAGTTTGTTGACTATTTTTGTCATGAAATGGGTGTTGGCTTTTATCAAATGGTTTTTTCTGAATCTACTGAGATGATCATATGTGGGGTTTTTTTGCCTTTTATTCTATTAATGTGCTCTATTATGTTAATGGATTTTGAATATGTGTTAAGGTCCCTAAGACCACCTTCAGGATCGATGACTCACAAGAAGGACTCATAGGACTCAGCAAATAGTCATACTCACAACTAAGTTTTATTATAGTGAAAGGATACAGAGCAAAATCAGCAAAGGGAAGCAGCACATGGGGCAAAGTCCAGAGGAAATCAGCCACAAGCTTCCAGAGTACTCTCCTAATAGAGTCAACGTAGGAAACGCCTAGTTCCTCCAACAAGTCATGACAGAGTGAGTGAAATGTTGTCTGCCAGGGAAGTTCATTCGATAATTTCATTGGCCAAGATTTTTAATAGGGGCTGGTCATGTAGGCACCCTCTGCTTAGCATGTGCCAAAATTCTGGCTCTGGAAGGAAAGCAGGTATTTAACATGTACCACACTGTTTGTACAAACAGTGTAGTCACAGTGAACCACTCTTACCAGTCCTGAAATCCATGTTCCCAGATGCCCGCTAAGGGCCAGCCTCATAAGCAGGCACTTCTAAGGAAAGAAGTCTCAAGCTCATGGTGTTAACTCCCTTCTGCAGAAGACATTAAACCAGCCTCGTACTCCTGGGATAGGCCCCACTTAATCATGACGTATAACCCTTTTTATATATTGTTGAATTCAGTTTCCAGTATTTTGTTCAGGATTTTTGCATCTAAGTTCATAAATGATATTACTCCGTATTTTTCTTTTCTTGTGATGCCCTTGTTTGGTTTTGGTATCTGACTAATACTGGCCTCATACAATGACTGGGAAGTGCTCCTTCCTCTTCCATTTCTTGGAAGGGTTTGTGGAAGACTAGTGTATGAGTTTCCTATTGCTACTGTAAAAAATTACCACAAACTTAGCGGCTTTTTTTTTAAGGCTTTCTTTCTTTCTTTCTTTCTTTGACAGACACCAAGAAAGGGAACACAGGAGAGGGAGAAGCACACTTCCTGCTGAGTAGGGAGCCCGATGTGGGGCTCAATCCCAGGACCCTGGGATACTGACCTGAGCCGAAGTCAGACATTTAACCGCCTGAGCCACCCAGGCACCCCAAACTTATTGGCTTAAAATAACACATATGTATTCTTTTACATTCCTGGAGATTTAAAATAAAAAATGAGTCCAAAGAGCTAACATCAAGGTGTAGCAGCTCTGGTTCCTTCTGGATGCTCTAGGATAGAATTTATTCCTTTCCTCTTCTAGTTTCTAGAAGCTGCTTATTGCTGTTTCCTCCATTCTCAATGCCAGCCGAGAAGTAGGTTCTCTTTTGGGCTCTGCCTCCTTCCTCACATGGTGCTCTAACTCTGACTCTTCCATCCTCCTCCTCTAAGGACCTTTGGGATAACGTTGGGCCCATTCCAATAATCCAAAATGATCCCACCAACTCAAGATTCTTAATTACATCTGCCATGTGAATTAGCATTCTTAGGCTCTTCAGATTAAGACATGGGTATCTTGGGGCGCTTGGGTGGCTCAGTGGGTTAAAACCTCTGCCTTGGGCTCAGGTCATGATCCCAGCGTCCTGGGATGGAGCCCCGCATCGGGCTCTCTGCTCAGCGGGGAGCCTGCTTCCTCCTCTCTCTCTGCCTGCCTCTCTGCCTACTTGTGATCTGTCAAATAAATAAATAAATAAATAAAATCTTAAAAAAAAAAAAAAAAGACATGGGTATCTTTGGAGAACCATTCTTCAACCTACCACAATTGGTTTAATTCTTTGAATGTTTGGTACAATTCACCAATGAAGCTATCTGGGACTGGGCTTTTTTTTGTGGGATTTTTTTTTTTTAAGATGTTATTTATTTATTTGACAGAGGGAGAGACAGAGATCACAAGTAGGCAGAGAGGCAGGCAGAGAGTGAGAAGTAGGCTCCCCACTGAGCAGAGAGCCCAATGTGGGCCTGGATCCCAGGACCTTGAGATCATGACCTGAGCTGAAGGCAGAGGCTTAACCCAATGAGCCACATAGGTGCACCTGTGGGATGTTTTTAATTATTAATTTGATGTGTTTACTGTTATAGACCTATTTATAGTTTCAGTTTCTTCTTCAGTCAGTTTTTTTTTTTTTTTAAGATTTTATTTATTTATTTGACAGACAGAGATCACAAGTAGGCAGAGAGGCAGGTAGAGAGGCGGGCGGGGGGGGGGAAGCAGGCTTCCTGCCGAGCAGAGAGCCCGATGCGGGGCTCAATCCCAGGACCCCGAGATCATGACCCGAGCTGAAGGCAGAGGCTTAACCCACTGAGCCACCCAAGTGCCCCTTCAGTCAGTTTTTTGTGTGTTTTCCTAGAATTTATCCATTTCATTTAAAATCTCTATTTGTTGGAGGAAAGTTGTTCATAATATCCTCCTTTCCCCCCTTCTTTTGTATTCAGCTTCATTAAGGTATAATTAACAAATTAAAATCTTATACATTTAAGGTGTAGAGCCTTGACAATCTGATATATGTATACCCTGGGAAACGATTACCACGGGTTAACACATCCGTCACCCCTGAGAGTTGCCCCTTTTGTGTGTGTCCTAAAGACTCTTACAGTCTACACTTCTAGCAGATTTCAATATACAACACGGTGTTTTTAACTGTAGCCACCATGCTATACAGTATATCCCCAGCGTTTATTCATCTTATAACTGAAAGCTTGTGCCCTCTGAGCAGCATTTCCCTATATACTTTCCTTTTATAATCTTTTTTATTTCTCTAAGTTTTGTGTCTATGTCCCCTCTTTTGTTTCTGAATTTTGTAATTTTAATCTCCTCTCCTTTTTCTGGGTCAGTCTAACCAAAAGGTTATTACTTCTGTTGATCTTTTCAAAGAACCAACTTTGAGTTTCATTGATTTTCTCCTTGGTTTTTTTTTCTCTTTTTTAAAAAAGATTTTATTTATTTATTTGACAGAGAGATAGAGGGAACCAAGTAGACAGAGCGACAGGTAGAAGGAGAGGGAGAAGCAGGCTCTCCATTGAGCAGAGAGCCCAATGTGGGGCTCAATCCCAGGACCCCGCAATCATGACCTGAGCCGAAGGCAGCCGCTTAACCGACTGAGCCATCCAGGTGCCCCTGTTTTTTTTTTTTTTTTTTCTCTTCTTTACTTTATTTATTTCTGCTCTAGCATTTATTATTTCCTTCCTGCTTCTCAGTTTGGGTTTAGTGTGCTTTCCCCCCCCCTACTTTCTTAAGGTGAAAGTTTAGGTTATTTTTTGAGATCTCTTTTTTAAAAAATAGACATTTAAGGGGCCCCTGGGTGGCTCAGTCAGTTAAGCATCTGCCTTCGGCTCAGGTCATGATCTCTGAGTCCTAGGATCGAACCCCCTTAGGCTCCCTGCTCAATGCAGAGCCTGCTTCTCTCTCTCCCTCTGCCTGCCACTGTGCCTACTTGTGATCTCTCCTTGTCAAATAAATACATCTTTTAAAAAAATTAAAAATAGACATTTGAAAAAATAGACATTATTTATTTATTTATTTTAAGAATTTATTTATTTATTTGACAGAGGGAGAGAGAGAGATCAGAAGTAGGCAGAGAGGCAGGCAGAGAGAGAGAGAAGAGGAAGCAGGCGCCCCATGGAGCAGAGAGCCCGACATGGAACTCGATCCCAGGACCCCGAGACCATGACCCAAACCGAAGGCAGAGACCCAACCCACTGAGCCATCCAGGCGCCCCCCAAAATAGACATTTAAAGAAAAAAGACATAAAAAAATAAATTTCCCTCTCAGCACTGCTTTGCCTACATTCTATATGTTTTGGTCCTTGACATTTAAAGGACAATGTTGTGTCGAGGTTAAGGTCACAGTCTCTGGAACTCATACTTCCTGGGTTGAAATTCAGCTCTGCTATTTAGTAACTGCTTGGTCTTAGGCAAAGCTTCATTTGTAAAATAACGTAACAGTAATAGTAAATACCTCATAGAATTGTTGTAAGGGTTCTACCAATATGCATATAAGTATACATAAAGGATATAGAATGATGCACAGAAAACAAAGTTCTCACTAAGTGTAGCTGGTGTTATATATTCAGTGAGTATTTAGTGAATCCCCACTATAGAGCAGGCTCAGTTTTCCGTCAGTGGGGACAGAATGATAAACAAGATGAGGGCACTACCCTCCTAGCATTTGTGTTTCATAAATGGGGAAGACAGGCAGACATACAGACAGAAAATAAATAAGTAAATAAATAAATTAGGGGAATGTGTTATATTGAGAAATAAAACAGGGTGATGTGCTAGAGACTGGCTGAAGGGCGCCTTTCTGTTGGGAGAGGGAGTTAGGGAAAGTCATATCTAAATGAAATCTGGGTACGCCTGGGTGGCTCAGTGGGTTAAGCCTCTGCCTTCTGCTCAGGTCATGATCCCAGGATCCTGGGATTGAGCCCCACATCCGACTCTCTGCTCAGCAGGGAGCCTGCTTCCTCCTCTCTCTGCCTGCTGCTCTGCCTACTTGTGATCTCTCTGTCAAATAAATAAATAAAATCTTTATTAAATGAATTAATGAGTGAGTGAGTGACTGAATGAAATCTGTCAGGGACAGAACACGCCAAGTTGAGGGAAGGGCTCATGCCAGAGACTACAACAGGAACAGAGTAGCATGTTTGAGACCTCTCTCGGGGAGCCTGGAGAAGGGGACAAGGAGAGAGTGGTGTAAGAAGTTAGTCTAGGTCATTCACTTATTTATTTATTTAAGTTTTTTGAAGATTTTATTTATTTATTTGACAGACAAAGATCACAAGTAGGCGGAGATGCAGGCAGAGAGAGAAAGAAGAGGAAGCAGGCTCCCCACTGAGCAGAGAGCCCGATGCAGGACTCCATCCCAGAACCCTGAGATCATGACCCGAGCCGAAGGCAGAGGTTTAACCCACTGAGCCACCCAGGTGCCCCAGTCTAGGTCTTTTAAATGGCTTCATGAGATTCCAGAGTCTGGCTGTTCCTTAAATTTTAAATACCCTCTTATCTATAGTTGTCTTCCAATTTGTTACTGTTACAAACAATGCCAGCCCTCCAGGTGTATCTCTGTGTGCTCATGGGAGCCTCTAAAATAGACTCCTAGAGGTAAAATTGTTAGGTTGTATTACTTTTTAATTGGAAACAATGTTATTACAAAATAAGAAAGGGACCATGGGATGGAAAATGGGGCCGACACCACAGACACATTCCAGAAGATTCTCACGTGTGGGAAAGTTTAGCCTTGGGGTAGCAAGATGATACTGAATAATAAACTAGAATTATCATTTATTAAGAGCTAATCATGTGCCTGGCTCTCCACTTCCTTATATGCAAATCCATATCTCATCTTCATAAAAATGCTCTGCTATGGAACTATTGGTCTCCCATTATGTTAGCGCCCAGGAAAGAGACACTGTGTTAAAATAACTTGCCAACAAAAGTCACGTGGCTCGTGGCTCGTAAGGGTATAGTCTGGATTTGCACCTGGGAATCTTGACTCCCTTTTTAAGTGTAAGCCCTGTATCTGGTAGTTGAAGAGCTGGGAGTCTGGAGACACTATTGATGGGAATGGGTCAAAGGCAGATCAAGAACACAGTGTCTACTTCCTAGGTGAGAATAGCTCTGAGAGCTTTTGTTTGTTTGTTTGTTTTTAATTAAGTATTTATTTATATGACACAGAGAGCACAAGCACAGGGAATGGCAGGCAGAGGACGAGGGAGAAGCAGGCTCCCTGCAGAGCAAGGAGCCTGATGTAGGACTTGATCCCAGGACTCTGGGATCACGACCTGAGTTGAAGGCAGACATTTAACGGACAGAGCCGTCCAGATGCCCAGCTCTGAGAGTTTTGAAATTGATTAGCACCTGTGATGCCTTGAAATTAGTAATTTAAAAAAAAAAATCTACATATATTCATGCATTGTCAGTTGCCTTATAATTAACAGACTCTTTCATTTTTTCCATTTAATATAGCTTTTATTATTTTTTTTTATTTTTAAAGATTTTATTTATTTATTTGACAGAGATCACAAGGAGGCAGAGAAGCAGGCAGAGAGAGAGAGGAGGAAGCAGGCTCCCTGCTCAGCAGAGAGCCCGACGTGGGGCTCGATCCCAGGACCCCGAGATCATGACCTGAGCCGAAGGCAGAAGCTTTAACCCACTGAGCCACCCAGACGCCCCTAATGTAGCTTTTAGATGGACATGTTACCCAGGATAAAAACCATATCTCTCCCCGTCCTGCATTAACTGTGGCCCCGTGTCTAAGCTCTTGTGGGTGGGATATTAAGTAGAGATGCTGTCTGGTGGCTTCTAGGAACAGAGAGTAAGAGACTGTGGGTGTCCCCTTTGCCGCCTCCTTCATCTCTCCCCAAACTTCTGCCATGCGCTATAGATCCTATCTTGGTGCTTGAGAACAGAGGCCACCCATTATCAAAGGGGCATGGGCCAGAGAGCTAGCAGCAGCCTGAGCAAGGAATTCAATGTAGCTGAGCTTCTATTCCTGCCCCTAGCTGCATGCATCTAATATTTTCTATTCTATTCTAACTCCTTAAAATGAAAAATTGGGGGAAAAAAAAAAAACGAGAAATTGCCTGTGACCCACTTGACTTCACAACACACTCATGGGTCACCAGTTCCAGCAGCCCTTGAAAGGCAAGTTCCCAACAAGGCAGGAATACTGGAGAACTAGTTGGGGAAATTGTCTTCCTGTGTTTTGGGTGCTGTTTGCTGCTTTTTAGATCTTACTGGAGGGGGGCACAGGCTGAAGTTCCCCAATCTTTGGCAGAGATAGAAAGATACTCCACTGGTGGTTCATAGTCCAAGTTGTCCAAGAGTTCCAGAGCGTGGAGACGACTTTCACAGCCGAAAGAAGCCATCTGTTTTGGTATTTCAAACCTGAGCAGCTATAGGGAGTGGCACGGGAGCTGTAACAAGAGATTAGACTAACTTTCTCCCAGAGGCCATGGGCCTGAAGGCAAAAGCAGGATTAAAGGATGCTGCTTTCCCACCCTATTTCAGGAGGAATGAAGATGGCTGCCATTAGGCTCAACACAGAGGCTCATTTCTAAGAAACCAAAGTACCCAGGCTTAAAAGTTTTATCTAGATGAGATCTTTGGCTGTGGTCATTTGCACTTGAAGCAAATAGCCTGAAAGCCATTTAAGTGTTTGAAAGAATTATATCTGCAAAGAAACCTCTAGCTCGGCCTGCAAACATCTGTGACACTCACCCCTTGATTCCATGCAGGACACCAGAAGGAAGAGCTAGCGGCTGTCCCATGAAGTCCACACAGGAACTAATTCTACTGCCAGAGAAGGAAATCTTCCCTGTCCCCACTCAGAAGACACTATGGATTGCAGTAGACCATCATCTGCTGGGTGTTTCATAGCCTTTAATTTTCAGAATGGTCGATTGGGTGTGTGTGGGGATTATATTGTTCCTACGCCACTGACGTGTATTTAAATGAGAGTTCGACTTTTAGTTTGTAAGTTGCACCGACATCTGGAGCTGGTGGATGGTTACAGACCTTGAGTGGGGTGCAGTGAGATTTGGGGGTTCTCTACTGGGCACAGGTGAGTGTGTTCTATATATGGAAAGAAGGATGTATATAGGGTGACCATGGGACATACTGTCCGAACTGGAACATCTGTATATTATCTCTTCATATATTAATGTAAGTATGCACGCATGTTTATTTTAATCGTGTTATTGAGGTATACTCGGCAAATCAAAAAATTGCACATATTTCAGTATACAGATTGAAGAGTTTTGATGTTTGTGTATGTCCATGAAACTGTCTCCACGATGAAGATAAACAAATCTGTTCCCCTTCCCAAAACTCCTTGTGTCCCTTGGTAAACTTTCTCTCCTGTCTCTACCTGTACCCCACCTCTCCAGGCAACTACCCATCTATCTCTGTCACCATTTGTGAGCCTGCATTTTTTAGAATATTATGTAAATTTTACATAGATCTATATATAAACACTATACTCTTTTTTGTCTGGCTTCTTTCATGCAGCATAATTGAGATTCATTTTTGTTGTATTCTCAGCAGTTTATTCCTTTATATTGCTGAGCAGTGTTTTTTTCTTACTTTTTTTTCATTTAAATTCAATTAATTAACATATAATGTATTATTGGCTTCAGAGGTTGAGAGCAGTGACTCATCAGTCTTGTATAATACCCAGTGCTGGTTATATACATCACGTGCCCTCCTCAATGCCCATCCCCCAGTGACTCCATCCCCCACCCCTCCAGCAACCCTCAGTTTGTTTCCTGTGATTAAGAGTCTCTTGTGGTTTCTCTGATTTTGTCTTGTTTTATTTTTTCCTCTCTCCCCCTATGATCCTGTTTTGTTTCTTAAATTCCACATATGAATGAGATCATATGATCATTGTTTTTCTTTGATTGACTTACTTCGCTTAGCATAATACCCTCTACTTCCATTCCCTCCATTGCAAATAGCAAGATTTCCTATTTTTTTTTGATGGCTGAGTCGTACTCCAGCTGAGTCGCGTTCTACTGTGCGGCTGTACCACAGTTTATCCAGTCACCTGCTGGGGTACCATCCTCCTGTCCAGTTTCCACAGTAAAGCTGCTCTGAATAGTCAGTATTTGTATGGACATTTATTCCTTCTTTTCTCTTTGTAAATACCTCAAGTTTTGGTTTTTCCCTTTTCTTTTGTTATGGTAAAATATACATATCAAAAAATTCACCATTTTAACCATTTTTAAGTGTTTGGTGGCATTAAGTACATTCACATTATTGTGCTCTTGTAGCCATTCCCATAATTTTTCATCATCCCAAATAGGAACTCTGTACCCTTGGGCACCTGGGTGGCTCAGTGGGTTAAAGCCTCTGCCTTTGGCTCAGGTCATGATCCCAGGGTCCTGGGATGGAGCCCAGAATCACCCTATGGGGTTCTCTGCTCAGCAGGGAGCCTGCTTTCCTTCCTCTGTCTCTGCCTGCCTCACTGCCTACTTGTGATCTCTGTTTGTCAAATAAATAAATAAAATCTTAAACAAACAAACCTCTGTACCCATTAAATACAAGCAGAACCATACAGTATCTGTCCTTTGTGTCTGGTTTCTTTCCCTAAGCATAATGTTTTCAAGGTTCATCTATGTTGTAGCATGAATTAGTACTTCATTCTTTTTTATGGCTGAATAATACTCCATTGCACATATATTCTACATTTCGTTTATCTATCAGTTGGTCATGGACAATTGGTCGTTTCCCTCTTTTGGCTATTATGAAAAATGCTGCTATGAATATGGGTGTAGAAGTAATCTGTGTCCCTGCTTTCAATTCTTTTGGGTATGTACCTAGGATAGAATTTCTGGATCATATATTTCTATGTTGAATTTTTTGAGGAATGACCAGTTTTTCCCCCTTTTTTCACTTTTGAGTGAAAAGGAATGCTGTCAATAATTATGTGGGATAACAGTGTAAATCATGACTATCCTGTGCAAATCAAAATGTACAATCATCTTTCATATGCATGGACAAAAGGGTAGGACATGGCAGAGAAAAGTATTGGTTTCCCAATCTATGTTTTCCACTTTCTGTAAAATTTAGGTTTGCACATGACCACTCAGAATGAAGGCCATATTTCCAAGGTTGCCTTGCAGCAATGTGTAACTATGTAAACTACATTCTGGCCAAGGTGATATGTAATGGCGGGTGCAGTTTCTGGGAAGAGCTCTTATTTATTATTTATTATTTTTTAAAGATTTTATTTATTTATTTGACAGATCGAGATCACAAGTAGGTAGAGAGGCAGGCAGGCAGAGAGAGAGGGGGAAGCAGGCTCCCCTGCCAAGCAGGGATCCCAGGACCCTGAGACCATGACCCAAGCCAAAGGCAGAGACTTTAGCCCACTGAGCCACCCAGGCGCTCTTACAGGGGAGAGCTCTTACAGGGAGGGGCATGCCCCCTTCTCTCATTTCTTCCTTTTCCAGGCTAAAGTGGAAATGTGATGGCTGCTAGTCCTTGGAGCAGAGATAACTTGGGAAAGGAAAATGCATGCACAAGGCAGGGCAAGAAGGTGGAAGGAAGGAGCCTGGACCCCTGATGCCCGCTGGAGTCCCTAACACCAGTCCTGGGCCACCTGCCTCTGGACTTTTACTGGAGAAAGAAAGAAATTCTTTTTTTTTTTTTTTTAAGATTTTATTTATATATTTGACAGAGAGATCACAAGTAGGCAGAGAGGCAGGCAGAGAGAGAGAGAGAGAGGAGGAAGCAGACTCCCTGCTGAGCAGAGAGCCCGATGCTGGACTAGATCCCAGGACCCTGAGATCATGACCTGAGCCGAAGGCAGAGGCTTGACCCACTGAGTCACCCAGGTGCCCTAGAAAGAGAGAAATCCTTGTTTTATTTGTTTCAAAGTTTTCTACTCCTAATTTTCCCAAATGCTCTTATCTTAGTAACTAGTCCGAGATTGTTTTAAGGGTCTAAATGCTAACTGATCATAGAGTAAGTGTGGAAATCCAACTCCGTCTCTGGCTTTCTTTGCTTTGTTCCACTCTAGGCTATTCTGAGTTTCCTCACCCTTCGCACGTCTTCTGTGCCCTTTCTCCTTGGCTTTTTGCTCCCACTTTCATGGCAGAAAAAGCCCCTCCGCATCGACACTCAGAGCCCACTCCCTGCAGCCGCTTGTTCTCACGGGCACGCGGGGACCTGCTGGCCTTGGCCCTGCAGCCGCAGAAGCAGAGGCTCACGGTTCCTCCTCACCTCCTGTGCCTCTGGCCCTGTAGCCTTTCCCTGCTGGCTCTTCGCTGCAATTCCTCAGTCTCCTCAAAGCACCACCTGCTTCTCTGTCACACTCGGAGAACTTGGGCATCTGGGCCCCAGGACGGGCAGCTACGGGACAGAGAGCTGGTGGTGCTAGTGATTGGCGTGGGATCCAGGCGAAGCTCTCCCACCATCATGCCAGTCTCAGCAGCTCAGAAACCCCAGTCCCTGACATCCCCATGTCGTTGCCTCCTGGCCCCACTCCTCTCACACCCCCCCACCCCCGCCCCCGCCCACAAACCTCTGCCTTTCAGAAGCGTGGAGCCTCCTGGTGCCTCTCATCTCTTCCCCCTTCTCAGCCTCACCTTAATCATGCTACATTTCCTACAGGCAGTGGGCCCCACTTTTTTCTTTTTACTACCTCTCCGGCATCTTTGACTCCGGGGCACCCAGTCCCCCACCTCCTGCCTCCTCTAGGGCAGGAGTCAGCAAACTTTTCTATAAAGGGCAAGACAACAAATATTTCAGGCTCTGCTGGCCTTTCCTCCTTTATAGCTAGAAAACCCTACATAGACAATCAGCAAATGAATGGGTGGGGTTAGGTTCCAATAAATTTTGATTTACAAAAACCCGGCAGTTCACTGACCCCTGCTCTGGGGCATTGTTTCACGAATTATTCCTGACTCCTCCTGGATTTTTATTTCTTCCTCTATGCCAGTTTCTTCTTCACAATCTGCAAACAGGTTCAAGTTTCTGCATCTGAATGGGGAAATCCCTGAAAGGGGAGAAAGAGTCGGGGCAATGGAACCCAGGACAGTTTGTGGCTGAATTTAAAGAAGGCAAGAGACTGAACGTGATTTCAGTGAACCTCTAACAGGAGCAAGTCCTTGTTTGTGGAATCTAAAAAACAAAACAAATGCACTAACACACAAAAAGCCATACAGACCCATAAATACAGAGAACGATCTGGTGGTTGGCAGAGGCAAGGAGAGTGAAGACATAGGCAGAAGGGGGGCAACGGAGTGGGAGGTACAGGCTTCCAGTAATGGAACCAATAATTCACAGGGATGAAAGGTTCAGCATAAGGAATATAGTCAGTGGTATGGTATAGTGTTGCGTGGCGACAGATGGTCCCTACATTTGTAGTGAGCACAGTATAACATACAGACTATATTGTAACCCTGAAATTAAGGTAATATTGTGCATCAACCATACTTTCAATAAAAGACAGAGGGGTGTCCATCCGGGAGGCTCTGTCAGTTAAGGGTCTGACTTTGGCTCAGGTCTTGATCTCAGGGTCCCAGGATTGAGTCTCGCACTGGGCTCTGCACTTAGCAGAGCAAGGAGTCTGCTTCTCCCTCTTCCTCTGCCCTTCCCCCATCTGTGCATTCTAGTTCTCTCTCAAATAAGTAAATAAAATCTTTTTAAAAATAAAAGAGAGAGAGAAAGAAAGAAAGAAAGAGAACTTAATTCTCATATCTAAAGCATAAAAATGGTAAGAAACCAGCTCTTTTGCCAACCAGAGTAGTTTCCAGGCCACACTAAAGACCTGGGTCTCATAGGGTTAGGTTTGACTGTCAGAAATGGGAAGTACAAAATAACAATGTCTTTTTTTTTTTTTTTTTTTTAAAATAACAATGTCTTAAACAAGATAAATAAAAGCTGAGAGACACAGCCTTCAAAGGGAATGGGTCTCCACAATGTCAGGGACCCCGGCTCCTTCTGTCCTTTTGCTGCACTATTCGTACCCACCATTCCCAAGATCACCTCATGGTACAAAATGGCTGCTTGAATTCCAGCCGCTAGTTCTCTCTCTCTCTCTTTTTTTTTTTTTAAAGAATTTATTTATTTATTTGACAGACAGAGATCACAAGTAGGCAGAGAGGCAGGCAGAGAGAGGGGCGGGGTGGGGGGGAAGCAGGCTCCCCGCTGAGCAGAGAGCCCAATGCGGGGCTCAATCCCAGGACTCTGGGATCATGACCCCAGCCGAAGGCAGAGGCTCAACCCACTGAGCCACCCAGGCGGCCCTCTTTCACCATCTCTTGATGGCCCACTTTGGGGCATTCCAGCTGCTACGTCATGAGGCAGCCCTGCACAGAGCCCCATGTTAGTAAATTTGGAAATGGATCCTTCTTCCTTTGTGACCTCAAGAGCCACATGAGTGAGCTCAGAAGCAAACCCTCCTCGTGGAGACTTTAGGTGATGGCAGCCCCCGCTGATACCTTGATTACAGCCTCGCCCGAAAGAACCACGCTGCTGGATTCCTAACCCACAGAAACTTCAAGAAATGTTGTTTTCAGGCACTTAGCTTTGGGGTAATTTTTTTATGCAGCGTGGATGATTACAACATCCCTTTTTAAGGATACTTCTCAAAACTGGCCTTCACCAATCATATGTACATCCGTTTGGTCGAAACTTACTCCATGACCACACCTAGTTGCAAGTGGTGGTGCTGGAGATCTAGTCTTTAGGGGGATGGTGGCCAAGGCCTGGCTCAAAATGGAGAGTTCTATAGAAAGAAGAAATATTGGAGGCTACCTACAGTCTCTGCCAACCCCTAGAACATGACAGTGACCAGAGGAACGGGTTGAGATGATTAGCTTAAGCAAAATCTAGAACTAATCACTCACTAGGAAAATGACTTTTTCATTCTGGCTTAAACGAAAGGGGATCCAGTGCCGGAGCAGGGAATGGGGTCAGAGTCCCAAGATTCTCATAGGCTGCCTGGGGAGGTACAAAGACCCAAACAAAACCAGGTTTCTGGCTGGAAGAAGGAAGGGGGACCTGAACACTGGGAAATCAACAAACAGCATCCTCCCAGACTGAATATAAAAGGTGATGACTTGTTTCTCACTCTCCATGATCTCCACAGGAGACAGAGACAACAGACTGATACCACTTTGCCCAACAATTTCCTTATCCAGCCCAGACCCCACTCTCAGGTTGAGACCCCACATACCCAACTTGCTTGCTGCCATCAGCTCACGGTCCTTCCACATATCCCCCTGTGTGCATTTGTCAGGGCTACTCCAGCAGAATACCATGGGCTGAGAGGCTTAAACAACAGAAATTTATTTTCTCACAGTTGTGGAGGCTAGAAGCCCAAGATCAAGGTGTTGGCAGGTTTGGTGTCTGTTGAGAGTGCTCCGTTTTGCAGGGAACCACTCTGAACAGTTTTCATGACATCACATGTATGTTGCTGTTGGTTTTCTACACCCAAAACCAGGTCTCCAGCTCTCTGGACACCCACTGGGTGTCCAACAATTCTATTCAGTTCTGACACTAACCACCCAGAGTTAGTTAGCATCAGATGCCATAAATTAAGGGTTGGGTCCCCTGAGAGAGAGTGGCCCTACTTCAGAAGCCAATCACGGGGTGCCTGGGTGGCTCAGTGGGTTATTGCCTCTGCCTTTGGCTCAGGTTATGAACCCAGGGTCCTGGGACATGGGATTGAGGCCCACCTGGGACTCCCTGCTCAGCAGGGAGCCTGCATCCTTCCCCTGCCCCCCTGCCTGACTCTCCGCCTACTCGTGATCTCTCTCTGTCAAATGAATAAATAAAAATAAAATCTTTAAAAAAAAAAAAAAAGAGACAATCACAATTCCCAGGCCTCCTGTACTTTTTGATTGAGGCTATAAATTGGGGGTTCCCATGACCCCCTCCTCAGGTTCAGTAAATTGCTAGAATGGCCAAGGTAGGAAGGCCGCTTTACATCCTGTTATCTGTTTGTTATGAAGGACGTGGCCCAGGGACAGGCAAATGGGAGAAGTACAGACGGCAGATGTAGGAGGACGGGCTGGAAGCTTCCATGCCCTGTGTGGGTGCGCTACCTTCCCAGCACCTTGACGTGTTTGCCAATCCAGAAGCTCTACAAGCCTCATAGTTTAGCATTTGTATGGAAATTCCGTCACAGAGGCACGAATGATTAAATTATTGGACTATTGAGATTAACTCACTCTCCAATCCCTTCGTCCTCCCCAGGGGCGGGGGATGGGGTAGACCTGAAAGTTCCAACGGTCCAATCACAGGGTTGGATCCTTGGGCAGGGGAGGATCCTAAAGCTATCTAGGGGATTGGGGTGCGCCAAGAATCACCTCATTTGCATAAACTCAGGTGTGGTTGAAAGGGGCTAATTGTGAATAACAAAAGAGGGTCCTCTCACCTCTTCACTCAGGAAATTCCAAGGATTTTAGGAGCTCTGTGCCGGGAACTGGGGACAAAGACCAAATATATATTTCTTATTTCAGAGTAACCCATTTGCCTTCTCTGTGTCCTCAAAACAGGGCTTTTTTTTTTTTTTTTTTTTTTTTTTTTCTGTGTACCCGAATCCCTGGTATCTGTTACTCTTATTAGGACACCAGTCATATAAGATTAGGGCCCCACCCTACAGTCTCATTTTAACTTAATCACCTCTTTGAAGATCTTGTCTCCCAATATAGCTACATTCTGAGATACAGGGAATAAGGACTTTCTGAATTTAGGGAGGGACACTGTTGAGCCCATAATATCATCTTTTTTAATTTATTTTTTTAAAAGCATTTATTTATTTATTTATTTGACAGACAGAGATCACAAGTAGGCAGAAAGGCAGGCAGAGAGAGAGAGGGGTAAGCAGGCTCCCTGCCAAGCAGGGAGCCCTATGTGGGGCTTGATCTCAGGACCCTGAGATCATGACCTGAGCCGAAGGCAGAGGCTTTAACCCACTGAGCCCCCAGACCCCCCTATCATCTTTTTTTTTTTAATTTTTTATAAAGATTTTATTTATTTGACAGAAAGAGATCACAAGTGGGCAGAGAGGCAGGGAGAGAGGAGGAAGCAGGCTCCCTGCTGAGCAGAAAGCCCAATGCGGTGCATGGATCCCAGGACCCTGAGATCATGACCTGAGCCACCCAGGCGCCCCAATTACTTTTTTTTAATTAAATTTAATTTTTTTCAGTGTTCCAAAATTCATTGTTTGTGCACCACACCCAGTGCTCCATGCAATACGTGCGCTCCACAATACCCACCACAAAGCTCACACCCCCTACCCCCGCCAAAACCCTCCAGAAATCTTCACCTGCATTTGTTCACAGACTCATTCAACAAACATATGTAGGGATGGCACTTACAGACTGGTCGGGGATAGAGAGAGTGGTGTTGGAGGGCCGGGGACTGAGATGTGGGGATCTGAGCATCTTAAAGATTTTTTTTTTTTTATTTGACAGAGAGAAATCACAAGTAGATGGAGAGGCAGGCAGAGAGAGAGAGGGGGAAGCAGGCTCCCTGCTGAGCAGAGAGCCCGATGTGGGACTCGATCCCAGGACCCTGAGATCATGACCTGAGCCGAAGGCAGTGGCTTAACCCACTGAGCCACCCAGGCGCCCCAGAGCATCTTAAAGTTAGAGGAGGAAGACCCAGAAAATGAGCCAAAAGGAGAAAAGGCCTCCCCTTCCTGGTCTGTGGACCGCCCCCCCCCATTCCCCTCTCACTTCTCTGGTTCTTCTGCGAGCCTCCTCTGTAAGTGAGACCCTTTCTCGCTTTGAGCCCCACTCTGCCCCTTGAGATTCCCCATCTCCATCCCTCCTTGGCAGGAGAGCAGTGCCATACCATCTCGCTTCTGGCACATTCCCACTGGATGTCAGTGGAGCCTTCCTCTGCTTGGGCATCAACTGCTTTCCAAGACGACTGGGAGCAAGAGGGAGCTCTGGGCTCTCACAGGGCTGTAATGTGGTAGGCATTTTCTCTTCAGTTTGAAAGCTCTGTATCAGAAGTAACTGTAGCTGTTTTGTTCCTCAGTTACCAAAGGGCAAACTCACCGTATCACCATAGAATTCCTTTTCTTCCAACTCCATACTGTCTAGCCGAATGAAAAACGCAATTTCCTCCTATTGATAGGATTTTACCCTGTTTCTTGAGAAGTGATGAAGATTTCCTAGTCTTTTGGCCCCAACAATGCGTATGCTCTCCTCCTGGGGATTTTTTTTCCCAAATATAATTGTGTGAAAATGCCCCCATCTAAGCTACCAGGGAGGAATGACCCCATTAAGAACTAGATCTTCTCTGATTCTCTAGTTTCTCCTCTAATCTTGGGAGGGTTTGCTCCCTTCTGCCGTACTACTGAAACTGGAAGAAGGAATAGGCTCCAGATGGATATGGGTAGTGGGATTTGGGTAGTGGGGACGTGAACGTGTTGTCTTTGGAAGCTTTATCTTTGCTCTGTGAGGTAGGAAGTGAGGCCATTACTGAGAGTGAAAGAGGAAGGTGAGGCAAGCACACAGCTCAGCCAAAGGTTAGCCATCATCCTGAGGAGAGTGGGCAAGACAGCTGGCTGGAGATGCTCGGTAATGTTCTCAGCATTGTTGAAGGCTCAGGGAGAGAAGTGACCTTGAATTTTAAGTTATACCAGTTTGTGTCTGCTCTGTATGGCTGCCTGCCACATCATTGCGTCCACTCCCTATCTCCTTCCATTAACTGGTCAGTCAACCACCAACCTCATAGATTGAACTATGAGGCCTAAATATTCCTCAAACCCATTTTCTGTCACCATACAACAGCTTCCTCACTGTACTCTCTGGTCCTCTTCTCTCTATCAGGGTGACTTTCCAAAATGCTTTCCAAATTCTCAAATTTTATTGTGTCACTCCCCTACTTACAGCCCTCCAACGGTTCCTTGTCACCCATGGGCTTCATTCTAAGAGCGGTAGGAGAACTTTGGAGGGCTTTGAGCTGTAGAGTGATATGATTCAGTTTAGATTTCTGGAAGTTCACTCTGGCTGTTGTGTGGAGAATGGGTCTGAAATGGAGCAAGAGTAGAAGCAGGGAAACCAGTGAAGTCTTGTAATGTGGACGAAATAGTGGCTTAGACCATGTGCTGAGAATGGGGATGGAAGTAATTGGAGGGAACTGAGACATCTTTTGTTTTGTTTCATTTTTTAAGGTTTTATTTATTTATTTGACAGAGGGAGAGACACAGGGAGAGAGGGAACACAAGCAGAGGAAGTGGGAAAGTGTGAAGCAGGCTTCCCGCTGAGCAGGCACATTGGGGGGCTGGATCCCAGGACCTTAGAATCTTGACCTGAGCTGAAGGCAGCCACTTAAGGATTGAGCCACCCAGGTGCCCCGAGACACGTTTTTAAAATAGGATTGATCACGTTCGCCAACAGTTTGGATGTAGAGTGCACGGGAGAGGGAAGTGTTATAAAAACCCCCTACTCCTGGGGACTGCCTAATTCCTTGGCTACTGGTGCCCTTCACCCTTCCCTTCCCGTGACCGTGCCTCTCCAATTTTCATGGCTCTGCATTCACTGACAGCTCCTCAAATGGGTGTGCTTCTCCAAGGTCCATGCCCCTCTTCCGTTCTGTCTTTATTAGTTCCTTTACCCTTTAGCTGCAACTCTGAACTATATGTTGACATTTTCCATGCCTACATCCCTGTTCTTGACCCATAATCATGCCCCATGTCAGTATTTCTATCCGGAATAGGCGCCTAAATTTAACATGTCCAAAATGGAACCTGTTCTTTGACCATCAAGTATGCCCCCAATTCTGTACTCTTGACCTCAATGCTTTCACCGTTTCCCCAAACATTCCTCACTGTGTACGAGCATGTCATCGTCTTCACCTTTCTCTCCATTCCCCCTAAGGTTGTGAGCCAACAAAGTCCATGGTCTTCAAATATGCATCCCATTCTGTGTTTCCATCCATTTCTAAAGCCACTGATTTATTCAACCCTTCATTATCTTTTGCTTGGACTATTCTGACCTCCACGAACTACTCCTTCTCTACCTTTTATCCTCCAGATTTCTGATGCTTACAATTAATATTTCCCCGGGGTTGTTCCACATATGGCTTGGTCAAAGTTCAGGTGATATCACCAGAAACCATTCTTCTACCTCCTCCCTGCTCTGCTTCCTCTGTGTGCTGACTCCATTCCTTCATTCCTACGTTCCATTCACTTCATGCTGCCAGGACTCTGACCTTTCTCATTCAAGTCCACATTAAACACCTAAAATGGAGCCTCACTGGCTCTGACTGGCCATGTGTGTGTCGCGAACCTCCACTTGAACAAATCGGTGTTTAAGAGGACAGTATGTTCTCATTGGCTTAGGATGAGGTCACATGCACCCTTGGTAAGGGGGTAGAAGTTTCCCCCAAAGCATAATGGTTGAGTCAAGAAAGATTGGTTTCCTAAAAGCAAAACCAGGGTACCATGATCACAAGAAGGCAGATGTGATGCTGAGCGTCATCTGCTCCAAGGTTCCTCTTCCCCTCTCCTTTTTCTTGTTGAGTGGTACCACCCCCAATTTAGCCACTTGAGGTAATCCTTGGCACATCCATTAAGTCCCACCAAATCCCAAATCCAATCCACTTTTCCTTTCTGTCCCCAACAATCCATTGTTAGAAACTATCCTATATGTTCATAAGTATTCGTTTCCTCCAACACTTAACAGGTTTCCCTGGCCTGTTAACTTTGGATTTCGCCACATGATATGCTCTGGCCAGTGGGATGTGAGCATATGGGAACTTTGTCACACTCACCCAGAGTTTTGTTTTGTTTTAAGATTTTTATTTATTTATTTGACAGACACGGACCACAAATAGGCAGAGAGGCAGGCAGAGAGAGAGGGAGGCAGGCTCCCCACTGAGCAGACAGCCCGCTGTGGGGCTCAATCCCAGGACCCTGAGATCATGACCCAAGCTTTAACCCACTGAGCCACCTAGGCGCCCTCATCCAGAGTTTTAAATGCAACTGTGGGGCTTGGCTGGGGTACTTGTGCTCTAGTCCCTCACTGTGAAAAAAGGTCCCAGACAGTGGCTATTCCTTCAGCCTGGACTCCAAAATGAAAAGATATGGGTAGCTGAGTCTAGCAGAAAGATAATCAACCTGAACCTATTATATGAGTAAAAAAATAAGTATAGATTGCCATAAGCAGTAAAATTTTAAAGCTGTTTCTTATGCAGCATAACTTAGAGAAAGCTAAGTTGTACATAGACTTTGTACATAGACTTCAGTTCAGGTCCTTAATATTTCTACCTGGATCACTGCAACCAATCTTTCCTGACTCTCACTGCAACGTCCTCCTAGTGATCTTTCTGTCTCCTGGCCTCCTGTCCATTCTCCACTTTGCCGTCACAGGGATCTTTCTACAGGGCAAATCTGACTACATGATTTCCTATCTTGCCACTATTTTCAGGATAAAATTCAAACTGCTTGAACCCAGTTTTTCAAGAACGTCTCCGGATCTCTGGCCTTATCCATCTTCCTTCCTTGCGCATCTACCCCTGGCCCCAGTCTCACTGACCCCTTTGCAGTGACTAAAGTCATGATTTTAAGGTAGCAGGAACTTTGCCCACCCTGCTGGCCCTGCCTCTTACTCATTGAGGGGCCACTCAGTTGTCCCATCTTCTACGGAGGAACCCCTTGCCCAATGTAGATTTAAGTCTCCTTTCCCTCCTCTGTGTTCCCACAGTGCCCTGTGCCCCCCTCCCCTTCTCATGAGGCTCACTAATCTCACTCTTTCCTGGCCCCAAAGTTCCACGAGGTCAAGGACAGGGTCTGGTTTGTCTCTGTGTTCCGTGGGCTTGGTGGTATCTCGCACAAAGCGTCTGGCGATGCTTGGAAGATAACTAAAGGCAAGAATGAATGCACGTGTTGGATACTCTGCTACCTATTCCTCCAAGATTCTACTTCCGCTACCAAGATTCCCCAATCTTCCAAACTGCTGTCGGACTTACCTTCCTATAAATGAGATTTGATCATTTGATTTCCCTGCTGAAAATGCCTCTCCTGGCTCCTCTTTTTTTTTTTTTTTTTTAATTTATTTATTTGACAGACAGAGATCACAAGCAGGCAGAGAGGCAGGCAGAGAGAGAGAGAGGAGGAAGCAGGCTCCTTGCTTCCTCTCTGCGGAGCAGAGAGCACGATGCGGTTCTCCATTCCAGGACCCTGGGATCATGACCGGAGCGGAAGGCAGAGGCTTTAACCCACTGAGCCCCCCAGGCGCTCCTGGTTCTTCTTTGTTCTTACTCCATCATGGTCTAGTTTCTTCCACTCCTTTGACTTTGGCCACTATTCAAATACCGATGAGGCCCAAATTCCAGCCCAGAACTCTCTCTACTTTTAGATATAAAACTGCCTATTTTACTTACCTACTCCTGTGTCTTGGAGAGACCTTAAACTAGATGAGTCAGATGCCCGTTTTCCTCCTCGAATCTTCTTCCTCTCCCTCTCCCTCTCAATAAATAGCGTTGTCCACCACTGAGTTGCCCAAACCTGGCAGCTGGAAGTCGCCTTTAAGAAGTGGGTTAAGGGGGGGCACCTGGGTGGCTCAGTGGGTTAAGCCACTGCCTACGGCTCAGGTCATGATCTCAGGGTCTTGGGATCGAGACCCGCATCGGGCTCTCTGCTCAGCAGGGAGCCTGCTTCCCTTCCTCTCTCTCTCTGCCTGCCTCTCCATCTACTTGTGATTTCTCTCTGTCAAATAAATAAATAAAATCTTAAAAAAAAAGAAGTGGGTTAAGAGGGGCCCCTGGGTGGCTCGATCAGTTAAGCAACCAACTCTTGGTTGGTTGGCTGAATCTCAGGGTCATAAGATCGAGCCCCGTGTGAGGCTCCATACTCAGCCGGGAGACTGCTTGGGATTCTTTCCCTCTCCCTCTGCCCCTCCTCCCGCTTTCTTTCTCTCTCTCTTTCTGTTTCAGGAGTAAATAAAATAAATCTTTAAAGAGAAAGAGAGAGAGGGAGAGAGATGGGTTAAGAGTTCGATTGTGGCAGACAGATAAATGGCTTCAAAGGCTAGGTCTTGTGTGTCCACAAGCAAGTTCCTGCACCCTCTCAGACTTTAAATCTGTAGACTCTCGTCATGGCCACACCCTCCTCCCTAGGTCACTGAACGACAGAATCACTCCAAGTGCTAGGCGAGTACTACTGCCGAGTTAAGTACTTACCAAATATTAGTCTTTTTTTTTTTTTAAAGATTTATTTATTTGACAGGGAGAGAGAGAGAGAGATCTCAAGTAGGCAGAGAGGCAGGCAGAGAGAGAGGAGGAAGCAGGCTCCCCGCTGAGCAGAGAGCCCGATGCGGGGCTCGATCCCAGGACCCCAGGATCATGACCTGAGCTGAAGGCAGAGGCTTTAACCCACTGAGCCATTCAGGCGCCTCTCAAATATTGGTCTTTACTATGATAATGACCCTCCCCCTCCTTCAGCCATCATCCAACCACTAACTTTGTAGATTCTACATTCTCACCGTCTCTTGAATCTGTCCCATCCTTTCTGTCCCCACTGCCGCCCTCCTAAGCCAGCCTCTGGTCCTCTCTTGTCTAATGACGACAGGAGCTTCCTCACCAGTCTTCTGGGCTCCACTCTTGCCCTCTTTTGATCCTTTCTCTATAGTCCTAGTGTGGCTTTTTCTGAAAACAGACTCAGCTCGTGTCGACTTCCGGCTGAGCAGAACTTCTTTCAGTTCCTCAAATGGACAGAACTCTACTCTCCCTCCACAAATGCTGTTTCCTCTGCCGGGACCTCTGCTCTCTGCCAGCCCCCTCCACGGGCTGGCTCCCTCTTCTCTTCTTTCTGCTTCCCACACAAATGTCAGGCTGCCTGCTCACCTCTGAGGGCTGTGGCTCAATATCCCCTGTTCTAGCAGTCATCACATGTTACCACAATGATGGCTTTAGTGACCGTCTCCTGTCACTGGACTGGGAGCAGCACAAGGCAGGGTCTCTATTTGGGTCACCACCATATCTCTAGGAATTAGCACAGGTCTGCTCCATAATAGAAACTCCATACATTTTTAAATTATCTAAGTTACTTTTTTTATTTTTAAATATTTTATTATTATTATTATTATTATTATTTTATTTGACAGACAGAGATCACAAGTAAGCAGAGAGGCAGGCAGAGAGAGAGAGAGAGGGAAGCAGGCTCCCCGCTGAGCAGAGAGCCCGATACGGGGCTCAATCCCAGGACTCCAAGATCGTGACCTGAGCAGAAGCAGAGGCTCAACCCAATGAGCCACCCAGGTGCCCCCATCTTACTTACTTTTAATAGGTAATACATGTGGGTGCCTGGGTGGCTCAGTGGCTTAAGCCTCTGCCTGCAGCTCAGGTCATGATCCCAGGGCCCTAAGATCAAGCCCCATGTTGGGCTTGCTGCTCAGTGGGGAGCCTACTTCTCCCTCTCTCCTCTGCTCATGCTCTCTCTCACACTATCTCTTTCTAATAAGTAAATAAGTCTTTAAAAAATAAAAAGATAATACATGTAACTAGTAGAAAATCCAAAAGTTGCAAAGGAACATACAGTAAAAAATATCTCCCTCCACCCTCATTCCCCAAACATCCACTACTCCTATTTTCTTGAGGATCATTCCAAGATATTCTATGCAAATACAAGTATATATGCATATTCACTATGGTTTTGGTAGTATATTATACACCGTATAGGACACCTGTTTATTATTTCTCTTAATATATCTTGCGGGATGCCTGGGTGGCTCAGTCAGTTAATCGTCTGCCTTTGTCTCAGGTTGTGATCCCAAGGTCTTGGGACTGAGTCCCACATGGGGCTCCTTGCGTGGCGAGGAGCCTGCTTCTCCCTCTGCCTTCCTCTCCCCCTGCTTGTGCTCTTTCTCTCTCTCTGACAAATAAAATCTATATTTAAAAAAGAAAAAGAAAAAGAAAACAACGTATCTTTGAAGACAGTCCTTTTCAGTCTACATAAAACTTTTTAAAAAATCTGCGTTAGGGCTGCCTGGGTGGTTCCGTGGGTTAAGCCTCTGCCTTCAGCTCGGGTCATGATCTCAGGGTTCTGGGATCGAGCCCCGCATCAGGCTCTCTGCTCAGTGGGGAGCCTGCTCCCCCCCCAACCCCCGCCTGCCTCTCTGCCTACTTGAGATCTCTATCTCTGTTAAATAAATAAAATCTTAAGAAAAAAAAAAAAAATCTGCATTAGTGTTCCCTTGTAAATTTGTATCATAAATTACTTAAACAGGGGCACCTGGGTGGCTCAGTGGGTTAAGCCACTGCCTTCAGCTCGGATCATGATCTCAGGGTCCTGGGATCGAGCCCCACATCTGGCTCTCTGCTCATCAGGGAGCCTGCTTCCCCCTGCCTCTCTGCCTACTTGTGATCTCTCTCCCTCTGTCAAATAAATAGATAAAATAAATAAATAAATAAATTACTTAAACAGTCCTCAGCCACTGGGGATTGAAGCTGTTTTCAATCTTTTGTTCTTATAAACAGTGTTACCCCGACTATCCTTAACTGTGTCATTCACACATGAGCCCTGATTCCCCCTCTCTCTCTGTCCCTCCCCACCACTCATGTTTTCTCTCTCTCTCTCAAATAAATATCTTAAAAATAAATAAATACATAAGTAAATAAAATTTAGAATCTGACAATACCAAATGTTGTCAGTCAAGTGGGATGACAGGAACTCTCAAGCACTTCTGGCAGGAGTGTGAATTGGTTAAGCTGCTCAGAAAACCTGGGACTGTGGAATTCCTAAATCCCAGAAATTCCAGTCCTAGGACTTACACTTCTTGAGAGAGCCTTGCCCATGTACTTCAGTTCAGAGCAGAACTATTCCTCATAGAATAAAAATGAAAAGCCTTCAAAGGTCCATCCATAGTAAAATGGAAAAATAAATTGTGATTTATTAAGACAGTGCAAAACTCTACAGCAACAGCACGAGCAAATCACACCTTCAGGCAGCAGCATGGCCTAACAACGTGGAGCTGAACACATACGTCACAAAAGAAGAGAATGGCTTCCTTTATGTAAAGGTGAAAAATGGACGAAACTATTCTACAGTGTCTGATGATGCGCACACGGGAGGGAAAACTATATTAGAAAGGGAAGGAAACAGTGGTGACTGAAGTCAGTGTAGTGATTCTGCTTCTGAGAAGCAATGGATATGCGATAGGAGAGGCCACAGCAGCGATGGGCAGAGCTGCTAACAATCGGCTAGATTTCATTTCGTGGCCTGCCTGATGATTACACACTTGTTGGTTTTGTCTTTAAAATGTGTATATAAGGGTGCCTGGGTCGCTCAGTGGGTTAAGCCACTGCCTTTGGCTCAGGTCACGGTCTTAGGGTCCTAGGATCGAGCCCCGCACCAGGCTCTCTGCTCAGCAGGAAGCCTGCTTCCCTTCCTCTCTCTCTGCCTGCTCCTCTGCCTGCTTGTGATCTCTGTCTGTCCAATAAATAAATAAAACCTTTAATTTAAAAAAATTTGTGGCTTAAACAATACAGACATTCATTATTTCACAGTTTATACAAGTTAGGAGTCCAGGCATTGCTTAGGTGGGTCCTCAGCTCAGGGTCTCCCGGGGCTGCCATCACGATGCCATCTGGGCTGCGTCTCATCTGGAGGATTGAATGGGGAAGAATCTGCTTCCGAGCTCCTTCATAGGATTGGCAGAATTCATTTCCTTGTAGTGGTATGACTGAGGGCCCCAGCTTTGTTGTTGGCTATTGGCCTATAGTTCCTAGAGACCACTCACAGTTTCTTGCCATTTGGCTTCCTCAACATGGCTGCCTACTCCATCAAGCCTGCAAGGAGAACCTCTTACTCTGATTCTCTAATTGGCTAAGTCTTGATGCAGTCTCATATGACACAACATGATCTGGGAGTGATATCCTATCACCTTTCCCACTGCTATTGGTTAGAAGAAGTCACAGATTCTACCCACACGTAAGGGTAGGGGATTACACAGAGGCAGGAACATCAGGAGGGGGGAATTTGGGGGAGTCACCTTAGGGTTTGTCAGCCACCACTGTTTATTGTTTGGTGAGGTTTTTCATCCACTTTCTTTCCTATTTTTTTTCCCTTAACCGCATGCAAAAGCTCTGTGATTAAAGAAATTAACCCCTTGTTTACCAAACCACCAACTCTTTTTAAATTTTTACTTATTGATTTTTTTAAAGATTTTATTTATTTGAAAGAGAAAATGAGAGAGAAAGAGAGAGAGCGCGAGAGCAAGAGCACAAGAGATGGGAGGGTCAGAGGGAGAAGCAGACTCCCTGCTGAGCAGGGAGCCCAATGCAGCACTTGAGCCTGGAACTCCAGGATCATGACCTGAGCTGAAGGCAGTCGCTTAGCCAACTGAGCCACCCAGGCACCCTATTTGTTGATTTTTTTAAAAAGTAATCTCTATACCCAATGTGGGCCTTGAGCTCACAATCTTGAAATTGTTCTTTGATTTATGCCAAGAGGAGTCAGAAGAGTAGTGCAAAGACTAAACCTGCAATGAGGCTGCTGGTCGGAGGTCAAGGCAAGTATTCTACCGACATCTGATGGAGATGCACCTGAAGTCCAGGGGGAGGAGATGTTTTTCAGGTTGGCGGTGTGTGGAACACTGGGTTTGCTACATTGTATGCCTGTAATGACCTCAGTACCCCAGGACATCAGTTGTCACCAGGTGATGTCACACGTTTAGCTCCCCAGTAAGCCACAACACCAGATCACCCGTGCCCATCGCCCATGGGCTTTATGGCATTTTCTGTGCCTCCCTTTACCTATGCCTGGATTACAGGGACAATGGGTTTTTCAATTGTTTCATGTTGGACTTTTTGCTTTTGTTTGCTTGTTGGTTTGGTTTGGTTTGGTTTGCTTTACCAGGATAGCCACTCTCAGTCATTCAAGACTCCACTCCCAGGCTGTGTCCTAGAAGGACACCGGAACTTCTAGGCCAAGGTCGTTGTATCATCATCTTTGTGTAAATTGTAATTGTGAGTATTGTAATTGATTCTGTATTTACATTCCTGTCTCTTTCACTCAATAGCAATACCCTCCAGGGCAAGGACTGTGTCTGATTTCCTTATAGATCTGTATGTCCATCCGTCCGGGGGAGATGTCCATATGGGTGTCCCACAAGCACATTACCATGTCCAAAGCTGAACACATCTAAAGCACCTGACTGAGTGCTCATATAACACCCAAGACTCTATCATTGCCTCTTGAATATTAGATTATAATTTCCTGTTTATGAGACTATCTTTACCACTAGACAGTGAGAAACTGAGGGCAGAAATCGTGTGAATTTTATTTAATTTTGCATTGCTGGAGCCCAGCACAGTGCCTCCATATAGGAGCTATTCAGTAAATGTTCAATGATCTGAACTGGATTTCTCTATCTTCAGGACAAGGTACCGTGGGAGTATCTAGGAAATTCTCAGGACACATTTGTTACGTTAGATTCTAGGAAAGATGCTTCTCCCAAAGCCCTCTGCCCGCCCTCCTTCTCTGGCAGGCTTAGATTAACAGTGAGAGCCAATAGTTTGTCACATAGCAACAATAGTAAAGAATGAGCTACCGCCGAATAGAGCAGACGCTTGCCTGCCGCAGAGAGCAGAGCAGAGCTATTTTGAGATCCTTTAGGTAGAGTCACAGTCTGATAGGCCCACACATTGTGGCGATAGTTACCATCAGCTTAGGGGTACGAGGCATTGAAAACATCTGATTTGCATGTCTGTCTTTTCTGCCATCCTTTGAAGAACGCTTTTAGAAAATAAAGGACCAAATTTTAGGTCACGGTTTTCTTTTCTTGAAGTCAATCAGATTTTTATTTTTAATACTGCTAACCTATTTTAATATTCCAATGAATTGCTGTACATTCTAATTTGTAGATCAAACGACCACAAGTTCCAAATAAAAAGCAGGGCTCAGTCCAGCCTTCCCAACATGGCACACATGGTCCCTTGTGGCCTGGCCAGGCCACTCTTTCAGCATCCTCTGCTGCCTGGGTCCTTTCATTAGCATGTGCTCCAGCCTCCGTAAGCAGCACCCAGGCACCAATGTGACAAAGTATTTCGCTCATGAATTATCCATTCTGTTTGCCTTAAGAGAGCCTCCACTACTCTGTCTGGTAACTACTGATCCAACGAGGTTTCTCTCCAACTAGATGGTGTGCCCAGGGGGTGAGAATAGTGTCTCTTCCATCTTGGAATCCACAGTTCCCAGCAAAGTGCTGGGCACAGAGAAGATGCTCAGGAAAGGCTGGTTCAGGGTGTCAAGACTGCAAGTTCTTGCTCACTAGTAGTTAGGCTCTAAAAGCCCATTTCAGTCCTTATGGTGGGGCACCATGCCTAACAACATGGAAAGTTACAAAATCTATGGCTGCTTTTATGGCTTTGGCACTCTGTGTTCTAATTTTACAGAAAAGATTTTGTGATGGGGTGCCTGGGTGGCTCAGTCGTGTCTGCCATCTTTATCTTATCTCAGGTCCTCATTCTAGGGTCATGGGTTCAAGCCCCACGTTGTGCCCCGCATTGGGCACGGAACATACTTAAAAAAAAAAAAAAATTGTGAATGTGTGTGTTTGAGTATGTGTTTATATAGAGAACTTCCTTCTTCCTTTATTCATTCATTCAACAGACATTCATTGGCTTTGAATCCTGCAGCAGCTCCTGTGCTAGGTACCAGAGGCGTGAGAAAGTGTGAGACCCACTTTCTGCCCTGAGGGTTAAGTGGTAAGAGGTCTGTATGGGCTGTTGGAAAACCTGAGTTCAAGACTTCCCTTTGCCTCAGTTTGGGGTCTCATGAAGGACATTTTATTTGCTTTAGAGCCTTGGTTTCCTAGATCATTAATGAATATAAGCACTTATTCTCCTTCTGTTATAAAAATCTGTTATAAAGAGGGCACCTGGGTGGTTCAGTGGGTTAAGCCGCTGCCTTCGGCTCAGGTCATGATCTCAGGGTCCTGGGATTGAATCCCGCATCGGGCTCCCTGCTCAGTGGGGAGCCTGCTTTCCTCTCTCTCTCTCTCTGTCTGTCTGTCTGTCTACTTGTGATGTCTCTCTGTCAAATAAATAAATAAAATCTAAAAAAAAATCTGTTATAAAGAATCCAAGATATTCATGATTCCAGGAGAGAGGAAGATTGGCTGGTACCCGATGCACAGGTGAGAGAGACTGTCTTTTTCAGGGCCAGATAGATGGTGTCCTGGTCACTGCAGCAGAAAAGAAGGATGGGCAAAGAGACCGACTCACTGAGGCCAGCCTGGCAAATCAGGGGTGTCTATTCATTTGTTCAAGACGGTTGAGTTGAGTTCCTACCATGCATTAGGTCCTGAGTTAGGAGCCGGGAGAGAGAGAGATGGACAACATGGTGACCCTACCTGCTGTCACCGGGAAAGGCCAACAAGGACTATAACACCGGCCGAAACACAGGCAATTCGGAAGTATAGGGTTCTTGCCATGGGATGGCATCTGCAGTCAGGATTTGAGGGATCAGGAAGGCCATTACGGGAAAAGGGATGTGTAAGTTGAGACCTGGAAGGTGATTGGGAATTAGGTGGCAAAAAGGGGGCTGGGGTAGTGACTGTTTCAGACAGAAGGAATATGTGTGAAGAGAAAACACATCACAAGCAGCACAGAAGTGATTCCATTTTGCTGCAAGGAGGGAGTTTGAGAGAAATGGGGCAGGTAGACAAGGGCCATTTCTTACACATTACAAAAAAACACATTTCTTTGCTAATGGCAAAGAGGAATCATTCAGGCTTTTTTTTTTCTTCTTCTTCTTCTTTTTTTTTTTTTTTTTTTTTAAGATTTTATTTATTTATTTGACAGAGGGAGAGAGAAATCAAGAGTAGGCAGAGGCAGGCAGAGAGAGAGGAAGGGAAGCAGGCTCCCCGCTGAGCAGAGAGCCCGATGTGGGGCTCGATCCCAGGACCCTGATATCTTGACCTGAGCCGAAGGCAGAGGCTTAACCCATTGAGCCACCCAAGCGCCACCCCCCCCTTTTTAAAATATTTTATTTATTTGAGAGAGAGACACACAGCGAGAGCGGGAACACAAGCAGGAGGAGTGGGAGAGGGAGAAATGGGCTTTCCGCCGAGCAGGGAGCCTGATGCGGGGCTCGATTCCAGGACCTTGGGATCATGACCTAAGCCGAAGGCAGACGCTTAACAACTGAGCCACCCAGGCACCCCCCACCCCCCAAAAAAAAGATTTTATTTGAGAGAGAGAGTGCATGGGTGAGAGTGTGCATAGCAGGGAGGGGCAGAGGGAGAGGAGGAGAGAATCCCAAGCAGACTCCAAGCTGAGCCTGGAGCCTGACACCCGACTCAATCTCATGATGCTAAGATCATGATTTGAGCCAAGATGAAGAGTGCGACACCTAACTGACTGAGCCACCCAGGCGCCCCGCTTTTAGCCATTTTTAAGTGCACAGTTTAGTGGCATTAGGTCCATTCACACACCTATGCCAGCATCACCACCATCCGGCTCCAGAATTGTCTAATCTCACCAAACTGAAACTCTCCACCTGTTAAATGGCTCTTCCCATTCTTTTCAGGCCCTGGCAACCACCATTCTTTCTGTCTCTGTGAATCTGAGAACTTTCATAAGCGTATATAAGTAGAATCATAATCCATAGTTGGGGTTTCTTGTTGTTGTTACTGTTTTTAACATTCACTTAGAGACCGGCTGGGCCTGGTGGTTTATTAACCTTTGGGAGTGGGGAGAGGAACTATTATAATGCTGCAAGAAATGTTCTCATAGGGGCGCCTGCGTGGCTCAGTGGGTTAATGCCTCTGCCTTCGGCTCGGGTCATGATCCCAGGGTCCTGGGATCAAGCCCCACGTCGGGCACTCTGCTCAGTGGGGAGCCTGCTTCCCTTCCTCTCTCTCTGTCTGCCTCTCTGCCTACTTGTGATATCTGTCAAATAAATAAATAAAATCTTAAAAAAAATGTTTTCATATCCATCTCTGTGAACTTGCAGAATTCATCCTAGAGATATTGGGATTTTCAAAATCTTTAAGTGTAATACTATGAACCTAAAACATGTGTTCCAAGCTCTTTTCCTATTAATATTGTATATAAACACCAATTCTCCACATCCTTGCCAATATTGGCTACTAAAATTTTTTTCAAGAACAGATTTTATTAAATGTATGATATAGATAAAAATGTGTTCTTGTAAACGCTGATAACATTTTGGAAGAGTGTGCAAATCAGTAATTACTTGCAATGGATATGCAGCCACTTTCACAGCCGGTCCCCACTCGTATTTGCAGAAGGAACCCAAGTTCCTGAGGCATTCTTCCCTTCCTGGGTGGGGAGCCACCCAGGCGCCCCTCGAATAGCCCTTTTAATCTAATTTTAGAATGAATGACTGGAGGGGCGCCTGGGTGGCTCAGTGGGCCAATCTTCTGCCTTCGGCTCAGGTCATGATCCCAGGGTCCTGGGATTGAGCCCCACATCAGGCTCTCTGCTCAGCAGGGAGCCCGCTTCCCCCTTTCTCTGCCTGCTGCTCTGCTTACTTGTGATCTCTGTCAAATAAATAAATAAAATCTTTTTTTTTTT
>NC_081562.1:7281726-7429923 GCF_022355385.1 Mustela nigripes | reverse complement strand
TTTTTTTTTTTAATCCCAGGGGAAATTCTTTTTTTTTAAAAAAATATTTTATTTATTTATTGGACAGAGAGAGAGAGATCACAAGTAGGCAGAGAGAGAGAGAGAGGAGGGAGCAGGCTCCCCGCTGAGCAGAGAGCCCAATGTGGGACTCGATCCCAGGACCCTGAGATCATGACCTGAGCCGAAGGCAGTGGCTTAACCCACTGAGCCACCCAGGCGCCCCAAATAAATAAAATCTTTAGAAAAAAAAAAATGAATGACTGGAAACAGCTAAGGTGACACTATGTATCAGACATTGCAGGTAAACATTATTCCTAAATTATCATGTTTAATCTTCACAGTAAAGTAGGTCCAATCAAGAAATCCATTTTACAGATTGGGAGCCTGCCCACGTCACACAGCTGGTAAGTGACACAGCCAGAATTTAACCCCAGGCCTGGTAGCCTTCAGTGTCCATGTTCTTACCTGCCAGTCTCTGCTCTCTTCTGTGGCTCCCTCTCCCACCCCCCTCGCACCTACCAGTTTGTGACTGACAATTCCTTCTTCGTGCACACCCTTAATCCACACATAGCACTGCACAACTGTTGCAAATATTCATTTGGTTAAGGTATATATAATCCAGGGTGATCATTCCATTTTGCTTTTTTGAAACTACCTGAAGTCTCATTTTTAAAAAAAGATTTTATTTATTTGACAGAGAGAGAGATCACAAGTAGGCAGAGAGGCAGGCAGGGGTGGGGGAGGTGAAGAGCAGGCTCCCTGCCAAGCAGAGCGCCCTATGTGGGGCTCAATCCCAGGACCCTGAGATCATAACCTGAGCCAAAGGCAGAGGCTTAACCCACTGAGCCACCCAGGCGCACCCCCCCCCCTTTTTTTAAAGATTTTATTTGACAGAAAGTCAGCGAGAGAGGGAACACAAGCATGGGAAGCGGGAGAGGGAGAAGCAGGAGTCCCATCGAGCAGGGAGCCCCACCCAAGGCCGGGCAGATGCTTAACAACTGACCAATCCAGGAGCCACTGAAGTCTCATCTTGATTGCATTCGTGGGACCCTCGCTCATTTCTCCAGTCCTCTTCAATGCTGCTGACTCCAGGTCCTGGGTGAACACCCCGAGGCACAAATCCTGGGAAGGAGCAGGAGGCATGAGAACTCTGTTTACTGTGGAGCCTTCCCTCTGGTTAGGTCCATGGCTCCTGATTCTTTTTGCAGAATTATCTCATGAGATGGTCCTCAGATCTTCTTGGATAGGCTTCCTTTACCTAGTCCTAAGGTACTTTTGGCCAGGCAGGCCAGTTATGTTTGAATGCTGCTTAAATTCAGGTTGGATCCTTGGCAAAACGAGGCAAATCTTTTTCCGAAGGTCAGAAACTCTTCAAAAAGTTGGGTGAGCAACCTTCCAGAAGAAAACTTCCAGTCAAGTTTCCAGGTGTTGTCCACATCTGTTTCCTATGTCCCCTTTACTGCAAAGGTGGGTATCAACGATCAGAAATAACGGAGTCATTCCTGCAGGCTCATTTTGACCTTCGTCGCACATGCTGAATCCATCCAAAACCAACTTTCTTAAAGCACCTTTTCAATTTACCTGCTTTTCTACTTTGATTGTGGTGAATTAGGCCTGAACTTCACAGGACAGAACTCATCCTTATTGGTAATCTGAGTTGCTCCACGGATTTCATCTCTGCTAGCTTCTTACTCCCCCCATTCACTTTAAAGAGCAAACCACCCCCACCACCACCAAAGTGAATTCAACAATAAGCACACACCAACTAAGGAGCAATGAGATTTGAAATATGTGAAAAAGCTTTTAACTATCTCCATAGATACTGGTTTGGGGGTTTCCTTGGGGAACACTAACAACCTTGCCACCTCCTCAAGTACCAATTTACCCAAGGCCAAACACAGCGGAATCCCATAATGTGTAGGAATGTGAAAGCATGCTGGCAAGGCCCTCCTCTGCAAAACTATGTTTTGCACACACTTTATTTATATTCAAGAATTTTCCTCCGTAGTTACATTTTGCTTTTGTCCAGGCTTAGATTATCTTTAGCACATTACGTTTTTGCCCTTTTCCGTATCTGCATTATCTTTAAGGCACTACCTAAACGTACCTCTTTTATTGAACTAGCCTACTGGGGGTGGGTGAAAAGTACCAGCATAAAATGTCCTCAGATCTCAGCTGTATTCAGAAAAATAATTCGTCTCCCTTGGTGAAAGAGGTACCTGGTAGGGGCAAGCGGACACGTGGTGGGCTAGAAGCGAATTTAGGTCTGGTCCTACAGCGTCTTCCCACCACTGTGATTTTTGTTTCCTGATTATCAAAATAATATAGGCTTATTGTAAAACAAAGTGTAAAATTTGGAGAAAAGGGAAACAACTCATAATCAGTGTGAATTTTTGGATGTGAACCGTTCCCTCTGGGAGAGAGATGGAGGAGAGAGGACGCACTGGGTCTCTCACCAGAAACACTGGCCGACGACGGGGTACCCCCTGCCTGGTTGAATCCACTGGGGTTCGGAAGACTGGCCGCCCAAGGACCCGGGACGCAGGGCCATCCCCACGGCGCTCCTATTCGGCCACCTGCGCCGTGACCTGGCGCCTTCCCCAGTGCAGCTCCCGGGCTCCGTCACTCCCCGTTCCCACCGGTCCCCTACGCAGAGACCCAACCCAGGCACCTTCCCCCGCAAGTGTCCACCGACTGAAAATAGATCCCGAGTCGGCCCCTGAGCCCCCCCCCGCTTGCCGCCAAGTCCTCCCCTTTAAAGGGAGCCACCGGGTGACGCCGGGGGAGTTTGCGGAAGCGCCAACCGTGTTGGGGCCTTGGGCGGATCCCGTGATTGGAACTGGCCCCGCCCCCGGGTCCTCTTCCCCCATTGTGTGAGCGGCTCGGGCTCAGGCCCCGCCCCCTCGCCACCTCCCTCCGGAGGCCCAACCCCTCCCCTTTTTTTCACCCCCCCTTGGCTCATTTCCGGCCGCCGCTGCTACCGCTAGCCTGTAAGGAGGATTCGGCAGAGGGAAGAAACAACAGCCGCCATCTTGTTTGTGTGCTAGGCTGGGGGGGAGAGAGGGCGAGAGGGAGCGGGCGAGAGTGGGCAAGCGGGACGCCGGGCTGAGTGCGAACTGCGGGAGCCAGAGTGCGGAGGCGAGCCGGGCCGAAGAGAGGCGGCAGGGGCCGAGACAGTGGCAGGGGGCCCGGGGCGCACGGGCTGAGGCGACCCCAGCCCCCTCCCGTCCGCACACACCCCCACCGCGGCCCGGCAGCGGGGCCGGCGTCGACGCCTAGGGGGGACCATTACATAACCCCGCGCCCCGCGGCGCCTTCGCCCGCCGCCGAGGGCGGCCCCGAGCGGAGCCCCGGGGGGCGGGCGCTCCCGGCACCTGGCCGCCGGGGGTGGGGGCCGTAGCGGCGGCCGTATTTATTTCTGTGCCGCGGGAGAGGAGGGCGAAGGAGGAGAGCGCGGCGCGAGGAGAGGCCGCCTGCGCCGCCCGCCGGAGCGGGGCCTCCTCGGTGGGCTCGGCGTCGGCGCGGGCGGGCGGCGCTGCTCGGCCCGGCCCCCTCGGCCCTCTGGACCGGCGAGCTCCGCGCCCGGCGTCCTCGCCGCGCCTCCGCCGCCCGCCGCGCGATGTGAGGCGGCGGCGCCAGCCTGGCTCTCGGCTCGGGCGAGCTCTCTGCGGCCATTAGGGGCCGGTGCGGCGGCGGCGCGGAGCGCGGCGGCAGGAGGAGGGCTCGGAGGGTGGGGGCGCAGGTCCGGGAGGGGGCACCGGGAGGAGGTGAGTGTCTCTCGTCGCCTCCTCCTCTCCCCCCTTTTCGCCCCCGCCTCCTTGTGGCGATGAGAAGGAGGAGGACAGCGCCGAGGAGGAAGAGGCTGATGGCGGCGGCGGAGCTCCGAGAGACCTCGGCTGGGCAGGGGCCGGCCGTGGCGGGCCGGGGACTGCGCCTCTAGAGCCGCGAGTTCTCGGGAATTCGCCGCAGCGGACGCGTTCGGCGGATTTGTGTTCCTGTGCCCTCCTCCGGGCCTGGGCCCAGGCCCGGCCCCTCGCACTTGCCCCTACCTTTATCGAGTCGGCATCCCTCTCCAGCCACCGCGACCCAGCGAAGAGAAAAAGGAACTTCCCCCACCCCTTTCGGGGGCCGGCGGAGCCCCCCGAGCCCACCCCAGGGAACGGGGCGGGGAGCCCTGGCCCAAGAAGAGATTTCCCGAGGATTCTCGTTTTCCTCGTCTGTATCTCCGAAAGAATTAAAAATGGCCGAGAATGTGGTGGAACCGGGGCCGCCTTCAGCCAAGCGGCCTAAACTCTCATCTCCGGCCCTCTCGGCGTCGGCCAGCGATGGCACAGGTTAGTCCCGGGAGCCCTGGCCTTCCACATCCCCCTTAATCTTTTTTGCTCCGTGCACCCTTCTTCTTCCATATTTTCTTCCTTTTTCTTTCTTCTTAGTTCTCTGCTTCTTCATTAATTTCAAAGGTGTTTGAATGAGCTGGTCGAAGACGTCCAGTAGCCCAACCATTTTCTTTGCTTCCTAATACATTCGTTGCAACACTATGTCATATAGATGTGTGTTCTGGAATTAGAGCTCTTGAGTGGTGCTATGGAAATAGCCTTTATTGTTGCTCCCATGCAGTTTAATTTTTGAAATGCCAGTGCATTTGTGTGTAAGGGCTTTTTTAATGCAATTTTGCTTTGAATGTTTTGTTGTTGAGAAATGAGGAATTGCGAATCCTTTCTCTTCTATTGCACTTACTCTGTTTTCTCTACTTTCCACTCTTCCTTTTCAAGGTTTTCTCTTTTTTGAACAGGATTTTCCGTTGAGGATGAGAGTATTAAAAAAAATCTCGATTTTATTTGTGTGTATGTGTGACCCAAGATTTCAGGTTTGACGTTAGGTTTAACGTCAAACCTGAAATTTGGTTCGAATTATTTTACCTCCCATTCCTAGCCCCCCCCCCCCCTTTTTTATTTGCCTTAAGAATCAATATGGAGCGCAGTTCATTTTACATCTTCCATTTCTTTGGTGTGAGACTAAAATGTCTGAAACTCTGGGGTTTTAGGTTGGGGGAGAGCAGAGGCATTTTCTTTGCAGTTTGTACTCACTTTCGGCGGGGGGGCAGTGGAGATAACCAGTTGTGTGAAGTTATGTACTTGGAAATCAAAATTAGGAGTTGTAAGGGTCCCAGTCATGAACTGCAAATGTAAACTGATCGTACAAAAGTTTCAAATGTGCATTAGGTTCTGTATTTGTGTGGTTTTGATTTTTTATGTTTTAAACATACTTGGGGATCCATAGTTCAGCTTAAAAAAGCTCAGCCATTCTTAACTTCACTCAGTTGTGGACCAACCCTTTTGTCAAGGGAAATTCAGGGAGACTTCCCTCCATCATTCCCTCCTTATAATTAGTTTGGTGCTGTCCTGATGGCCACCGACCTTCTCTTTTGCTCTCGTAGTTGTTTGAGGTGCCAGGATAATGAAGAGGGAAGAATGGCTGGCCATCTGACAGTCCACAAGATGTTCCCCCTTACTACGGAGCATCTCTGTAACTCAACGTCATCCCTCCATCTGCCAGTGAGAGCGCATAATGGAGTTAAATGTACCCTATGAGTTTGTAGAGAACTTCTAAAGTATGTTTCTAAGTAGGCTTCGTCTCTCAGGGTGAAAATGTAAGGATGTGTGGCAAATGCTTTGGATTCTTTGCTTTTATAAGAAAAATGTGTCATGAGTTTAAGATAACTGCAGATTGAAGATTTTTGCAGTTTTCTACTTCAGACTTGTAAAATTGGCCATGCAAGAACTTTGATCTATTCTTATTCCTTGAACTTTCTGTATTCTTCACAGGTTTTTTTTTTTTTTCTCTTACTTGCCTTTTTTCCTCAGGACTGTTACACATATCGAGTATCCTATTTCTTTGCACTTACTAAAATGTTCCGAAGGATTTTCATATCACCTTTAGACATATTTCTGTCTGTATGTTTTTGTTACTTTAATTTTTGTGTACTGTAGTAATGAATTTTACATTTGAGTTCAGTAGTCACTTGGGATGTTGTAGAAAAAACTTTAATGTGTCACTTTGATGACCCCTGATTTGAGCAGCTTAGTCTTAGAGAAATGCAAGGCCTGAAAGGAAAGCTGTGCTCTCTTGTTCAGGTACCTCTGTTCAGGTGCACTACTGCTTTCCTATTTGATCTGTGTACTTAGCAACTTTAGCTAACTCATTTTAGTAGTGTCTCACCTGTCTAGTACACAAAAACTGCTTCGCTACTTGAAATATCTTTGGATAATTAAGAGAGTCCTAAATGTATCAAGCGGGTTTTTAGAGTAAAAAACTCTCGACCTTGAGATGAACTCAATTTTAGTACTAAGGGTTTATCTTAGTATTAGTTACCTTTCTCTAAATTTTGTGATGAGAATTGATCCCCCTGCCCCAATTAAGATTGTACTCTAGGAATTTTTTGGTGTCAATTTTTAATCCTAATCAGTCTGGGTTTTGGCCGGGGAGCGGGGGATGGAGGGAGAGAGTGAGGGAGTTCTAAAGAAAATACTGTCCCATTGTGAACTTAATTGAAGTTGGTGATTCCCCCCCACCCAGCCAACAGTGTGTAGTATAAGTTGGCAGGGAACTTTAAACAGACGTACCTCACTTCTTAAAATTGAAGTTTTCGAAACATTTCTACTTTTTGACTTTTGAGTTATTACCTGGATATTTTATAAATGTGAAAGTAAGTTGTTTTTTGGTGATTAAGAATTTTATCTAGAACTGGATCAAAATGATCCCAATGTGCTAGCCATCAGAAACTTTTTATTTTATTTTTGTAATGATTAGGTCTTGCTATTTTAGTAGTGTAAGCAGACCTACCACGAGTGTTGGCATGTGCCCGTTTTACAGGAAGGAAAACTGGAATCCAGTTGGTTGATATACTAATGTGTTAACAAATTAACGTTTAAATTCCAACTTCTGGATTTTTACGGTTAGCCACTGATGGCAGAATAAAAATGACTTCTTTATGAGAAGTCAAGGATTCTTCTAAAACATTCCGGATTGATTCAAATAACTTGAATTAAGTTAAAGTTTATGTGTTGGAATGGGAAGACACATTTTTTTAGCTTTTGCATCTTTGTGTTCCTGTTTCAGTATTTGTACTTGACTCATTGAAAATTTTATTTAACTTGGTATGGTTAGATCAGAACTGTTTGATAAATCAAATGACTGCGTGTCCTCCACCCAAAAAAAGATGCTGAAAGCCTTTTGTAAAAATATTCTGGTAAAATTACTGACCAGGAAAGTTAACAGGTAAGTCCTGAAAATATTTTTTTAACCTATTTCTAGTAATAATCTGAGTGATGGGCTTGACGAGGTTGATACAGTTGCTTTCCTCGTTCACTGGGTATGTTCTGTAATCGCTTTGTAAACACTTAATGCTATATGCACTGAAAGAACAGACTCTGGAAAGATGGCAGATATTGTGAGGATCTGGCATGTTAAATAAGGATCTTTCTGGTCTTGGTAGCAGTTTTGTAGTCCTACTGTGTACTCGTGTCAGAATCGGCTTGGATTTTATGCCTGTTTTTCATTTCAAAGGAACAGATAGGGCAGATAGTATATGTAATATTTAATATATATAATATTTCATTTTGACCACTAGATTAATGCACATAATAAGGAAGTGGCAAGGATTTTTTTTTTTAATGTCATTTATATTTTCTCAAAACACTACTGTGGATTAATGGTTTATTATCCTAACCAGAATATTTTTGGTGGAGGCCATTTCTTTTCAGCTCTTAAGCCTATGATACTGTGTTTTAATTTTAATTTTTAAGGCGTGCATGTTTATATTAGAGTTCTCCTGGGGTTTTTCAGTTATGGCTCCTTGGTCCAATGAGGTATTGCTGACCTCAGTGTTATGTTGCAAAACCTTTTATTAAGTGCCTTGAACTCTGGCAGTTGCCTATTCTCAAGGCTTTGGAAGTTCATTTATAGGTCTTCAAGAAGGCTGTATATGATTGATAGTGAGATAAAGTGACTTTTGTTAAATTGTAAACAGCATATGTGTTATATACAGTATGGGTGCCCTTTTCCAGCAGAAATTCTTTTTTTTTTTTTTTTTAAGATTTTATTCATTTATTTGACAGAAATCACAAGTAGAAGGAGAGGCAGGCAGAGAGAGAGAGAGGGAAGCAGGCTCCCTGCTGAGCAGAGAGCCCGATGCTGACTCGATCCCAGGACCCTGAGATCTTGACCTGAGCCGAAGGCAGCAGCTTAACCCACTGAGCCACCCAGGCGCCCCATCCAGCAGAAACTCTTGTCTGTCACAGATGTAAGGAATGTATTGGCATGTCCAGTGAATGTATAATGGAGAGGAAGGAAACAGTTTCTGCTTTTGGTTGCCTTTTTGCATTATTTTCTGTTTTACTTTGCTTTTCCACCTTCTCCTTAGTCTGTTCTATAAAAAGCGAGAAAAATTGAAACAAGAAGTTGAAAATTAGTGCCTGATGGTGTTTGTAGGGACGTTAAGTGGTAAATAGGAAAGGGGAAAAAAGAGTAGGAAGAACGTTGCACAGTCAAGTGGGAGTGTAAAATCCCTCTTTCTGATATATTTACAAAAACAGCTCAGGAGCTGTTCTGCCAATTCAAAGCAGCCAACAATTAATAGAAAAGTAAGATATGCTTGTTTCGTGTGTATTTGGTGATTTTAGGGTTTCCTCTTCGAGAATTTCTGAAGTTGAATTTTTTAGTGTGGCAGACATACTAGAGAAATTAATGGGCAGGTTAAAACTTAAATTATACCAAGTGTACAAATTTTTTTTTTTTTTTAAAGATTTTATTTATTTATTTGACAGAGAGAAATTACAAGTACACTGAGAGGCAGGCAGAGAGAGAGAGAAGGAAGCAGGCTCCCTACTGAGCAGAGAGCCCGATGCGGGACTCGATCCCAGGACCCTGAGATCATGACCCGAGCCGAAGGCAGCGGCTTAACCCACTGAGCCACCCAGGCGCCCCACCAAGTGTACAAATTTTTAAAACATTGAATTTTGCAGATGATTTTTTCATGTGATGGGTGTTTTCTTCTGAAATTTTGGTAGGAAATTTTTTATTGCCTAGTTCTCATAGGTTTAAGGGAATGAATTTTAAGGTGTTAAGCTTCTTCTGAACAGTTAAGATATCCTTTGTTTTAAGATATAGATCTTATTTTATAAATGCTTCAAAAAGCATTTAGGAGTAATTTAATTAAGAGAGAGAAAGAAAAACTAAAACTCCTGAAAAAAAGTGAGTGCTTAAGAAAAGGGGTTTTTGGAGAGACTAGATTTCTGATCCCAGATGGGACTTTATTATGAACTGTCAACCTTGGGCCAATTACTTACCCTCTTTTTCTCAGCTTCCTCACCTGTATTACCCACCTTACAGGATTATGATGAGGAATAAAAGAAAATTCTCTTTGTCAAATGTTTAGGATGGAGTGCTTGCTGCAGTGTAGTAATATGCTCATTGTGTTGATGGTTTTTAACCTTACTGGCTAAATATATAGCAACGACACAGCAGTGGTAAAGATTTTTTAGTGGATTTATAGATAGATTAGATAAAGAGAAAGCCAACTTCATGAAGTTCAGAGAGTAGTAGTCTTTTTTTTTTTTTTTAAGATTTTATTTATTTATTTGTCACAGACAGATATCACAAGTAGGCAGAGAGGCTGGCAGAGAGAGAGGGGGAGGCAGCTCCCTGCTGAGCAGAGAGCCCGATTTGGGGCTCCATCCCAGGACTCTGAGATCATGACCTGAGCCGAAGGCACAGGCTTAACCCATTTAGCCACTCAGGTGCCCCCAGAGAGTAGTAGTCTCAGAAGTAAAGCTTATGATACAGTTAGCCAATCTGCTCAAAGATTAACTTTCTGAACAGTGTAAGAATACAGTAGCTGAGACTAAAAGTAGAAGCACGCTATGTCCTGTCATACAGGGTGTTTTGTATATGTAAGTAATTAAAATGGAAATGAAGTATTAAAAGCATAGTGAGAAATCAGAAAGATTGTTCTTACTAGAAATGCTCGAGTTAGAATGGCTTTTTGCTAAAGAACTGTGTGATTAAACACTATTTTTTTCTATTTTCTGTTTGCTTATCCCTGGGTCTTAAAAGAGTTTCTTAAAAAGGAAGGGGGAGAAGAAAAGGACAGTGCAGTGCTTTTCACATGTTTTTGACACACCCAATAAGAACTACATTTTACATGGAGAACTAGAGCCCCTACCTCAGCAAGTGGACAAACTACTTCCCTTACTACCTGTAACATACTCTGATGTTTTCTATTATTTTTTTTTAAGTTCTGTTTGTGACTCATCATATTGATTTCATGACCCGCTATTGGCTTGTGACCCACAATTTGAAATACTGGCTTAGAAGAGTTGACAACTTGGCATTCATCTGTACTGGACCAACATTGTCTGTATACTAGGCATTTCTCCTCAGTGCAGGGAATACTCAGTTAATCAAGACAGACATGGACCCTTCCTTTCTGTACGTAGCTCATAGATAAGGGGATGAGAGTGATGATATTTAAGACTGACCAGCATTATGTTTGTGAAGTACCATGTACAGAGAGAGACACAGGAGGGCCTATAAGCTGTAACTACTGTTCCTCTGGTGGCTGTCTTTGAAGAATTGGTGTCTGATCCTGAGATCTGAAGGATAGAATATAGGATTAGTAAGAGTGCGCCCAGGCTGGGAACAAGAGTATGGCCTGTTCAGGAAACCTATTAATTTCCTTCTGACTGGGGTGGAGGGGTGGAATAGCCAGAGATACAACCATATAGGTAAGCACAGAGCCAGTTATGCTTGGCTTACAATTCTTGGAGTTTAGACTTTTCCATTTTAGCTTTTAAAAAAGATTTTTATTTATTTATTTATTTATTGCCAGAAAACACTTGGATTAACACGTGCGCAAATGGGGGAGAAGCAGGCTCCCCACTGAGCAGGAAGCCCAATGCGGAGCTTGGTCCCAGGACCCCGGAAATCATGACCTGAGCCAAAGGCAGATGCTTAACCCACTGAGCCGCCCATTTTAGCTCTTTTTTCTTTTTTTTAAGATTTTATTTATTTATTCATGAGAGAGAAGCAGAGGCAGAGGGAGAAGCAAGCTCTCCAAGTAGTAGGGAGCCCATGTGCGATTCGATCCCAGGACCCCAGGATCATGACCTGAGCCAAAGGCAAATGATTAACCATCTGAGCCACCCAGGTTCCTTGTTTTAGCTCTTTTAAATGGTTGGGACATAATTACATCTTGATGATTGACTAAAGTGAGGAATGCTTTGCAAAGGAACAGGGAAAAATATTAAATAGGGAGACCAGAGAGATGGCTGTTGTAGGATTCCAGCTGTGATGAGGGTGGCCTGAATTAGTAGATGGAAAGCTGTGAAAAGATTTGAGGAAAGTGGGTGACCAGCAGAATTTAGTGATTAATTACACGTTAGGATGTTGTGATAGAGGAATCAAGGGTAATTCCCAAGTTTCAAGTTTGGGCAGTTGGATTGGTGAGGTTGCCATTTTCTAAGATAGCAAACATAGGAAGTGAAGTATTTGTGTCTGGATGGTGGTGGGGGAAGGGGTTGTGATGAGTTAAATTTTAAGCATTTTGAAATTATGTGATTCCCCTGAGTTGAGTAGTCACTGTTTTCATTTGGTGTGTCTTTCTCTTATTTCAGCCAATAAACGTTAATTACCAAACATCAATTGCTGGACACTTGGAATTGTAAAAATGAATCAAGGTTGTACTTTTTGCTCTTAAAGCATTTAGGATCTGATGGGGTTGGTACACATGTCCGCACAATTTTCCTGTGAGTCGTAGTCTGATAAGTGTTTTTAAAAAGTCAGGATAAAGGGAGAGGATAGGGATTTTTTTCTGACAGTGTGAGGTTGGAGAACTGAGGGAAAACTTCAGAAAGTGTATTTGAACAGAGGTAGGAGAACTTGAAGATAACTTAAAGAAGTAGAGAAAGTTGGAAGAGTATTTGTGTTTCAGGTGGAACAAATAAAGGCGGTTCTGATGTGACTGGAACGCAGACTACGGTGTTATGTTTTCATGTGAGACAGGTGGAAAACGATTTTGGTGTCCTATTATGAAAAGACAGAAATATAGTAAGGAGTTTGACATTTCTTACCATCAGGATAAAGCTTTTACGAGCAAGAGAATGACATGGTCAGGGAAAGGGGGAAGACTAATTCTGGTGACACAGTACAGGCTCAGTAGCAAGGAGAGCCTAATGGCAGGAAGACTTAGGGATGTGTCATTTATCTTTTGAAGTGCACTTCCATTTGCCTTGGAAGTTTTTGGTAGAGTGTAGTTATTGATGTGGGTGGTTTATTTTTTTAAGGTCCAGTTTTGTTTACCAGTAGTCCTAAATGTGGAGAATACAGGAGAGAACTCAGAAACCATTCATTCTCTCCTTTTTCTTTACAGATACGCAATCTTTAGGAATTTTTTTGGTTTTGTTTTTTGGAGAGATTATATGATAGCTCTAGCACGTAGGCTCCCCTATGGGCATTTCATTCCCAAAGGACAAACCCCAGTTAAACAGATGAATCTTAGACTCACTTCCAAGATGTTACCAGTATTCAAAATCAAGAAATGATCAGTGGTGGTTAAACTAACATGCAGTTTAGGTTTAATATGAACATGTCATTGAGTTGATTTTTAAAGTGGGATTTTTGATAAATAATAGTGACCTCACCTTTTAGTTAATTTCATGCCAAGAAGTGTCACCATATTAATAAATTGATGAAGAGCAAGGCATGTAGTCAGTATAAAACTTCTAAAAGTGGGCGGGAGGTCACACATTTGATCACTTATAACACTTCATCTTTGTTTAAATTTTGAGACCTAACTTAAATATGTTGGGGTTAAGAGTCAACTCCAAGTCAGTCACTTGCCAGAGTATAGGTACACCTTTTGATGTCATGGTTGCAGGACAATGTTAAGAATGCATATTTTGAAATTTGCTTGCACTTCTGCCCTTTGACTCCTTTGGATTTCAAAATTCAACACTTGCTGACATGCATAGCTGTGTGATCCTCTATAACCTAATATTGATCATCGTCTTCAATCCAGATTTGTAAATAACTCACAGATTGTTTCCAGTTGTCTTGAAAAGTATTAGAAGCCATATCTGTTTATCCAGCATGGATATTTCATTTTAATTTTCTTAGTTTTTAAAAAGTAGCTTTTTTTTTTTTTTTTTTTTTTTAAGATTTTATTTATTTATTTGACAGAGAGAAATCACAAGTAGATGGAGAGGCAGGCAGAGAGAGAGAGGGAAGCAGGCTCTCCGCTGAGCAGAGAGCCCGATGCGGGACTCGATCCCAGGACTCTGAGATCATGACCTGAGCTGAAGGCAGCGGCTTAACCCACTGAGCCACCCAGGCGCCCTAAAAAGTAGCTTTGAAGTGTTTGTGCATCTTTCCTTTCTTGATAGATGGGTTGTTTGTGATTAGATTAGTTCTACATCTACAGAGTATCGAAATACAATTTTTTTTTTTAAGATTTTATTTATTTACTTGACACAGAGAGAGATCACAGGTAGACAGAGAGGCAGGCAGAGAGAGAGAGAGGAAGGGAAGCAGGCTCCCTGATGAGCAGAGAGCCTGATGGCGGGCTCAATCCCAGGACCCTGGGATCACCACCTGAGCCAAAGGCAGACGCTTTAATCCACTGAGCCACCCAGGCGCCCCTCGAAATACAATTTTTAAATAAAGCGCTGAATGAAGGTTAGGAAAGCTGTTTCATTCTAATTAATCCATGAAGTCTGCAAATTTGCCTCATTTTAAAGGCTGCAGTGTTTTAAAATGTCCTGCCTTTTTTTTTTTTTTTTTTTTTAAAGATTTTATTTATTTATTTGACAGGTAGAGATCACAAGTAGGCAGAAATCCAGGGAGAGGGGGGAAGGAAGCAGGCTGTCTGCTGAGCAGAGAGCCCAATGTGGGGCTCCATCCCAGGTCTCTGGGATCATGACCTGAGCCGAAGGCAGAGGCTTTAGCCCACTGAGCCACCCAGGTACCCCAAATGTCCTTCTTAAACACCCAGACAGCTGAGTTAATGTAGAAAGTGTCCTAAACCAATCAAGAATGAGATATCTTTGTTATATTGCCAATGTCTAGCCAAACTGTTAACAGATTTATTGAAGTTATATAGATTTGACTTTCATTACCATCCTTACTTTTTAAAATCCCACATCCCTCGCTTGGAATAGGGGCTCTGAGCATCTGATCTCTACCCACCTCGTCGCTCACTCTGTTCTCCCTACTTTGAATTCTTAACAGTTGCTGAACTGGAGCTTTAGGTGGTACACATCCCATTTTCTTTCTCTCCATCCTTCACCTGTCCCACTCCTACTTATCCTCTGGCCTCACTGCCGGGTTAGAGGAAAGAAAGGTTTTGAGATCTGGAATGTTCTTTTTTTAAAGCATTTTAATGCCATAGAGAGAACTAAATGAAAGGAGAATCAGGGGGGCCTGGGTAGTTCAGTTGGTTAAGTGTCTGCCTTCCCCTCAGTTCATAATCCCAGGGTGCCTGCTTCTCCCTCTCCCACTCCCTCTGCTGCTGCCCCTGCTTGGGTTTTTTTCTCTCTTGCTCTGTCAGATAAACTCTTAAAAATAAGAGAGAGAGACACACACACTCAGTGGATAAATTCTGTCTTCTGTTAAGTGCATACTTGAGAATTGACTAGTTTTGGAATAGTATGGATATTAGTATGGGTATTTTGCTTATGTGCACAGTTTAAAAGCAGTACTGAGTTTTTTATTTGACTTCAGTTTACCTGAAGCAAAAAAAGAAGCCTGGTACAAACAAATAATGTTTGGGCCTTGTAAATGGAAAAAAAATGTATAACTGGGAAGAGGTGCCATTCAGTAGAATTAGATTTTGGGCCAGAATTATTTCAAGTGTCACATCCTAATTAGAAACTTAAAAAAAAAAAAAAGCCTATTATTTATGCTCACAGCACAGTGTGCAGTGTGGGATTGTATTGTTAAGTATTCTAATTTTGAAGGTTATGCTTCATTTATGTATTTCATGGTAGGTAGTATTTATCTAGTTTCTCATATATTGTGGAAGCATCATTTTTGGAAAGGCTAAGTGATGTGAGTATTCATTTTACAAGAGATTACATGGCTAAATTGTATAGCAATATAGAAAACACCAAGGGTGACCTACAAAATCAGTATGTAATAATGAAAGGATGTTTTGACTCAACGCTGGTTTCCCACATAATTCAATCCAATTTTGTTTTTGTTTAGGTTGTCACATTTCTAATATCTGGTTCATTAGATACACCTCATGTATTCTAAACTTTGCAAATCACATTTAAATCTGTCCTGTTAGTCACATTTGTATCACTGTATTTGGATTGAATGTACACTCAGGTGAAGAAACATTTTACTCAGAGTTATTTTGTACTTGAGCATCATTAAAGGTATTTGGGAACTTTTCAACCAGCTATTTGGTAGAAACTGTCCGTTAGTGATGTTGATTGGTTGATAATTTCTTAAAAGTAAGCAGGAAATATCTTATTGGACATAATGTGAGTTTATTCAGCAGTTGTCTGTGATACTGTTTTGTGATAATTTGCTGTAGGATAGTCTAGAAGGTAATAGAATAAATTTCTAACCATATTTAGATTTATAAATTTCTAGCCATAGAGAAGGGAGGCAATTAAGCAAATATTTAGGAGCTTGCTTTAATATCTAGAAAAGATACTTGCTGCCTTTTCCTTTCTTACCTCCTACCCCTCAGTCCACTGCAGTCTGGCATTTGCTGTTCACAACTCCAGTGAACCACTCTAACCTGGATTAGTAAATATTTCCTAGTATCTACATTTAGTCAATTCTCTCTGGAGCATGGGACATCACCAACATTTCTTTCTTGGAACCTGGTTTCCAGGACAGTATTCCTGGTGGATGGGCTGGGGAATATTGGGTTTTAACATCCTTTGATGGTTTAAGATTATTGTCCCTTGAACGCTTGTATATCTCATGGTCCCCCTAATGTCCAGTGGTGACTTTTTTCTTACATCATCGTGTATTCCTCTAGATTTCCCATCTGGATAGCAGAACCACTATATACTCTTAAGTCATGCAGCCCAGAAACTTAGGAGTCATCCTTGTCTTTTTTCTTAACCCGCCACCTGTAGTCAGAAAGAGTTCTTTTGATTGACATTTTGGTGCCTGCCTGTGCTCATCTAATACATCTGTTCCAGGATCAACTGCTAGTTTTTGTCACTTCTCCAGCAGCAGTCCCCTAACCAGTCTCTGACTCCAGCACGTCCGTCCAGTTCATTCTTTATCTTGTTTGCCTGAGTGGGATCTAAGAAATACAGATTTGTTCATATGCTATTATTGCTTAACGTTCTTCAGTAGACCAATTTTCTCTTTATAATAAAAATTCCAAACTCTTAGCTTAGGGGATCTTCTAGGTTTCTCATGTTTGTTGAACATCTGAATTTTATTCAGCAAATGTGAACTAATTACTATGAAGGGCAAGTTGAGATAGGGGTCTGAGAAGATGATTTATTTGAACCTTCATTGTTTCCCCTTTCTTCGAAGGAAGAGGAAGAATTTGAAAAGCTAAGTAACAAGCATGAAATTGAGGCTGGTCAGTACTAAAACTCACCATCCTGTAGGATTTCCTAAATGTGACATTAAATTTTTTAATTATTTTTTTCCCTTGCATCTTCATACATTTTGCTTTAGTTTGGGACTGCTTTTCTACTAGTTTTAGACCAAGGGTTTCATTTGTTGTCTGGGACAAAATTGTAGCTAAGGACTCACACTAGAAGTTATCCTGGTCCATCCCTCTGGACAGAAGGTTCTGAAATTTCTCATCAGGCGTTCAGATTCTCTGTCACTTAGCCAGGGACATCAGAATCTTCTGTGTAATTTACCTTTTTCAGTAAACACTGTTCCTGTCCCTAAAAACAGAACAACAATAATAAAACTCCATGAAGGAAGTAGAGAAAGTTTAACTGTATCTTGATGGAAGGGCGACATGAGCTCACAGTTTCTAAATGAGGTCAGCTTATAGATTTGGGTTTAGACTCCCTGTGCAGTGCCAAGGTATAGATAACAGTGATAGCTGATGGCATTTAGGAATCATAAATGTCCAGAGCTTTGAGGCACAAAGTAGCTTAGGGGTAATAATGAGTGTTAAGGATATTAGATGAAATAATAGGGTCTGTTTGATCAAAGAATATATGACTTTTTTATGTAGTCTTCCAAATTAGTATAGCTGTTGAAATGTTTTAAGTAGGGGCGCCTGGGTGGCTCAGTGGGTTAAGCCTCTGCCTTCGGCTCAGGTCATGATCTCAGGGTCCTGGCATGGAGCCCTGCATTGGGCTCTCCAGTCAGTGGGGAGCCTGCTTCCCTTCCTCTTTCTCTGCCTTCCTCTCTGCCTATTTGTAATCTCTGTCTGTCAAATAAATAGATAAAATCTTTAAAAAAAAATGTTTTAAGAAGAGGTAAGAGAACTCTTATAAAGTTTAAATACCAATCAAATATAAATACAGTATGCAATTTTAGAATTGCTGTAAAACATTATTTAATTCTGTGAGCATATGGTAGATCGTGTGAGAAATGTAAATATTTATTAAATGCAACCCTTGGGATGCCTGGGTAGTTCAGTCAGTTAAACGTCCAGCTCTTGATTTCAGCTCAGGTCATGATCTTGGGGTTGTGGGGTTGAGCCCCCCATCCTGCTTCCCTGCTCAGCAGAGAGTCTGCTTGGGAATCTTTGTCTGTGCCCCTCCCCTGTGCACATATGCGAGCTGCCTCTCAAATCTTTTAAAAAAATAAATGCCGGGCGCCTGGGTGGCTCAGTGGGTTAAGCTGCTGCCTTCAGCTCAGGTCATGGTCTCAGGGTCTCTGCTCAGCAGGGAGCCTGCTTCTCTCTCTCTCTCTCTCTCTGCCAGCCTCTCTGCCTACCTGTGATCTCTCTCTCTCTCTCTCTGTGTCAAATAAATAAATAAATAATTTTAAAAATGCAGCCCTTATCCTTCAGATACTCATAATTTGGTAATGGAGTAAGATGCACACAAACATTTAGCCATAACAAAAGGTAGAAGGGAGTGCCTAGTTGACATTGAGAGCCATCTTGGGAAACAGGAATATTGGGATCAATCTTTGAGTTGGAACCTGAGTGGATCTCTTGTAGTAGTAACTACATTTTAGGTCTATTGAAAATACAGGATTTAAAAAAAAAAAAAAAAAGAGAAAGAAAGAAAAAAAAGAAAATACAGGATTGCCATTAACAAAAAAACCAAAACTTTTATTTTCAGGGTCTATCCATGTAAACCCTCCTGTCTGGCTTCCTGATGGAGCTAAACTTTTTAATGTGATGGGAAATGTTTTGCATAAACATGAAGGAGCAATCAGATGGAGCATATTTGTGGCTATAATGCAGGTTAAATTAAAATCCTCAAGATTCTAGGGTCTCCAGGGGGACTTCCATATTCCTAAAGTTGACTTCTCAGTGAATTCTGTGTGTGTGGCTCTTATCTACTACAGATACTATTGAGAAGGGTTAGTGGGAATAATACAATTCTTGAAGTGCCAGGAACAATCCCTTGTTGAAAGTGCCTGATAAAAGTTTGTTCTCCTTGTTACAAGATTGTTTGTCTCCTAATAGGGTAATGATTCCATGGACTAATAATAGATAAAACATTTTTATGGTGCTTAGTATGTGTCAGACACTATTCTACAAATTAACTTATGAAGTAGGTACTTTGTTATATAGAGGTGGAAACTAGGCTCTTCTGTGTGTTCTTCAGAATCCTCTTGTCAGGTTCCCTGAAAAACTGTTAGGATTTTGATTGGCATTGCATTGAATGTGTAATTTTTCTTGTATTATTCCTTTGGCTGGATTGTCCAGTACAACATTGAATTAGAAGTGTTTCTCATGGTTATCTTTGTCTTGTTCTGATGCTAGAGACTTTGATGTTGGTCCGTTAATGCATTATTTGCTGTCAGTTTCTGGGTTTTGGAAGGAACCTTTTTTTTTTTTTTATCACTTTAAGGAAGTTCCCATCACTTTCTTGATTGCTGTAGTTTTTTGTTGGGTGTGACTGGGTATTAATTTCTTTTTTACGATTTATTTATTTATTTATTTGACACACACACACACACACAGAGATCACAAGTAGGCAGAGAGGCAGGCAGAGAGAGAGAGAAAGAGAGAAGCAGGCTCCTTGCTGAGCAGAGAGCCCGACAGGCGACTCGATCCCAAGACCCTGAGATCATGACCTGAGCTGAAGGCAGCAGCTTAACCCACTGAGCCACCCAGGTGCCCCTGAGTATTGAATTTTATACAGTGTTTTTCTTTCAGCTATTGAGATGAACCTTACATTTCCATTCTCCTTTGTTAATACAGTGGATGGCGTTTATAGATATTCTAGGCTTCTAATGCAGATCCCTCCACCCTGGATTCCTGACATTATCCCAACTTGATCATTACAGTGCATTTTAAGACACTGATGAATTTGATTTGCAGGGTTTTGTTTTGTTTTGGGGTTTTTGTTTTCAGTTTTTGCTTCTTACGTTCATGATTTTCTTTTCTTGTACTGGCCATGTGATTTTTAGAGTATTCTGTTTTCTAGAAGTGTGTATGAGGTTGAACTTTTACTTGGAAAGTTCAGTGAGGGGGGGTGCCTGGGTGGCTCAGTTGGGCAACTGTCTTCCACTCAGGTCATGATCCTGGAGTCGCGGGATCAAGTCCCACCTTGGGCTCCCAGCTCCACGGGGGGTCTGCTTCTCCCTCAGACCTTCTCTCCTCTCAGCCCCTCTCTCTCTCACACTGTCTTTCCCTCTCTCCAAAAAAAAAAAAAAATCTTCAAAAAAAAAAAAAAGTTCAGTGGGAAATGCCTGTAAAAAAACATTTAGATATGGTGTTTTCCTCATGGGAAGATAAACCAATGATTAAGACAGAGACTCACTCTTTCTCTCTCTTTTTCTCTTTCAAGATTAATTCATTTGAGAGAGAGAGGGAGAGTGCAGAGGAACAAGGGGAGGGGCATCGGGACAGGGAGGATCCCTAATTGTGTTTCAGGATTATTCAGACTTTCTGTGTCTCCTTTTTGAAAACTTATTTAAATGGGAAATTTCAACTTAATAGAATAGTTAAAAGGAATTCCCATGTGCCTGTTACTTCAAGTTATTTTTGCACACACAAACATGCTCCGCTCCTTTCCTTTTTTGCTGGAGTGTTTCTAGCAAATCCCAGACCAGTCATTTCACCAGAAATCTTATGTATCTCTTAGTTTAAAGGATTTGTTTTAACATAGTAACTATGCTATTACCACACCCACCAAAGTCAATAATTTAATATTACCCACCACTCAGTCATATTTAATTTTACTGATTCTTTTTTAAAAATCTATTTATTTATTTATTTATTTATTTGAGAGAGAGAGAGGGGCGCCTGGGGAGGGGCAGAAGGGAGAGGGACGAACAAAGAACCTCAAGCGGACTTCCTGCTGAGCGCAGAGCCCAACTCGGGGCTCAGTCCGGTGACCCTGAGATCATGACCAGAGCCAAAACCAAGAGTCGATGTCAACTGACTGAGCCACCCAGGTGCCCCTTCCTGATTCTCTTCTTAAAAATGGGTTTTCTTATAGTTGGTTTGCAGGTTCCAAACAAGGTATATCTAGTTGTTGGTTCTCTCTAATAACAACTCCCATTCCCTTATATTTGTCTTTTTATGTCATTGATTTTTTTTTGCAGAAACTGGGATGTTTACCCTACGGAATTTCTGTTTGATTAAGGTTTCATTAATATTTTCTCAGGAACGTATCCATTTTTGTCTCTAATTTTTTTGTGTGAGGCTGATTAGCTGTATTGCTTTCTGTTTTTTTCTTTCTTCCTTAACCTTCCAGAAACTCCGCACCCGGAGCAGAGAGCCGGATGCGGGGCTCGATCCCAGGACCCTGGGATCATGACCTGAGCCGAAGGCAGAGGCTTTAACCCACTGAGCCACCCAGGCGCCCCATGTTTTTCTCTTCTTTTGATAGTTACTTTTATCTTTGATTATCTTGCTACTATTTTTTTCTAATATAACTTGGCTACTTAACTCAATTTTTATCTTTACTTTTTACTTAAGTTTTGAAATGTATTGTTACTTTCCTTTTGTGATTTCCTCTTGTCACTTACGTATATGTACACTTTTCAAATTTCTAAATGACGGGGTGCCTGGGTGGCTTAGTGGGTTAAAGCCTCTGCTCAGGTCATGATCTCAGGGTCCTGGGATCGAGTCCCACATTTGGCCTCTCTGCTCAGCAGGGAGCCTGCTTCCCTCTCTCTCTCTCTCTCTGCCTGCCTCTCTGCCTACTTCTGATCTCTGTTTGTCAAATGAATAAATACAAAATCTTAATAAATAAAATTTCTAAATGAGCAGAGTTTTTTTTTTTTTACTTAAATGCTCAATGCAAACTATGCAGATGATGGGATATATCCTTGTATACTGTAGGGGAAAAGTAGAATGCAAAATTGTTCATAAAATATGTATGATTTTAGTTTAGTGAATTATGTAAGTGGAAACAGTGAAGGAAATATATCCACATATTAAGCAGTTGTTTTTTCAGTAGTGATTCAGAAAAAAATTTTTTTTTTTCTTTTAAGATTTTACTTATTTATTTGTCAGAGAGAGCACAAAGCAGGAGGAGTGGCAGGCTGAGGGGGAAGCAGTCTCCCCACTGAGTAAGGGAGCCTGTTGTGGGACTCTATCCCAGGATCCTGGGCTGAAGGGAAATTTTACTCGAGACTTTATTTGAATTCCAAAATGCCTAAGATACATTTTGTAGGAGCACAAAATGATTTTTCAAAAGGAAAGAATACTATAAAAATCTGGACTCTGAATCATGCCCAGAGATCCTGGGATGTAATACAGAGCAAATTGTGTGTGTGTGTATTAGAACTTCCCATTCTTTCTTTTTTTTTAATAGATTTTATTTTTTTATATGACAGAATGAGAGAGCACAAGCAGGGGGAGTGGCAGAGGAAGAGAGAGAAGCAGGCTCCCCACTGAGCAGGGACCCCATGTGGGGCTCCATCCCCTAGAGCATGACCTGAACTGAAGGTGGATGCTTAACCAACTGAGGCACCTAGATTCCCCAATTCAGAGCAATTACAATATGACCAGATGCTTAAGTGTGTTGGACATTAGGGAGTTGGTGTGTGAGTGGTGAAACTTGTCCTTCCCAAATACAGAGTCTGGATGCAGGGGTAGGGTGAGGGGTGGTGGTAGGAAGAGATAGCATGGAGGAGGGGAGAGAGACAGACACACAGATAATTTCAGTGCCATGATAGAATGCTCTTAAGAACAGAAAGGGCACATAGAGGAAGAGTTGGGCTTCGGAAACAAGATTAAATTGGACCCAAGTAGATCATTACTAAGTGGTATTTTGTCTTCAAGGGATGGACTATCTTTTAATAGTATAATCAGTTGATTCAAGTGTATCTAATTATTAAATACCCAATAGTGCCAAGATTTGAGAAACCCTGAGTTAATCCATAACTTGCATTCTCTTTTTGGAGTGATTGGGGTGATTTGTATGTTGTTAAAGGAACTAGGTAGGCATAGTTTTATATCCTATTCCAGTGAGATTTTGGTTAAGGAAAGCTCTCTGTGGGCTGAGGTCAGGTGAAAGTGAATTCACTCAGATCAGGCACTTTGATGGCAGGCACTTTGATAGTCACTTAGTAAGGAATGGTAGATAGCCCCTGTCATGGAGTTCACGGTTAACGTTCTTGGAATGTCTGTCAGTTTTCTTCACTTGATCTTAGCCAAAAGGCTGAGAAACCATCAGTTGTCTTTATTATTATAATATTTTAAGTCTTGTATTTCATTCTGAACTTAGTTTGTGTATAGATAAGTTATTTTAACCTCTTTAAGGAATTCTGGAATATTGAATGGTTGTATATCTTTTTTTTTCATGAACAGCAGTACAAACTGGGCAACTCATGTAATGGGGTTGTGCTAACATTTAATCCTTTTTCCTTTGGTCCTACTTTAGGTACAGTTCATAGGTGTTTAAACTTGTTGGCATAGCCAAATATTTTCTAATTTTTAAATACATATGTAAAAATTTTTAGCATAATATGAAAGACTATAATACATGTGGTATCCCATGGATTGAAGTTTGGAAATATTTAATGCTTATCAAGAACTAAACAGAGAATTTTGTGATTTTGATGGTCAGACTAACTGTCTTTTCTCTTTGCTTTTAGATTTTGGCTCTCTATTTGACTTGGAGCATGACTTACCAGATGAATTAATCAACTCTACAGAATTGGGACTGACCAATGGTGGTGATATTAATCAGCTTCAGACAAGTCTTGGCATAGTACAAGATGCAGCCTCTAAACATAAACAGCTGTCAGAATTGCTACGGTCTGGTAGTTCCCCTAACCTCAATATGGGGGTTGGTGGCCCAGGCCAAGGCATGGCCAGCCAGCCCCAACAGAACAGTCCTGGATTAGGTTTGATAAATAGCATGGTTAAAAGCCCAATGGCACAGGCAGGCTTGACTTCTCCCAACATGGGGATGGGCACTAGTGGACCAAATCAGGGTCCTACGCCATCTGCAGCAGGTATGATGAACAGTCCGGTAAATCAGCCTGCCCTGGGAATGAACACAGGGATGAATGCTGGCATGAATCCTGGAATGTTGAGTGCAGGCAATGGACAGGGGATGATGCCTAATCAAGTCATGAACGGTTCAGTTGGAGCAGGCCGGGGGCGACCTAATATGCAGTACCCAAACCCAGGCATGGGAAATGCTGGCAGTTTAATGCCTGAGCCACTGCAGCAAGGATCTCCGCAGATGGGAGGACAGACGGCATTGAGAGGCCCTCAGCCCATTAAGGTAAGTGCAGTTTGGGTTTGTATGCACGGTCAGAATGTTTTTCATTGTTCCCATGATGGAGGGAAGGCTTGAGGTCAGTTTCTCATCTGTTCTTTTTTTTTTTTTTTTTTTTAAGATTTTATTTATTCGATAGATCACAAGTAGGCAGAGAGGCAGGCAGAGAGAGAGGGGGAAGCAGGCTCCCTGCTGAGCAGAGAACCCGATGTGGGGCTCGATCCCAGGACCCTGAGATCATGACCTGAGCCGAAGGCAGCGGCTTAACCCACTGAGCCACCCAGGCGCCCCTCTCATCTGTTCTTTACCGTTCCTGCTTAATCTTCTTCCATGGTGTACCATTTCTCACATATATGCCAAGGATCTGTGTTGGCACAAATTTTATGAAGCTCTTACATTAATTTTAAGTAAAACCATTTTTTCACAGTTCAGTGATAGTGTATACCTTCAGTTTGTTCCAGCTGATTGCTAGCTAATTCCTGTTTTCTCGGTATTAGAAGTAGTATTGGAATATTTTCACAAATCCTAGAAAATTTTTAATTCCTTTCTAAGCCCACTTTACCCTTCATAGCATACTTGTAAAAATATAGTTTTGAGCTAGCTGGCTCTATACCATCTTCAGAGAGAGATCACGTATTTCCACTACTTGGAATATCCCTGGTTTTCAAGAGGTGTTTATTCTAAAAGATTTATTAAATGTTATTTTTTCTCATTAGTTAATGGACATTAAGATGCATTCATTTACTCAGAAACCTCAACTGACATTCCAAGTGTTTAGTTAACATAATTTTGGTCATTGTTGGAAAGGCTTTTCTTTTTCAAAAAGCCTACTCTTTTAGCTTTATTAACTAACACACACCAAACACATTTTTCAGAACTTTTAAAGTGTGTTCTTGATGTATAAAATTAAGATGTTATAACTCTGTATTTGATGTGTATTCCTTCATATTTTTCCTACATACCTATTTCTTTATTTTTTGAAGTGGTATCCCTATAATTGCCAGCACCTGTCATATAGTTAGTAAATATTTGTTGAATGAAAAAGATGACTTTGCTTGGAAGGTGATATTGAAGATGGTTAAGATTTTCACAAGCAGTTAAGAGCAAGCTCTCTGTGTAAGCTCAATTACTGAGTAGGCATTGGGACTTTGTGTTCCTGAGAATCATGATGATGAGAGAGTTCAGGGGTGAAATTAAAGACAGTGGGAGGAGATGCGCCTGGGTGGCTCAGTCGGTTAAGCATCTGATTCTTGAACTCAGCAGCTGAGGTTTTGATCTTTAGGTCGTGAGTTCAGGTGCCGTGTTGGGCTCTACACTGGGCATGGAGCCTACTTAAAAAAAAAGGAGATGAGGGACGCCTGGGTGGCTCAGTTGGTGGACGACTGCCTTCGGCTCAGGTCATGATCCCGGAGTCCCAGGATTGAGTCCTGCATTGGGCTCCCAGCTCCACGGGGAGTCTGCTTCTCCCTCTGACCTTCTCTCTCATGCTCTCTCTCACTGTCTCTCTCTCAAATAAATACATAAAATCTTAAAAAAATAAAAAAAGAAAAAAAATGTTTCCCCTTTAAAAAAAAAAAAGGAGATGAATAGGGAGTGGGGAGACTGAGGTCATATTCATAAATGAAAGCCCTTAATTTTTAAATTTAATTAATTAATTTATTTGCTACACAGTAAAGAATATTGACCTCTTAGGGAAAGATTCTGTTATCTTTCCTACCTCCTCTGTAGATTTTCCCTTTTTGGTACTTTAATGTTGCTGTGTTGATATGGTTCAGTTTGAATATTTGGAGTGGAAACCAGAATCAGGAAGGTAAAATATTTAGGGGTGCCTGGATGGCTCAGTGGGTTAAGCCTCTTCCTTTGGCTCAGGTCATGATCCCAGGGTCCTGGGAACGAGCCCCACATCGGGCTCTCTGCTCAGCAGGGAGCCTGCTTCCCCCTATCTCTCTGTCTGCCTCTGCTTGTGATCTGTCTGTCAAATAAATAAAATCTTTAAAAAAAAAAAAAAGGTAAAATATTTATTAGATACCTCTTCTGGGTTCTAGAACATAGCTGTAAAGAGTCCCTGCCCTCCTGTTGTTTACGCTCCAGCGGGGAGTGGTGGGGTGACAGATGAAACCTTCCCTGACTGATCAGATACTTACTGAGCCTAGCTTTGGTGTTGAATGAAGATAGAGCTGTGAATAAACTTACTTCATAGACCTTACTTTCTAGTGTGTACGTAAGCTACAGGCTTGCATATTCCAGGTACAAGGTGGGAAGAGAAATTTGAAAGGAAAGGCTCAGGGGCACCTGGCTGACTTAGTTGAGCATGTGACGCTTGATCTCTGGTTGAGCCCCACATTGTGTGTAGAGATTACTTAAAATCTTAAAAAAAAAAAAAAAGACTCAGTCATAGTGGGGTACTATGTATTTATAATCTGAAACACAAATTTCAGGGCGCTTGGGTGGCTCAGTCGTGAAGCGTCTGCCTTCTGCTGTGGTCATGACCTGGGTTGGAGCCCTATGCTGGGCTGCCCACTCAGCGGGAAGCCCGCCTCTCCCTTCCCCCTGCATGTGGTCCCTCTCTTGCTGTATCTTTCTCTGTCAAATAAATAAGATCTTTTTTTAAAAAACAAAACACAAATTTCTCGTATCAGCATTGTTTCAGGGACTGGATATATAGCAGTGTATAAAACAGACAAAAATAACCTTTGTAGTGCCTCTTTTCATGGGATGGAGGAATTCAAATATAAAAATATTATTACTAAAATATTTTGTGGTTTTAAATGAGTCCTGTCTATATTTTTAAAGTTGATACTCGTAAAGTACATAAAGCGCTTCCTAACATATAAGAACTCTAAATGCTTATTTAGTAGATGAGTTTTGGGGAATAATGTAGGTTTGGTATGAGATACCCAATTAATATACAACCAAGTACTTTTATAAAACAAGTTTTCTCTTTATAGCAGGGGGAAAAAAACTACTATTTTTTACTGGAGATTAAAATAAAGTTGAGTCAAGGTGTTAAAATTATTGGATAGCAATTCCCTTTCTGTGGGCCCAGGTCCGAAAATTACCTCAAAGAGCTGATTATATTCATTACTTTTCTTCCAAAATTCCTAAGAGTTCTAATGATATTTAAGAATCCGGAATTAAGGAAATTTTCAGTGAGACTTGAAGATTTGAACCGTCTTGGCAAATGGCAGTGACTTTTGAGCACAGTTCTTTTTATGGAGGAATCTGTGGTTCAGAGTGTGCTCATGGGTTGTGACATGACTGCTTAAACAGCGTTCTTCCAAAGCCTAACAGTGGTTTATGGGGAAAAACTTGGGTCATATCCCCCTTTAAGCTAGTGTTTGATTTTAGAGTTAGCATAAGATGAAGACAGGGTTTTATGTCTTAAAGTTATTTCTGACTGATTAGTTCTGGAAGTGCCATGAACAGCAGAAGAGTGCCGATTTTGAGTCCTGGTACCTGGGTTAGTTTCTGGGCTGTTAGCACAGTCGTTTCCTCTTCAGCTGCATATTGCCACGCTTCTTGGTGAAATTCTTCACTCTCCAGTAACGTCACAAGACATAATCTACCTCTTTAAAAATGCTGGTGACAAAAGAAATAAACATTTTTGAAAATCCTTTCCCTAATAGCTGCCTTTTTATGTATGAAGAAAGAGATGAAATTAATCATCATAGTTAATGATGGTGGATGGTGGAGTTTTACTGCCCAGGTTAACAATGAACTCAGTTATTCACATGTAGCTATAGTAACTTGGGCAACTTGCTTGCTCTACCTCAGATTTCCCATCTGTAGGATGGAAGTAGTAAGAGTGGGTAACCTACCTGGTGGAATTATTGGGGAACTAAATAATTAATAGAAGTAAGCCCTTTGTGAGTGGTATATTTTAAGGACTTACCTGTAGAGTAGTAATAGTAGTGGGAGCATGTGCTTAGTATTATTGTAGTTCCATTTTTGTGAAGTTGTTCAAACATTTTTATGGGGAGAGGGAGAAATCGAATCTAGATCACCTAAGTTAAGCTGTAATCTTCTAGAGGCATAGCTCTTGGCTATAACAGGAGATGAAACAATATACCACATGAACAGCTGTTGGCTGGAGGATATGGGGATGCCCACTAGTAGAGACTTCAGTGGATTAATATTCTATAAATTTGGTGAAGATTAACTTTCTTTGGAACTAAGGACTTTTTTTTTAATGATTTTATTTATTTATTTGAGAGAGAGAGCAAGCACGAGAGGAGAGAGATCAGCGGGAGAAGCAGACTCCTTGCTGAGCAGGGAGTCTGATGAGGGACTTGATCCGAGGACTCCAGGATCATGACCTGAGCCGAAGGCAGTCGCTTAACCAACTGAGCCACCCAAGCGCCCCGGAACTAAGGACTTTTTATTCAGGCAGTGTTCATTAATATTCTGGATGCCCCCCTCTTAGAAAATATAAAAAAAAATTCTAGGGGTTCCTGGGTGGCTCAGTCAGTTAAGCATCTGCCTTTGGCTCAGGTCGTGATCTTGGGGTCCTGGGATCAGGTCCCACACTGGGGCTCCCTGCTCAGGGGGGAGTCTGCTTTTCCCTCTCCTTCTGTCCTTCCTCCTGCTTGTGTGCATGCTTTTTCTCCCTCTCTCTTAAATAAAATCTTAAAAAAAAGAAGAGTATCTGTTCTGTTAAAGAGCTTGTTATGATTTTTTTAACTTTTTTTTTTTTAAGATTTTATTTTATTTGATACAGTGAGATCACAAGTAGGCAGAGAGGCAGAAGCAGGCTCCCTGCTAAGCAAAGAGCCCAATGTGGGGCTCGATCCCAGGACCCTGGGATCATGAGATCATGACCTGAGCTGGAGGCGGAGGCTTAACCCACTGAACCACCCAAGCAACCCATGTTATGGGGCTTGTTATGATTAAAAAGAGACAAGATCCAGAATTTTATTAAATAACAGCAGACAGTATAGTTGTATCTAAATTAGCATTAGCTCCAACAGTTAAGGAGCTGCTGAATTAATATGCTAAGGTCATTAATTCTAACAGCAGCCCTATGGTTTTATGTTACACAGGTGAGGGACCAGTCAGGAAATGGGTATTACAGAGAATTTTTGTTTGTTGTTTGTGTTTTTTTTTTTTTTTTTTAAGATTTTATTTATTTATTTGACAGAGATCTCAAGTAGGCAGAGAGAGAGGAAGGGAAGCAGGCTCCCTGCTGAGCAGAGAGCCCAATGCGGGACTCGATCCCAGGACCCCGAGATCATGACCTGAGCCGAAGGCAGCGGCTTAACACACTGAGCCAACCAGGCGCCCCAACTTTTGTCTTTTTGAATTAAAAGTGCCTGTTGTTGATCACTGTATAATGTCATTCTGTTGTTATGATCCATGTATTAATAAAACTTACACAGGTAAAAACATAGAGTTGCCTTTATGTTTCTTGCAGCAGCAGTCACCTCCTCACTTACTTGTAACCTTATATAGGGGTGATCATTGCTAGATCTGCTAGATCCTGTAAGAGCAGGAACCCTGCCTGTTTTCTATAATTCAGTTTTCATGATTGCTGGGCCATCCATAGACAAAGCCTTGGAACATCCTTTTGTTTTGTTTTTAAGATTTTATTTATTTATTTATTTGAGGGAGTGAGAGGAGGTGGTGAGGGGGAGGGAGGAATCCCAAGAGGACTCCACACTGAGCACAGAGCCGGATGTGGGGCTCAGTCCCATGAGTTGCAAGATCGTGAGCCAAAACCAAGAGTCACACTCTTTAATCAACCTGAGCCAACCAGGCACCCTATCTCTTTTTTTTTATACGATTTTTTTTTTTTTTAAGATTTTATTTATTTATTTGTCAGAGAGAGAGAGTGAGCGAGAGCGAGCATAGGCAGACAGAATGGCAGGCAGAGTCAGAGGGAGAAGCAGGCTCCCTGCGGAGGGCAAGGAGCCCGATGTGGGACTCGATCCCAGGACCCTGGGATCATGACCTGAGCCGAAGGCAGCTGCTTAACCAACTGAGCCACCCAGGCGTCCCTATACGATTTTTTTTTTTTTAATTTTTTATTTATTTGACAGACAGACCACAAGTAGGCAGAGAGGCAGGCAGAGAGAGAGGAGGAAGCAGGCTCCCCGCGGAGCAGAGAGCCCGATGCGAGGCTCGATCCCAGGACCCTGGGATCATGACCTGAGCCGAAGACAGAGGCTTTAACCACTGAGCCACCCAGGTGCCCCACGATTTTTTTTTTAAAGATTTTATTTATTTATTTGACAGACAGTTCATAAGTAGGCAGAGAGGCAGGCAAGAGAGAGAGGGGGAAGCAGGCTCCCCACCAAGCAGAGAGCCCAATGCGGGCCTCGATCCCAGGACCCTGAGATCACAACCCAAGCTGAAGGCAGAGCTTTAACCCACTTTAAGCCACCCAGGTGCCCCTCTTTTTTCTTTTTAAAAAGATTTTTATTTATTTTTTTATTTATTTTTTTTTTTATTTTTTTTTTTAAAGATTTTATTTATTTATTTGTAAGAGAGAGAGAGTGAGAGCGAGCACAGGCAGACAGAGTGGAAGGCAGAGTCAGAGGGAGAAGCAGGCTCCCTGCGGAGCAAGGAGCCCGATGTGGGACTCGATCCCAGGACGCTGGGATCATGACCTGAGCCGAAGGCAGCTGCTTAACCAACTGAGCCACCCAGGCGTCCCTTAAAAAGATTTTTAAAATTTATTTTAAATTAACCCACTTTAAGCCACCCAGGTGCTCCTCTTTTTTCTTTTTAAAAAGATTTTAAAAAGATTTTTAAAATTTATTTTAGACAGTACAAGCCATGGGAAGGGGCAGAGGAGGAAGGAGAAGCGGACTCCCCCACTGATCAGGGAGGGCGAAGCTGGACTCCATCCCAGGACCCCAGGATCATGAGCTCAGCCAAAGGTTATGCTTAACTGACTGAGCCACCAGTCGCTGCCAGTCACCTCATCTTAGAGCATTTTTATGTATTACATTTTACTTCTTATTTTGTAGTCCTGGATCTGGGGGATGGCAGATCCTAACCTTCCTTTCCTCTGTCTCTGGTTACCTCACATGCTGTGAAGAATTGTGTTATTTGGCATCTGTATAGATTGGTTTCCAAATTTTGTATGAATTGTGACTGATGAAATTGATATTTAAAAAAAAGTCTGGGGGTGCCTGGGTGGCTCAGTGGGCTAAAGCCTCTGCCTTCAGCTCAGGTCATGATCCCAGGGTCCTGGGATTCAGCCCCAGGTCGGGCTCTCTGATCAGTGGGGAGCCTGCTTCTCTGTGATCTGATCAGTGGGGAACTTCCTCTCTTTCTGCCTGCCTCTCTGCCTACTTGTGATCTCTGTCTGTCAAATAAATAAAATCTAATAAATAATAAAATAAAGTCTGAACTTGATTCAAATGAATATTGGCTTTAGGAATAATTCCCATTTTCCTTCTTTCCTTTTCCCTTTTTACAATTTTTTTGAGGTGGTAGGAACAGTAATGTCATTTTTGGAGTGCTTCTCTTAAAATTAACATTAGTTAGTGATCATCTTTGCCATAGGATGTTAAAGAGTATTTAGCCTATAAAATTTTGAAGTATAAGAGCAGTGATTGATCTGTTTTAGAATTTGAATCAGCCAGGAGTGAAGCAGGTAGGAAGGACCACTTGGGATGGTGGGTATTAAGTTTAAGGAGGAAGAATCCATTTTGAGAGAAAGACTAATCTTAAATTCTGTAATCTGACAGATTTGAAAGAAGAGGATCTTATACCCAAATTTACCATCTAGATGGATGTGGTTTTAGGTTTGTAATAACAGTTTGAGGGATAGTCTCAATGGGTGATGAGGCCTGCTAAACTAAGGCATTGGTATAGGAGTAAGGGGAATGATTCTGAAAAGTAATGTTTAAGATTTGCTGTAGGTTCTAAGAGATCCCTAGTCCTTCTTGTTTATCATTGTACCCTCAGTTACTAAGTAGTATCTGGCATCTACCTTGGATTCAGATATATAACATTGGCATTTATTAAATCTGATAGGTAGTAGGAAATGTCTGATTATAGTTAATTTTGTTTTTATTATTTGATGAATCTTGGAGTCACACACAGGGTATTGTTTTGAGTTACTGTGGTATCTTCAAATCTTACTAAGGGATTTTTTTTTCCCACTGTGCTAAATATTCCCAAACAATTATTTTCTTTATATTTGAGGTACTACTTTTATTTTTTCTATGTATTTGCTAATGATAACCCCTGTCGGGTGTTTTCTGGATTCCTGTGCTCCATAAGTTTCTTCTTTTAATATATTGAAAACTTAGAAAAAACCTGTAAAAACAGATTTTTTTAAGGATTTATTTATTTGATAGAGAAGGGGGGGGCAGAGCGAGAAGGAGGCTCCCCCACTGAGCAGGGCCCATTGCCCACACACCCTCCCCCGCCAGGGCTCGCTCCCAGGACTCTGGGATCATGATCTGAGCTGAAGGCAGACGCTTAAACAACTGAGCCACCCAGACGCCCCTGTAGAGTCAGATTTTAAAAAAGAAAGGAAGAAAGAAAGAAAATATTCTCCCTGAGGTGTTTTTTGTTTTTGTTGACTAGAACTGTTGTGGCTTCCTGGTCCTCTCTGCCTTTTCCATTTAGGTGGTTCTCTTTATCCTTGGGGTGCAGGTGGGTGGTGGGTAGTTGGACGTCAAGGATCACTTGAGATACAGAGAAGGGAAACGATCAAATAATGAACTACAGTGTAGTGGAAATTAAGTACAGTATATTCCCTTCCTGTTATATTTGGTGGGGAAGTCCTGGAGGCTGGTGATATTGGAAGGATAGGGATGTGGAGATGGGGAGATTGGTTGTATTTTGTCAAACACTGGCCCCAGAACCCTGAGGAAGACCAGAAAAGCCAGAAGTCTGAGAGTCTTCGTGGGTCAAAGTGATGAGAAGTGTTAGGAATGCATTACTGCCACTGATCAGCAGTCATTGCAGTCTGTATATGTGAGACCAGTAGTCCACCCTGGAGTTTCTAGGTAATGCATTGTAACTGGGAAAGCAAACGTCAGGAACTGGTTGAAACCCAGTTGGAGTCAGATAAGGCAGTGCCTGTGTGAACAATGTGAACCACCAGATTCTACTGTGGTATATTTGAGTAGAGATATTATGCTTATTAAGAGACATCAAGGTAGCTTACAGATCACTGTGTTTTATTTTCATAAATAAGGACTCCTAAAAACTTAATTTATTGTCTGCTGGCCTTTTATGGTCTGTCCTGCAGATTCTGTGTCAGAATAGCATTCATTTTATGTCCGTCATGAGTTTCCATGCTGATAGGAAACATAGTCAACTGAAATGTAACTCCCCCAGATGTAAGCTCATGTATTATTGGACCTATATATTCATATAAATAATAGTACTTTAAAAGCATGTGGAGGACCAGCACTGCAGCCACGCTTGAAACTACCAGCAGAAATTTGACTTGTGTTTAAGCCTGTTTCTGTAGGCCAGATTCATTTAGGAAATTCCAGTTATTGGAGACTGAAGCAGTAAGTTTTTTACTCTGGATGCTCCCCATTCAGATTGCCCCATTCTTTTTTTTTTTTTTTTAAGATTTTATTTATTTATTTGAGAGAGAGACAGTGAGAGAGAGCATGAGCGAGGAGAAGGTCAGAGAGCGAAGCAGACTCCCCATGAAGCTGGGAGCCTGATGTGGGACTCGATCCCGGGACTCAGGGATCATGACCTGAGCCGAAGGCAGTCGTCCAACCAACTGAGCCACCCAGGCGTCCCAAGACTGCCCCATTCTTGTATGATCTCTCCAAACCTTGCCACTTCCCTCAGGCTTATTCCCCGAGTTACTGAACTCCTAGTCTTCTGATCTCATCTGGAAACTGTCACAATTCTTTAGTTTTTCATTACAGGCAAACCTTTGAAGATGTCATATTTCTATAAATCCTCTGTATAGATACTGCATATAATTTATTATTATTATTATTATTATTTTAAAGATCTTATTTATTTATTTGACAGACGGAAATCACAAGTAGGCAGAGAGGCAGGCAGAGAGAGAGGAAGGGAAGCAGGCTCCCTGCTGAGCAGAGAGCCCAACACGGGGCTCCATCCCAGGACCCTGGGATCATGACCTGAGCTGAAGGCTGCGGCTTTAACCCACTGAGCCACCCAGGCGCCCCAGTACTGCATATAATTTAAAGAACAGTTTTATTCACTGAAGTTTATGAGTTTATTTTGTGACTCTTATATTTCTGTTTTCCTGAGTCAACAAGTTCTTTTGTTGAGCAGGATAAGGGCAGTGGGGCTACAAAGATAAATGAACTAAGGTTCTTTCTCTTAATGTGCATGGTCCGGGGGGAATAGAAGAGGCATGCATTTTATTTTTTCACCTCTGTTGTGGTATAAATGCACAAACATTTTTTTTTTTAATATTTTATTTGTTTATTTGACAGCTAGAGAGAGAGTACAAGTAAGCAGAGTGGCAGGGAGAGGGGGAGAGAGAGAAGCAGGCTCTCTGCTGAGAGCCTGATGCAGGGCTCGATCCCAGGACCCTGGAATCATGACCTGAGCTGAAGGCAGCCGCTTAACCAACTGAGCCACCCGGGCGCCCCTGCACAAACATTTTTTAGGGCAGAAAAAGCGCTTCAGTGGTCTGGAACAATAGATGCTTCACAGACATGGTAACTTCTGAAATGTATCTTAGAGTTCCAGAAGAATCTGTAGCTGCTGCTTAGTTGATGGTTGTACCACTAAGTAAGCAACAAAAAATGAAAATTGGACCGCTTCTTGGTGGACTTAGTATCTTCTTTCTTTACAGGTTATCGTTCAGAAATCAGACAGGAAGGGAGGGTGTGCCACTGCTTAGTTATAGGGAAAAGGGAAGTCTTTAAGGCAGATGATAGAGATTTAAGAAGAAAGTTGCTCTTCAGATTTGCAAGTTAATGGGTACAGGCTACAGAAGGATACCATGGATAGATAGTCAGGCTTCGTGAACATCATGAAGACTCTGGGTAGGGTAAAAAATAGAATAGACAGAAGGCAAGAAAACCTGTTGGACACAGCCTGCACAAGCTGTGATGAGGGGCTTGAATTAAGACACTGACAGCGGACAGGGAACAGTTTAGGGTTCGTGTATGTGTTTGGAGATAGAATTTGAAGGCCCCTCTGGTAGACCTGGATTTGTCTGAGTAGACTAGAAATCTAGTATGACTCCTTTTAATTGGGTAGTAGTACTAGTCTCCTTAGTTTCTATGCTGAGAGCTTTGCAGTATGTTTTTAATAGGTGGTGGTTGACTTCTGGTGGATTCTTCTATGGAAGAACAGGATTGTAAGTTGCATCATTGCTATCAGTAAAACATTTGGCTTCTGAATAATTAATACTCTGTTCATTAAGTTTATAACTATCCAGTATGATCGCTCCAGATTGCCTGTCCTAAGTACAGACAAAAATTGACTTTTTTAAGTATATAGGGGTTACAGAGAAACTCAGATTTACTTTAGGAGCCAAGCAGGTAATTTAATAAAGCAGGTAGGTTTGAGACTGCAGGGAATGATGTGGACTCTGAAGTTTGCATGTTCTGTCTAAGGGATTCAGATATCAAAAGTTGTTTTATTTTATTTTTTTTTAAAGATTTTATTTTTATTTATTTGACAGACAGATCACAAGTAGTCAGAGAGGCAGGCAGAGAGAGAGGAGGAAGCAGGATCCCCGCTGAGCAGAGAGCCTATGCGGGACTCGATCCCAGGACGCTGAGATCATGACCTGAGCCGAAGGCAGAGGCTTTAACCCACTGAGCCACCCAGGAGCCCCAGATATCAAAAGTTTTAAAATCACTGTGCCACTGTATCCCTAAATGAAAAAAGGACATATCCCCTAAATTATGTTTTCTACCTTTTATATGAACAAAATGCTAGAGTAAGCATTCAGATGCTCTTGACATGTCATACTCTCTAACATAGAGATTAGGTCATTTATTGAGTTGAATTTAATTTATTAAGCCATATTTTGTACATTAAACAAAAATGCATCTACTTCATTCAAGTGAAGGTGAATGACAAACCCTTGATTTTTAGATACAGCTTAATGAAGATGCTTATAAGTTTTCTAAAACACATTTATCAAATATTTACAGAAAATAGCTCTGTAGACTTATTCTACCTGACCTGAAGCCCCTAAATATTTTTTTTAAGGTTTTATTTATTTATTTTGACAGAGAAATCACAAGTAGGCAGAGAGGCAGACAGAGAAGGGGGAAAGCAGGCTCCCCACCGAGCGGAGAGCCTGATGCAGGGCTCGATCCCAGGACCCTGAGATCATGACCTGGGCTGAAGACAGAGGCTTAACCCACTAAGCCACCCAGGCTCCCCTGAAGCCCCTAAATCTTAATCTTTTTAAATAATTTCTTTATAAAGTTTTTATTTATGTATTTGCGATAGAAAGCAAGTAAGAGGACTAGAGAGAAGAGCGCACAAGTGGGGGGAGGGGCAGAAGAAGAAGCAGACTCCCCACCAAGCAGGGAGCCCAACTTGGAGCACAATCCCGGGACCCCAGGATCATGATCTGAGCCGAAGGCAGATGCTTAACCAACTGAGCCATCTAGATTCCCCTATAAATCTTGATCTTAAAAATATGAGTATTTCCATGAACATACTTCTCTAGTCTGTTTATAACAGCAGAGGACTACTTTTAAAATTGTCTCTATAAATTAGGAAGTGGAAAAGGAATGGTCATGTTCTGTTAATGCAGGGAATAAGATTTAATTTCTTGTCTGTTTTTATTTATTCTTAGATGGGAATGATGAACAACCCTAATCCTTACGGTTCACCATACACTCAGAATTCTGGACAGCAGATTGGAGCCAGTGGCCTTGGTCTCCAGATTCAGACGAAGTCTGTACTACCAAATAACTTATCTCCATTTGCCATGGACAAAAAGGCAGTTCCTGGTGGAGGAATGCCCAACATGGTGGGTAGTAATCTATCAAAGATTTGTCTTTAAAGTAGCATTTTGACAGAAGTACTGTGTTAAACTTTCATGCTGTCTGTATACACACTAGGAGTTAATGGATGGACACTGTGATCTAGCTTGTTCCTTCCTTCCATTTCCCGTGGGTTTTTGTTTCTTACAGTATTGTTCAGTCAGAGTGCTTGGCCAAATGGGAGCAAGTGGGGCTGCTACAACGAAAATTTTGTGGCCTGTTCTATTGATTATCTTCTGCTTGTGAGCATTTCTGTGGAATTGCAAAGTAGAACCTTTCTCCTCTTGGGAAGGACTCTGGCGAAGCATTCGGACTCTCAATGACTGTATCTACTGATTTGTATCTGAGTACCATATGAAAGTAACCTCCCTCACCCTCAAAGTTACACGTTGTTTTAAACCGTGATTTTTGTTTCGGGAAATCTCCAAAGCTGCTAACATTGCTATTTTTATTTCTTTTTTTGGTGCCAGGAGGGATTTTACTAAAGCATGGGCATGGGACCCATGGGCAGAAAGAGCTGCTGCTTGCTCTTTTGCCAAAGTAAAACGATTTCTAGGTGTAAATTTGTTAAGTAGTCCATGTTCACCTTTGGAAAAAAATTGTCCTGTAGAAATGCTTCTTCTCTTTCAGATTTTTAATTTTTTTATTTGTGTTATATAGTCACTGAATTGCGTGTATTTCAAATACTTAAATTACTAGAGATAATAAAAATGAATAAAACAAGGCATCTCTGTCCCCAGAAATGTTTACTTTTTTCACTGGGGAAGAAAAGGGGCTTTCTTCGATAATTACAAAAACTAATTTTTCACCCACCTAAAAGGATCTTGCTAGGTCTCCGGAGGAATTCTTCATTGTTACTGTGTTTCAGAACCTGAGTTGGACATTCTCTTCACTATAGACTCCTTGCCTTTTCCTCTTCCACCTCAGCTTATCATGCTGTTCTCTTTACTTTTGCTTTATATCCTATATATACTTTGACTGTATTACTTGGTAATGTAGCTTTGTTTTCTTACTGAGCTTCTTGATGGTAGGAACCATTGTTTTATTTTACCTTGGAATCTCCTGTGGCACATGGTAGACTGTCCTTAAAGGTTTTAATTGAAAATGTCTAGGTCTGTATTTATTAAAGAGCACACTGTGACACCTATGTTAAATGTATCTTTGTTGTTTTATCCCTTAGGGTCAACAGCAGGCCCCACAGGTCCAGCAACCAGGCCTTGTGACTCCAGTAGCCCAAGGGATGGGTTCTGGAGCTCACACAGCTGACCCAGAGAAGCGCAAGCTCATCCAGCAGCAGCTGGTTCTCCTTTTGCACGCTCACAAGTGCCAGCGCAGGGAGCAGGCTAATGGGGAGGTGAGGCAGTGCAACCTTCCCCACTGTCGCACAATGAAGAACGTCCTAAACCACATGACACACTGCCAGTCAGGCAAGTCCTGCCAAGGTGAGTGGGCTCAAAGGGTTTCTGTGCTCAGCAACTGACCTTCAGAGTCCAAGAGAAGAGAGAAAATGTGATCTCTATTTTGAAACTCCTTTACAGTTAATGTCTTACTCCATATTAGGATATAATAAAATTCAGTATTATTTTGTCAGTATCTAGGGTTGTGGTAGAAATTTTGAAGGATATCCCTTTTGTGGTGATCCTTACTGACTTTGATTTGCCCTAGCATAATATGCTTTAAATATTATTGAGGATTTGTAGTCAGGCAAATACTAAAACAATGTTACCCAACTTAGTATATTTTATATATTTGTGGAGTCATTAGAAATCTGTTTTTATAGAGTAAAGTAGATTGCACATCTTGGTAAAAAATATGGGCTCTGGAGCCAGGTTGCTTAAGTTTGAATCCCACTTTGAGTATTCTGACTTTATGCGAATTGGTTAACCAGGTTTTGCCTGTTTTCTCAACTGTAAAATGTGAGTGGTTATAGTACCCTATAGGAATATTAGGAAGATGAAATGAGTTAACATTTTAGCACTTGGTGAGTGCTATCAATAAGTTTTCTGATAATTAATGTAAAAAAAAAAACAACTATAAACTGCATTTGAAAAAATTATTCTTGTTCTTTTTAGTGGCACACTGTGCATCTTCTCGACAAATCATTTCACACTGGAAGAATTGTACGAGACATGATTGTCCTGTGTGTCTCCCCCTTAAAAACGCTGGAGATAAGAGAAATCAACAGTGTAAGTGATTAAATCTTTTGAGAAGCTTTTGTACTAAGAACATTCTTAGACTCTTACCAGTGCACTTTGGTGGGATTTAGAGTACTTTTTGATTATGTGACATTCCTGTGCTAGGTTGTTTCCACTACTGTTAATTTCATATTAATGAGATTAGAATTAGTCTTCTATTACCTAAAGATCCAGAAACTGTTAATAGTCGTTCTGTATAAAAACAGTGAATTTATGCTTCATTTTTACATTTATGAAAACTTGAAAGAAATGACATTGGGTAAATTACTCTTTTATACTTGTCTAAATACCTAGACAGTTTGAAATTTAAAGAAAAAGGAAAAAAGTTTGAGATTATTTTTATAAGCTTGGGATGATGAGCTTTTCTTAGAGAAAGACAAAAGGAGAAAGATTTAAGTGCAACTACCATACCTCCTCTCTAGAAACAAAACATTAAGGATTTAGGGCTGAAAAGACAAATTTAGAAATATGTGTACAGCATGTGAAGAAGGAATTAAGTACCATAAATTAATGAAGTCATAAGTAACCCAGGAGAATATTGGGATAAGGAAATAATAATAATTATTTAATAGAGGGAGGACATACCAGAAAGTTCACTATTAAAAAATGAAATAAGGTGCTGTTTTTCTCACATCACATTAGAAGAAATGATGCTCCCTGGTGTTGGTATTTGTGTGGCTCTGAGTCATGGATACACTGTTGGTGGGAACACCGATACAGCCTATAGGGAGGCTTTTGAGTATTCTGGATTGAAAGTCTTTCATGCCAGTGACCCTCTTTTGACCATTCAGTTCTACATCTGGACATTTTTTTCAGGGAAATAATGAAAAACAAGAGGCATGTACTGAGATGTTTCATAATCACATAAAAATAATTTTATGTCTTTTAAATTCATGATGGGTTGGTCTGTTTTTCTTACATCTTTAACATTATAATCCCATTTTCTTTGTCTTCTCTAGCAATTCTGACTGGAGCACCAGTTGGACTTGGAAATACTAGCTCTCTTGGGGTGGGTCAGCAGTCTACCCCCAGCCTAAGCACTGTTAGTCAGATTGATCCCAGTTCTATAGAAAGGGCCTATGCAGCTCTTGGGCTGCCCTATCAAGTAAATCAGATGCCGACACAGCCCCAGGTGCAAGCAAAGAACCAGCAGAATCAGCAGTCCGGGCAGTCACCCCAAGGCATGCGGCCCATGAGCAACATGAGTAAGTTTGTGTCCTCCCTTGTGACAGGTGTGATGTTGGTTATATGTAAATGCCATGCAAAATGCAGAATTACCTCCTTAGGTTTAGTCTATGTGTGTGTGTCTTTGTCTTCCCACTCTTAAATTTTTTTTGTTACGTGACTAATTGTTTAAGGTATTTTTATTTTTAAGTTTTTATTTATTTACTTGACAGAGCACAAGCCAGGGGGAACAGCAGGTGGAGGGAGAAGCAGACTCTCCCCACTGAGCAGGGAGCCTGATGCGGGGCTAGCTCCCAGAACCCTGGAATCATGACCTAAGCTGAAGGCAGACACATAACTGACTGAACCACCCAGGTGCCCCCCATGATTAGTTCTTAAAGTAATTTTTTTAAAGATTGTAGTATAAAAGCCTCATTGTGGTCAGTATACCTGAGGCAACTGCTAGTGATTTATATCCTCCTCAATCCATACAAGCATATGTGAACTTGGATTTCTAGAACTGGGATCTTGTGTGTTATTCTATAACTATTTCTTTAATGCAGTTAGGACATCTTTACCCACTGTATCCTTTTTAATGGTTGAAGAGTAATTCATTGTACAGAATAATCTTTCACACATGGACATTTAGATTTCCTCCCCCTCCCCATCTTAAACCACACAAATTGTTATGGGGGCATCTGGGTGGCTCGGTTGGTTAAGTATCTGCTGTTGGCTCAGGTCATGATCCCAGGGTCTTGGATCAAGGCATGCGTCACGCTCCCTGCTCAACGGGGAGCCTGCTTCTACCTCTCCTCCCTGCGAGAGTTCTCTCTCAATATCTTCTTTTACTTTCTTTAAAAAAAAAAAAAAAAAAATCTTAAAAAAAAGAAAAGGAAATTGTTGTATTTTGGTTTAAAATATATAGAAATGAGTGTGGTTAGTTTTGGGGTTTTTTTTGTTTTGTTTTTAAGATTTTATTTATTTGACACAGAGAAAGAAAGCATAAGTAGGCAGAGGGATTGGCAGAGGGAGAAGGAGAAGCAGGCTCACCACTGAGCAGGGAGCCTGATGTGGGGCTCGATCCCAGGACCCTGAGCTGAAGGCAGTCGCTTAACTGACTGAGCCACCCAGACGCCTGAATGTGGTTATTATTAATACAGAGGCCCATATTCTCACTGAAGTGGTGTGCCTTTTGAAATAGCTTATTGAATGTATGTGTTTACTTAACTTCTCCTATGATACGACTGAGAAGGAAGGGGAAAAGTGAGCAGTGTTCTAGTACCTAATTTGGGGCAAATTGTTCCCCTCTGTGTGTAGTGAAGTGAAGGAGGTTTGCATTTAGATTGTATCCCCTTGCTGTTACGCAGTTAACATTTAAGCCATTTTGTTTAAATAGTTAAGTAAGTAAATCCACTGGTGAGTCAGTGACTTTTAATACTTTGCCTCTTTATTCTAAAATTGTCCTTGGTGATGAGATCTTCTGTGAGTAGAAAACTGTCTGGGGGCGTCTGGGTGGCACAGTCAGTTCAGCATCCGACTTTTCGTTTTGGCCCAGGTCATGATCTTAGGGTCCTTGGATCAAACCCCATAGTTAGGCTCTGCTCAGTGCAGATTGTTTCTCCCTGTTCGTCTGCCCCTCTCACTTGTGCTGTGGTCTGTCTCTCCCCTCAAAATAAATAAATCTTAACAACAACAAAAAAGTTCTGGTTCTGTATAATCCACCATATTTTTTCCTGTGAAGTCCATTGTCATCCTTCTGTTAATATTTATAATAAGCTTTATTTCTGCCCATTACTGCCCAATTCTAACTGAGGAAACAAAGTTGGGCACACTACTCTTACAAAAATGTAATCTTGCTGATTTTTGTGCTTTTTAACTCAAATATACATCATTCTTTGATGAGCATTGCTAATTTATTAAATAATTATTGAGGGTCTAGTTTAAAATACTAGACTGGGGCGCCTGGGTGGCTCAGTGGGTTAAGCCGCTGCCTTCGGCTCAGGTCATGATCTCAGGGTCCTGGGATCGAGTCCCGCATCGGGCTCTCTGCTCAGCAGGGAGCCTGCTTCCCTCTCTCTCTCTCTGCCTGCCTCTCCATCTACTTGTGATTTCTCTCTGTCAAATAAATAAATAAAATCTTTAAAAAAAAAAAATAAAATACTAGACCGGAAACTGGGTAAAGAACTAACTAATCCTGCCCTTTTGTGCTCGTTTTCTTTTCTTTTTTATTTTTTAATGTATTTTATTTATTTGACAGAGACATTCAGAATCATTTGAAAGTTAGCTTCTTGAGATTTCTTTTGCCCTTTTCTTGGTGTCTATATTTTAAGATTGAAGATTAATTAAGTTTCCATCTCTTTCTTGTTAATTCAGTTATTAATAGTAATAATCATCATGAGCCGAAACTTCTAGAATACCTCATTTCTTTCTTCTTCTGTGTTCAATCCCATCTTAAAAACTGGTGTGAAAACAAACTCCTCTTTTTGGCGTGTTACATCCTCATGGTTTTTATCTATTAGGCCCAAGCCAGATGGGCAAAGGCTTATATATGAAGTGTTATTTCTTTTATACCAAAGCCCCTTTATTTATTTATTTTTTAAATATTTTCAGTGTTCCAAGATTCATTGTTTATGCACCATACCCAGTGCCAAAGCTCTTTTAGAAGTAAATAGTCCTGGGCACCTGGGTGGCTCAGTTGGTTAAGCCACTGCCTTCAGCTCAGGTCATGATCCTGGAGTCCTGGGATCGAGTCCCGCATCAGGCTCCCAGTTCCACGAGTTCTCATGTTCTCACTGTCTCTCTCTCCCTCAGATAAATAAATAAATAAAGACTTTTAAAAAAAAGGCGGGGGGGGAAGTGAGTTGTAAAAGTAAATAGTCCTGGGGCGCCTGGGTGGCTCAGTGGGTTAAGCCTTACGCTCAGGTCATGATCTCAGGGTCCTGGGATCGAGAGGCCTGCATCGGGCTCTCTGTTTAGCAGGGAGCCTCCTTCTCCCCCTCCCCCGCCTGCTGCTCTTCCTACTTGTGATCTCTCTGTCAAATAAATAAATAAAATCTTTTTTAAAAGGTGGGGGGTAAGTAGTCCTATGTGTTTATGTTGAAGGGTGCCCTCTCTCTTTTCATTTTCTTTTTTATGAGTTCTCTAAAACCTAGATAATAAAAGAAATGCATCTCAAAATGGAATCCCCCGGACTAGGGCATGTAATGTTCTCCACAGTCTTACCTTTTTCTTTTCTTTTTTGAGAGAGAGGGAGGGAGAGAATCTAAAGAAGGCCCCGTGCTGGGTGTGAGGGAGAGTTCAGTCTTGCAACCCTGAGATAATGACCTTAGCGGAAATCAAGAGTCCGACGCTTAAGCAACTGAGCCACACAGGCACCCCTCTCTGCAGTCCTTTTTTTTTTTATTAAAGATTTTATATATTTATTTGACAGAGACAGCAAGAGAGGGAACACAGAATGGGGAGTGGGCGAGGAAGAAGCAGGCCCCTTGCTGAGCAGGGAGGCCAATGCAGGGCTCCATCCCAGGACCCCAGGATCATGACCTGAGCTAAAGGGGAGGCTTAACAACTGAACCTCCCAGGCGCATCCCCACCCCCTATTGTCTTTAAGAGGGTTTTAAGAAAGTATTTTATTGCATGTTATGAACATGTGACCTCTTTTTCACTTCACACCAAAATCTTAACCAATTTATTTGTTGTTGTTTTAAATATTGATTTATTCATTTGAAGAGGAGAGCGAGCAATCGAATGTGGGGAGGGATAGAGGGCGAGGAAGAGGAAATCTTAAGCAGACTCTGCACTCAGTATAGAGGGAGCCCTTTGTGGGGCTCAGTCTCATAATCCTGAGGTCATGACCTGAGCTGAAACCAAGAGTTGGATACTTAAACAACTGTGTCACCCAGGCAACCCAGCAATTTATTAGTTTTAATCAAAACTTTATACTTCCGAGTAATGTTTGAACTAAGGATTACTAAAAATTATTTTTTGGGGTACTTGAAGTGACCCTTTTAGGCTTCTATGTTTTGAGTTTTATATGGATTTTACTAGAAATATCATGATTTTGATTATCAGAAATAATGACTCTGGAGTTGTATCTTGGCCTTAGCCTAGAACCATATTATCAGAAAGAGTAAAGAAATGCACAGTTCAATACTCAGATTACTATTAACTGTATTTTCTTACCTTTCTTTTTTTTTTTTTTTTTAAGATTTTATTTTTTTTATTTATTTATTTGACAGGCAGAGATCACAAGTACGCAGAGAGGCAGGCAGAAGGAGAGGAGGAAACAGGCTCCCTGGGATCATGACCTGAGCCGAAGGCAGAGGCTTTAACCCATTCAGCCACCCAAGCACCCCTTTCTTACTTTTTTTTTTTTTTTTTTAAAGATTTTATTTATTTACTTGAGAGAGAGACAGTGAGAGAGAGCATGAACGAGGAGAAGGTCAGAGAGAGAAGCAGACTCCCCATGGAGCTGGGAGCCCAATGCGGGACTCGATCCCGGGACTCCAGGATCATGACCTGAGCCGAAGGCAGTCGTCCAACCAACTGAGCCACCCAGGCGTCCCCCTTTCTTACCTTTTTGATGTCTCATAATTTTGAAATACTAAGCCAGACTCTTCACTTCTGTTTTTTTTTTATTTGTTTGTTTGTTTTTCCCCCACTAATGTTCTTTATTTCAGGACACTTTATTTAGGTTTGAACCTGATATGATACACTATATCCACAAATAGAACCATATTGTGTCCTCCCAACAATGTAAGGTTTTTATTACATTTTATAAACAAAAGCAATTTACTATATTTCCACATACTCAGCAACTTAAAATTATTGGACTCCCAAGTGGTTAGTGCCATGAGGTCTCAGCCATATTATTTTAACCCTAAAGTATTGTTGGGGACCCTGCCAAGAGGGCAGAGTGGATAGATGATCAGAAATCCAGGGGAAAACTTGGTTAGGAAATTTGGGTCATAAAGAATTTTTTTGTATCCTTCTTTACAGCAGTTTAAAATACTCTAGGTTACTTATTCATAATTGTTGCAGATTTAAGTAAGGTAAAAGTATTATTTAATATGAATATACTTTTTTCCTTCTATTTATTTGACAGCCAGCGATGAATATACTTTTTTCCTTCTATTTATTTGACAGCCAGCGATCACAAGTAGGCAGAGAGGCGGGCAGAGAGAGAGGGGAGGAAGCAGGCTCTCTGCTGAGCAGGGAGCCATATGTGGGGCTCGATCCCAGAACCCTGAGATCATGACCTGAGCCAAAGACAGAAGCTTTAACTCACTGAGCCACCCAGACGCCCCAGTATACTTTTTTCCTTCTAAATTTTAGTTTGGAGTTTTCAAAACCTACCTTAAAGTTGTAATATTCCAGTAAAGACTATATACATACCTTTTACCTAGATTTCTTTGTTCTCAGCATTTTTGCCACATTTGCTTTGTTTCTGAGTATTCTTGAGCTGTCCTGACATTTGACTGCTGTTTCAGCAGGTTTCCTAATAAAAAGGATATTCTTGTCCGTGACCACAACGCTGTTGTGATGTGTACAAAATCTAACATTTGTTGATAACGTCATCTAATGTACAGTCTATTTTAATTTCTCCAGTTGTCCCCCAGAGTCATTTGGGGATTTTTTAGTTTGTTTTTTGATCCACCAAGGCACCCCCAAAAGGTGGATTATTTATTTATTTTTAAAATGTTTTATTTTTTGATTAACATATAATGTATTGGGCGCCTGGGTGGCTCAGTGGGTTAAGCCACTGCCTTCGGCTCAGGTCATGATCTCAGGGTCCTGGGATCGAGTCCCGCATCGGGCTCTCTGCTCAGCAGGGAGCCTGCTTCCTCCTCTCTCTCTGCCTGCCTCTCTGCCTACTTGTGATCTCTCTCTGTCGGATAAAAAAAAAAAAAATCTTTAAAAAAAAAAACAAACATATAATGTATTTTCAGCCCCAGGGGTACAGGTCTGTGAACCGCCAGGTTTACACACTTCACAGCACTCAACATAACACATATCCTCCCCGATGTCCATAATCCCACTAAGTCATTCGGGTTTTACATTCAGTTTGTTATGTGCCATGTGTTTCTCTTAATCTAGAAGTCCTCTCCCTTCTCTTTATTCATCACACATTGACTTTTGATGATCACTGTAGATTGTCCTATAATTTATAATAGTCTGATTGTTTCCTTGTAATTAGATCCAGATTAAACATTCTTGGTATGAATATGTCATGTATAGTGGTGTGTACGTGGTCAGGTTTTAATAATTTCAGCATATAAATGTCTTGGGACTCTTTATTTGCCTTTATAGTATCTCTATTCTCTTTATTACGGACCTTCAAATTATTGGTTAGCTATCTTTCAGCTATTTTATGGAAATTCTGGAACTATTACCGTTAAGAACTCCTGGGTTTTGTTTTGTGCTCTCTTCTAAATGTCTTCTGTGTCACCTATTTCTCGGATACAAGTGCCAGTTTAGGCTATTGGAGTTTGAGAAAAAGTAGTATTTGTGTTTATCGGTCTATGTCATACCATCATTCCCTGAGGTTTGTAGTCCTGGGTAGGAAGAAGCACCTAAGCAGGCCTTTTTACTAGTGCTTTTAAGCAGACTAAGATCCTCCAAAATGACTCGGGACTACAGGTGTTTCTCTTGCTGTGGCTCAACCGGCTGTAATGCTGGCGCATTCTCAGTTATAAATTTCAGGTACCTTTGATTGATGGGGACATTTAAGTAAATGAGAAACAGCATTCATTCAGATGTGCCGTGTGCTGGGGAAAAAAATAATATGAAAGGGGCATGGCGCCTATTTTGAAACATCTCTAGTTTGGATAGGTAAGGAAGCAGTTAAGCAGACAAAAACTACAAGATCTCTGTTAGTACACATCCAGTTATAGAAATTCTGTAGCCAGAAGGTGGACTCCCTTCTGGAGCCCTAAATTACAGCTTTTTTGTATAAGACTTCTTGACCATATTTGACCACATTCTTAATAGTTCTTGCTGAGTTCCCTTTCTCTGTAAAGGTTAGTATGGGATTCCTCCTAGGGCTTAGACACAGAGTGAGAGAGAGCACACACGAATTGGGGAGCAGCAGAGAGCCTGACGTGGGCCAATCCCAGAACCTGGAGATCACAACCCAAGCCCCAGCCAAGGCAGACACTTAGCCAACTGTGTCAGTCACCCAAGTGCCTTGCATCTGACTCTTGATATTGGCTCAGGTCATGATTTCAGGGTAGTGTGATCTAGGTCCATACTGGGCATGGAGCCTGTTTAAGAAAATAAATAAAATCGGGCGCCTGGGTGGCTCAGTGGTTTAAGCCTCTGCCTTCAGCTCAGGTCATGATCTCAGGGTCCTGGGATCGAGTCCCGCATCGGGCTCTCTGCTCAGCAGGGAGCCTGCTTTCCCCCTCTCTCTCTGCCTGCCTCTCTGCCTACTTGTGATCTCTCTCTGTCTATAAAATAAATAAATAAAAATCTTAAAAAAAAAAAAAAAAGAAAGAAAATAAATAAAATCTTAAAAAAAAAAAATGTTGGACCCTTAACTGACTGAGCCACCCAGGTGCCCCAACAAAAATATATCTTTAATGATTTTTAGGTGTTGTGATTCCTTCCTCCCCCTTCTGACTTCATCTCTGGCAGTACCAGTACTGTTTGACTTATTTTTGTATTCTCAAGTGAATGTTCGCTCTTGGGATTGTTTTTTTTAACCTCCTCTCAGGATCTTCAATATTAACCTATATAAGGGTATTCCTTCTCAAGTTATGATTGAGCTATAACTTGGAGTCAGGGCTGAGTATTAAATGGACCTGGGGATTCATAGAGAATGTTTTGCTGTGTTTTCATGTGCCATTAAAAGACAGTAAGCAGGGGCGCCTGGGTGGCTCAGTGGGTTAAGCCGCTGCCTTCGGCTCAGGTCATGATCTCAGGGTCCTGGGATCGAGTCCCGCATCGGGCTCTCTGCTCAGCGGGGAGCCTGCTTCCTCCTCTCTCTCTCTCTCTGCCTGCCTCTCTGTCTACTGTGATCTCTCTCTGTCAAATAAATAAATAAAATCTTTAAAAAAAAAAAAAAAAAAAAAAAGACAGTAAGCAAATGCGTGGAGGGTCATCACTTTTTCTTGTACCCCTTAGTGCTGCTGCCATTGATAAAGCAAATCAATATTATGGGTACCTAGTTTCTCTAAACACTCTAAAAAGGAGTGTTTAGGGGACCTGGGTGGCTCAGTGGGTGTGGGTTAAACCCTCTGCCTTCAGCTCAGGACGTTGATCCCGGGGTCCTGGGATTGAGCCTCGCATTGGGCTCTCTGCTTGGTGGGGAGTCTGCTTCCCTTCCTCTCTCTCTGCCTGACTTTCTGCCTGCTTGTGACCTCTGTCTGTCAAATAAATAAATTTTTTTTTTAAAGTATTTACACGGACAAATACAGATACGAAGTACAATTCTGTTTTAAAAGACGACCTTCAGGGCGCCTGGGTGGCTCAGTGGGTTAAGCCTCTGCCTTCGGCTCGGGTCATGATCTCAGGGTCCTGGGATCAAGGCCCGCATCGGGCTCTCTGCTCAGCAGGGAGTCCGCTTCTCCCTCTCTCTGCCTGCCTCTCTGCCTACTTGTGATCTCTCTCTCTATTTCAAATAAATAAATAAAATCTTAAAAAAAAGACGACCTCCAGCAACTACATTTCAGAGCTGGGCTGATGTCAGAAGCATATTTCTGCCCAAGTATTTAGGAAGCATGGAGAAGGAAAGCACCAGCATTTTTCTTCATTAAATGTTATTTACAGGTTCAGCCAATTATTCCCATTATAGTGGGAAGTTTTATTTGTTTCCTTGTTTTTAACTAAAATACCTTGAGGTATGTTGATAGAATTGTAAAAGTTGTAGGGGTTTTTTGGTTTTTGCTTTTACCACATGAAAATCTTATTTGTGTGTGAATATTGCTTTTAGTTGTTTGTTTGTTTGTTTGTTTTTTTAAAGATTTTATTTATTTATTTGACAGACAGAGATCACAAGCAGGTAGAGAGGCAGGCAGAGAGAGAGAGAGGAGGAAGCAGGCTCCCTGCTGAGCAGAGAGCCCGATGCGGGACTCGATCCCAGGACCCTGAGATCATGACCGGAGCCGAAGGCAGAGGCTTAACCCTCTGAGCCACCCAGGCGCCCCTAGTTGTTTGTTTTTAAAGAAATGAGCTATTCATTAAAATTGCCAATTGAAGAGGTAATATATATACCTAGAACTATTTAGGTCAGTTTTTGAAGGAGTAGTCAAATGTTTAACCAAAACACGGTCTTTCGTTTCCCCCTCTCCAGTGATCCACTTACGTTCCTTACATCCTTACATAAGTTGTGCTTATGAAATTATATGCATATATAGTTGTTACCTACACAGTTTCGGTTCTAATTTTTTTTGCTTTTAACGCCATTTTACCCAGTGTCTGTCCATACATGTATGAGTACACCTCTAAGACAACATACCAGAAATAGAAATACCAAGTCAAAGAGTGTGTGTGGATTTTCTATTTGTCAGCATTTGCCACAGAGCCCTAGTATTTTTTTTTTCCTGGTTTGTCATTTGTCTCTTTGCTTATGGTGGTTATTTATTACTCAAGATTCTAAATGTTGTCCTTATGGCTTCTGGGTTTTGGGTCTTTGAAAGGACAGAAAATTCTTGTGATATATTCTAGTACTTTTATAGCTTTTCTTTCTTTTGTTCTTTTTGTTAACTGGTATTTAAAATAAATTTTTTTGTTTGTCTTGACTTAGGTGCTAGTCCTATGGGAGTAAATGGAGGTGTAGGGGTTCAAACGTCGAATCTTCTCTCTGACTCAATGTTGCATTCAGCCATAAATTCTCAAAAGTAAGTTTTTTCTTGGTGGGCGCCCTGTGTTTTAAGCACTTGTTAGATTTCTTTGATTTTTGTTTCCTTGATTTGAAGCTATCCTTGATGAATGACGGCAAATATTGTATTTGAGTCCATGCTTTTGGCTTTCTACAATATTATTTGAAGTTATATCAATTATCTGGGGTAACCTATACCTTCCCTGGATGTAGTAAGAAGTTGCAAGTATGCAGCTGCTTTAAAAATGAGCTTACTCTGTCCCAGAGGTAAGAATTAATCCATTATCCAGTGATTCCCTGGAATAAGTTATGTCAAAGTAGCAGTTTAATCTTAACAACATAACACCTAGGTCATCTAGACTTCATCCTCCCCTCCAGAGGATCAGGTGTTGTGAGTTAACTTCTGCCTCACACAGGTACAAACACATACTATTTCTCTCAGATTTCTTTATTTAAAGACTTGTCATAGTGTGTTGGACCATTTGTACTCATCATTGTCCCCTCTAAATGAAATCTTCTTTCTCCTACCTTCTTCACTAAAACTATATCACAATTCTATTTTAAAGCCCAATGATGAGTGAAAATGCCAGTGTGGCCTCCCTGGGTCCTATGCCAACAGCAGCTCAACCATCCAGTACTGGAATTCGGAAACAATGGCATGAAGATATTACTCAGGATCTTCGAAATCATCTTGTTCACAAACTGTATGTCTTATTCATAAAGACTGAGCATGTCTTATTTATAAAGAGTTACCATGTCAACATGCTTCCAGTCCTGCCAGGCACTTAACCACAAGAGGGGTATTATTGATTTTTCTGTAGCCTGGCTGTTGCCGCTAATGCTTCTGCTCCTGTAGCTTTCTTGCTTCCTGTTCTCTGCTTCTCGGCCTTTTCCACCATCATTCGTAGGAGGCTTTCAGCTTTAACAGTGTATATACTATTCTACCTAGTGATGGTTTTTAGTATATTAGCTAAAAATTATTTTAATGTCCCTGCCTTTGCAAATTTCAAATTTTAGAAGCAAAACCACGTCTCAGTGCATTTGAGTATGGTAGTGGTAACAGTGTTTTCTTGTATCCCTAATAAAGCTCTTAAGATGTTGAATGGTGGCAGCTCTCTGTAGTCTTCTGGACCTCTAAAAATGCATGTCAGCGGTTCGTGAGATATCTCTGCACTGTTTGTTGTGGAGTTGATAAATGCCAGGCATTTAGCTTCTTTAAAGAAGCTTCGTTACTTCTTGTCAGAGGAAAGAGGGGAAGGGATAGAGAGCAGTATAATGTAATGTGCCCAATATCATAAAAGTACAGTTTGGACTTCACTCATTACAGAGCTTACACTGTGAGTGATGTCCAGCATTTTTTTCTCTGAGAAAGCAGTCTTTTTTCCATTTCTCCTCCACTTAATAGAAGGGTTTCCTTCATTCCATCCATATTTTATACTGGTTTAGAACCATGTGTCTTCTCTTTTATCTAAATTTACTTTTATCTTACATTAGCCTACCAAGTATACTTTAAGTTTCATTTAGGAATTCAAAAATTCCTATTAGTAGAATTTGACAACAAGGAGAAAACTCCCAAGATTTTAAGAAAATGAGTTAAAAAAGAACAAAATCGACTGACTTTGTGATACTCAAATTGTGTAACTATCATTACCTCATATCAGAATCAGTACATTATTTGGGGTTGATTATCTGGCTTGACATTAATTATGAATTTGTTATCAACTCAAATATTCTTCTAAACTTCAATTTCTTTCTTTGCCATTTCGTTTTTCCAAATCTTGCACAACTGAATGTGAGATACCCAAATAATAAAATGAATGACTGGAGGGGCACCTGGGTGGCCCACTCATTAAGGGTCTGCCTTTGGCTCAGGTCATGATCCCAGGGTCCTGAGATTGAGCTCCTCATCTGGCTCTGGAAGCCCACTTCTCCCTCTCATACTTCCTCTGCTTGTGTTCCCTCTCTCACTGTGTCTCTCTGTCAAATAAATAAGACCTTTAAAAAAAAAAAATTAATGACTGGAAATACATTTGTCAGATCTTCGGGAACACTAGTGCCAAGCATTTTGTAGGGAATTGTTAGAAAGGAAAAGACTTTGAATTGGGTGGAATCATTATGCATCTCTGCCCCTTCCACTTCATGTTTTTTATTTTACAAGATTTTATAGTGATTATTAGGTTTTATTTATTTATTTTTTTGAGGGACAGAGAGAATCCTTAAGCAGCTCCCATGCTCAGAGCATGGAGCCCGATGTGGGTCTCGATCCTGTGTCCCTGAGATCATGACCTGATCTGAAATCAAGAGTTGGATGCTTAATTTGACTCAGCCACCCAGGTGCCCCATTAGGTTTTATTTTACTAAGCTGAACAAATTGAGGAGAATAGAAGGGTCTGAAGGCGGTTGGTTCCTGACACTATGACAAAGGTCAGCTTTTCCTCACTAACTTTATGCAAATAACATGGTATAATTTTTTTGGTCCTATGTTAGAGTGACAGGGGCCAGAGGGGAATTTTGCAGTGTCATTTCTTACATTCTGCTCTGGGAAACCTTTTGTTTACCTCCGAGACCATTTCATTTGGGCACGTATTACTTCCTCTTTGAGTACAGCCCACCCCTTTTTATTTTACTTAATAGGCACATGATATAAAAATGAGAAAATAACTAATGAGGAGAAAGTTCAAAGTATTGTGTATTTCGGTGATGAGAAGGAGAAGTTGACATGATATAATAGTGGTAGAATTTTCTCTTTCTAGTGTTCAAGCCATATTTCCTACTCCGGATCCTGCTGCTTTAAAAGACCGGCGGATGGAAAACTTAGTTGCCTACGCCCGGAAAGTGGAAGGGGACATGTATGAATCTGCAAATAATCGAGTGAGCATTTGCTTTTCTATATAGAGTCAGAAATGGACCCGTCTACTTGTGTATTCTTCTTTGTAACATATACAAATAACAGTGTACGTCAGAGGATACTCTTTAGCTTTCCTGTCTTACTCTCCCTGTGCACAGTCAAGATAACAAAGCAAATTTTCTTAAAGCGTATGTCATCAAGAATCCTACATTTTTCCTCTTTGTAATACAGTGCACTTGTGTGGCACTTTATCTGGGTTGTCCTTCTGTCAGCTTACAAAGTGGTTGAGCTGTTACCAGCTCTGTGCTGTGTTCACGGGAGTATGGTGAATCAGCTGCTTCTCAAGTAGCAGTCCAGTTTCTCTGCATCATTTGAACTTTGTTCTCTAAATCGGCAGTTTTTCAGAATACAGCGTGCTCATTCCACGGGCTGCAATTGCCAGCATGTGTTCTGTAGACCTGCATAACGAGAGGTCATGCTCTACTATGCAGGTTCATAATAAAGTCGCTTTCCACGTGATGATTTCAAACATGAACTCACACCCAGAACGATCGAGGAAAGTGGATTAGGTGGTGCTTATCAGAGGGGAGGGGTGTGCAATGGGGGAGACAGGTGATGGGGATTCAGGAATGCACTTGTGATGAGCACCGGGTGCCGTGTGAAGTGTTGCGTCGCTGTATTGTACACCTGAAACTAATACTAAATGTATGCTAACTAACTGAAATTAAAATAAAAACTTGAAAACAGTTTAGATTTTTACCCTTTGGGTTTCTGCTTCCCTCTTTAAATGAAGCGAATATCTGTTCTTTATTCATTTTTTCTGTTACCTGATGGGAGTTCCCCTTCCTTATCTCTGTTTTATTTCCAATATTCACAAAGGCGGAATACTACCATCTGCTCGCTGAGAAGATTTATAAGATCCAGAAAGAACTAGAAGAAAAACGAAGGACTAGACTACAGAAACAAAACATGCTGCCCAGTGCTGCAGGCATGGTGCCAGTTTCTATGAATCCAGGGCCCAATATGGGACAGCCACAACCGGGAATGACTACCAGTAAGTGCTTTTTGTACGGTTATTTTGGGGAGAAACTGGTAATAAAATGGTTTCTAACCAAAGTCATTAATTTTCATTGCTTGTGTACCTATTCTAGAGTTTCTGTACCACCCCTTTCTTTGCAAAGAAATTAATTCATCCCTTAGTAAAAGAAGTAACTGAATAGTATATTTAAGATTTCTGGTGATAGTAAATACTTAACAAGTCTTGATAGAAGCCCAGGATACTCTTCTCTTAAAGCGACACCTAGAAAATGATAGTCTACAGGTTTATACTGACTTGAATTTGGTAGACCTCCAATAAATGTAGGCCAAGCAGGTTCAAAGTCCCCACCAGCCTTCATACATCCTAAACACGAAATAAATGTTACTTAACATTGTCACATTTTCTTCTTGACACAAGATGTTTGAGGGCTAAGAATTTTTTTTTTTTTTTTTTAAACACAAGGGTTTAAAATTCATCTTGACAGTTTTGGTATTCTGGTTATAAGAGCCTTCTCAACCTAATGAATTAACCAGATATCCAAGAGTGTTATACATTCCCTTATTCATTCACTGACTTATTACTGGATTTCAAGCTGTGAAATGAGTTTTATACACATGGTGAAGAACAACACAGGCTAGTTTGAATGCTGTGAGAAAGGCTATGAGAGCATCAAGCTTGTATTGCTTGAGGTGGGGAACGCTGACTACCTGTAGACGTGCCATCTGAGCCAGCAAGCACCAGCTCATACATCAGGATTTTAGGTGGGCTGAGAAATTCATCTCCCTCAGGCCTTGAAGTAGTAAAGTGGTGAATTCCTGGTTGCTACTGGCCTTTAACAGGCACATTTGTTAAATGCAGTATGCTGGATACATGTTCTCCTAGGGCCAGTGAGAACCTACTGAGAAGTGTTGAGAAGAGCGACAGTGTGTCTGGCAGAGGCAGAGTATACATAAAGGTCCACTGGCAAAGGAAAAGCAGCAGTTTTTTGTCTTTGGTTTTTTAAGATTTATTTTAAAGACAGCCCAAGCAAGAGAGAGGAGTAGAGAGAGAAGCAGATAAGCATGCCTCCCCCACCAAACCCCCCTGATTGGGAAGCCCGATGAGGGGCTATATCCCAGGATCCTGGGATCATGACCTGAGCCGAAGCCAGGTGCTTAACCAACTGACCCTTCCAGACACCCAAGCAGCCAGGGTTTTTTTGTTGTTGTTCTGCCTACCTCCTAGGAGTAGGTAGGAGAGGAGAACAAATGTTCAGAAACCGTCAAGACTAGAATTGAGTAGACTAATTAGGTGCTGATGGTCTAAACCAGGATTAGGTATAGAGACAAGTGGGCCAACCTGAGATACTTGAGTGTGTGAAAGTTTTCTGAAGTTCTTTAGATGTTTGAGCCAACTCTAAAGTCTGCAGATACTAAATTGTGGTCTTCACAGTAGAGGGAAAGCAGTATGGTATATTGATGCAGACATGCAGACAGCAACAGACATCAGTGGAACTGAGTAGCCTCTATCCCTGCCTTATCCCATATGCAGATTAATTCTAGAAGAATCAAAAGTTTTAAATTTTAAAAAATTAAAAGTAGTACATAGAATGTATTGAAGAAAATATAAAATGTATTTTATATTTGTATTTTCTATATGTACATAGAATGTATTAAAGAAAATATAAAATGAAATGAGAAACATCTTTAGATACTACCTAGAAGTTGTGAAGAAAAAAAACAACAGAAGATACCATAAACAATTTTTAATATTAAAGGTGCTGACTTCCTTAGTGTATGACTCGGGGAAAAAGATGAAACATGGGAAAAGAAAATGAAAGAATAAGTAAAATCAATGTGACCTTTTTGGGGTCTTTAAAGCTTAAAGTGGATATTGAAGACTGTACAGTAACTTGGCTCTGGATTACGCTATTGGGGAAAATTAAAATGTTTTTTTCATTCCCTTAAATCTAGTCATTACATTTCTAGAAATTTGATTTTTAAGTAATGTACAGTTGCACAGAAATATTCCCAATAACATAATTTTTACTATAGAAACATCCTAAAAGTGGCCCCACTATTACATTGCTAAAGTAGCCATACAGCTGTACACTAGAATATTTTAATTGAGGCTTCTCCAGAGCATTCCCTTTTTACCCAAGCAGCTGGAAGATGGAACAGATTTGACCAACCATCTGGAGCCCTCTGCTTAAAGGTGAAGGGCTAGGTGTGGCCACTAAAGGAACCTCTAGAAGGTAATTCCACCTGCCCTGGTGAGCAGGCAGCGCACCCTGAGGGGCAGCTCCCTATACAGAGATACATAATCAGGAAGAATTCGTCCTGTTGTCCTCATGCGGATAAAAAAGTGCAAGGGAAATTCATTATAGAAAACGTAAATGTTCATAGGAAAAATGAAAACAAAAAGGATAGGAAACAAAGTGGGAAGGGTGCCTGGAGGGTTCGGTCGGTTGAGCATCTATCTGCCTTTTGCTTAGGTCATGATCCCAGGGTCTTGGGATTGAGCTCTGCCTCTGGCTTCTTGCTCAGCAGGGAATCTGCTTCTCCCTCTCCCTGCCTGTGTTCTCTCACTCTGTCAAATAACTAAATCTTTAAATAAAAAAAAAAAACACAAACTGGGAGAGTTGACAGAGTTTAAAACCAGATTTGCAATTAAAAAAAAAAAAACCACAGAAGATAAGAATTAAAACAGCTTTATTTAAAAAGGTACAAAATGTGGGGAGCCTGGCTGGTTCAGTCAGTGGAAGCATGTGACTCTTGATTTCAGGGTTGTGACTTTAAGCCCCGCATTGAGCTGTAGAGCTTACATTAAGAAAAAAATTAGTAGAAAAGAAAAAAATTAGTAGAGAGATAACAGATACATAGAAAAAAAGATTTGAGAGATAATGTTAGATACTATTGCCCATTTTACCAGTGAGGAGCTGAGGTAAAGAGGTGGCTTGACTTGCTATGGTCACACTGTTAGTGAACGGCAGAGCCAAGAATCATACCCAGGCATTTTGCCTTCACAGTCAGCTCTAAACCATGAAGGTATGTTAAATACAATTGTAATTAAAAACTAATAAAAGGGGGCGCCTGGGTGGCTCAGTTGGTTAAGCAACTTCCTTTGGCTCAGGCCATGATCCCGGAGTCCTGGGATCAAGTCCTGCATCAGGCTTCCTGCTTGGCAGGGAGTCTGCTTCTTGCTCTGACCCTCCTCCCTTTTCTCATGCTCTCTCTCTCAAATAAATAAGATCTTTTTTTAAAAAAATCTGGGGGGAAAAAAAAGGTGCATGGGTGGCTCAGTGGGTTAAGCCTCTGCCTCTGGCTCAGGTCATGATCACAGGGTCCTGGGATCAAGTGGGATTGGGCTCCTTTCCCAGCAGCAAGCCTGCTTCTCTCTATGCTTGACACTCCCCTTGCTTGTGCACTCTCTTTCTTTCTCTCACACACAAAATCTTTATTAAAAAAAATTTTTAGGGTGCCTGGGTGGCTCAGTGGGTTAAGCCTCTGCCTTCGGCTCAGGTCATGATCTTAGGGTCCTGGGATCAAGCCCTGCTTCAGGCTCTCTGCTCAGTGGGGAGCCTGCTTCCCCCTCTCTCTCTGCCTGCCTCTCTGCCTACTTGTGATCTCTGTCAAATAATTAAATAAAATCTTAAAAAAAAATAAACTACAGAGGTTTTTATCTTACATTCTATAATTTTTATGTATTGAGTGTAGGTTATACCCATAATTTTATAAATCTTGTATAATTGTGGATAAAAGAGTATGTGAATAAATGTTCAGAATTCTCTCCAGTGTTCAATTTGTGTTTTGGTTTATTAAGAACAATACTTGGGACGCCTGGGTGGCTTAGTCGGTTGGGCGTCTGCCTTGGGCTCGGGTCATGATCCCAGAGTCCTAGAATCAAGTCCCGCATATGGCTCCTTGCCCAGCAGGGACCCTGCTTCTCCCTCTCCCTCTGCCTGCTTGTGCACGCACATGCTCGCTGACAAATCTTTTAAAAAACAAAAAAAGGAACAATATTAGTGGTAAATCCTAGTGGATTTAGTTAGTTGAATTGTACTAAAGCACTTAGTTGTGTGATGATTTTTATTGTTAGTATAGCATACTTGCGGAAGTGACAGGGAATTTTTTGTTTTCCATTGTGTGCTAGGCTTCCCTTTAGAGCATAGTCTGCCACCAGCAAATCTGAGGTCCTTGATACATAGAGCAGTATAATACGTGAATTATTTAAGGTCAGCGTTCACAGTGGGTTTATGCACATAAAAACACATGGGGTACACATCAAATCTGGTCACTGAACAAAATCTGTGGCTGTCTCTTGGAGGTATTCTGCTGCATACCAACCAAAGATTCCAGATTAGTCAAACAGTAGCATATTAAATGCTATAGTAGTCTCTCCCTCTCTCTCTCTTTTTAATTTAAGATACTACTTTATTTTCCTGTCAACACTGAAGGAAAGCAAAATACTAAAATCATTTGGAGGCTTTTCTTATATTTTAGAACTAACATTTTCTTTGGGTTCCTAAGTTCATTGCTTCATTTGGAGAGTCAGGCTGAATTTTTCATGACATTACTAAAGATACTTTGTGAGGTTTTTCTTTTGTTTTCCTTTTCTCTCCTTCATTCTATCAACCCTTCCCCTTTTTAATGGAAAGGCCAGTGGCTAAAAGATGGTTTTCTAAGGGCATCTGGGTGGCTCAAGTCGGTTAAGGGTCTGCCTTTGGCTCAGGTCATGATTCTAGGGTCCTGTGATGGAACCCTGTGTTGGGCTCTCTACTTAGTGGGGAGTCTGCTTCTCCCTCACCCTCTGGCCCTCCCTCTGTTCATGCATGCTCTCTCAAAAATAAATGAGTAAATCTTAAAAAGTAGAAAGATTTTCTAACCGTTTCTCTGTTCCACTCTAGATGGCCCTCTACCTGACCCCTCTATGATCCGTGGCAGTGTGCCAAACCAGATGATGGCCCGGATAACTCCACAGCCTGGTAAGTTGTAAAAGCAATCCATGTAATCCATGTATCTAACCATGGCTTTAGTTTTTCCCGCAAGTAACCTCGATGTCCTACATGGGGCCTAAACTCACAACCTTGAGATCTAGAATCCCCTACTCTACCAACTATGCCAGCCAGGTGCCCCAACCATGGCTTTTTAAAAGAGAGTCTCTGGTGTACTACAGGATTATTCTTGCCACCTTGCTTCCTGCCTCAGACCAGCAGCATGTATCATAATTACCAACTTGAGAAATCCAAGCACATTTTGGAGTTGGAGTCCAGGAAGGGAGGGGAAAGGAATTAAGAGTACAGACAGGTTGGCTGGCAGGTCAGGTGGCAAAGACATGAAGCATCCATTTGAAAACAACTGGTCGGGGCGCCTGGGTGGCTCAGTGGATTAAAGCCTCTACCTTCGGCTCGGGTCATCATCCCAGGGTCCTGGGATCGAGCTCCGCATCGGCCTCTCTGCTCAGCAGGGAGTGTGCCCCCCCAACTCTTTCTGCCTACTTATGATCTATCTGTCAAATAAATAAAATCCTTTTAGAAACAAATAAATTAAATAAATAGAAACAACTGGTCAAGTGGTGCCTGGGTGACTCGGTCAGTTAAGCATCTGCCTTAGCCTCAGGTCATGATCCCAGGTCCTGGGATTGGGCCCTACTTTGGGCTCCCTGTTTGGTGGGGAGTCTGCCTCTCCCTCTTCATCTGTACACCCCCCCCCCAACTTGGGCTCTCTTTCTCAAATAATTAAATAAATAAAATCTTTTTAAAAATAATAAGTAAAAACATCTGGTCAAGGTGGATTTTACTCTAGATTACTAGATTTTATTCAGAGAACAATATATTAATTAACAGTGGCCTTCATTCACAGTTGAAAACAGGTTCCTTTAATTATCCTGATAAAATGTTACAGAATCAGAATTCATTCTTTAATTCTCCAATTCCATGAAGGTATTCAGACCTAATGTTTTGTACTTACAGGTTTGAATCAGTTTGGCCAGATGAGTATGCCCCAGCCCCCAATTGGACCCCGACAGACCTCTCCTCTTCAGCACCATGGACAGTTAGCTCAGCCTGGAACTCTCAACCCAGTAAGTGTGTCCTCTTTGTGTAATCATTTTGGCCTTTACCTAAATCTTTTTTTGTTGTTATTGGTTTGTTTGTTAGGCAGTTAGGCAGTAAATACTATAATCCCTAATTTGCATCCATCTCTTTTACCAATAAATTGTATTTAGAAATTTATCCTACAAAATTCATCACTCAGGTACCAAAACGATGTAATTTGGAGAAAATTCATGTTAGGATCTTGTATTATGTACTCTGTTTTGAAAAAGGCTGTATCCTGAATGTTCAGTCAGGGATTCATTATGGTTCAATTACGGTACATTTGTAAATTGGAATATTCTATAACCAGTAATTTCAGACTTAACATGGTGGCATAAAACAGGTTTACAGCTTTAAATGAAACACCAAGTTTCTGAAGTATATGTATTAGAGGATCCAAGATAGTGAAGAACTCTGTTGATTATAATCAATATAAAATAAACACTAAGAAACCCATGGTTCTCTTACAAGAAGAAAGCTGATAAGAATGACAGTCCGCCTTTCCCTGGAGTCTCAATATTTAGTAGCCTGCATATTTTGATGGTCGCCGCTCTTTTGTAATGTGCATCAAACATAGAACCTATCTAGACAGGAAACTGTCTCTTGCAAGAGTGATGTAGGGACAGTTGTTAAGTTCTAGGGACTGGAGAAGAGGGACTCTGAGCATTCACCTCTCCTTATACAAATTCTAAGGCAGTCCACCTTTCCATGTTAACCCCAACCCTTAGGCTTCCAGAATTAGGTAGTGTCTTTAGTCCTTGAGTGCCAGACTGCCGTGTTTTAATAATCTTTCTTAGACTATTAAGTATTTGGCCTTTGTTTTTCTATAATTGCTTTCTCTATTAAAGTCCTATGTTTGTTTGCGGAATTTTAGAAATGAAATTTAATAATCCTCAAGATAAAGAACGTTTCCCCTAAGAGTGCCCTCATATTCCCTTCCATTGAATCACTGTCCCCATTAGACAGCTGATACCTTGATTACTGTCATCATGGATTAACCTTACCTGTTTCTCGTCTTCACATAAATGGAATTATTCAAATGTACTCTTGTGTCTGGCCTATTTGGCTCAACATAATGGTTTTAATGTTCATCTGCATAGTTGTTTATGTCCATAATTTGTTATTGCTGAGTAGTAGTCCATTTAGTGAGTGTGCCACAATGTGTTTATTCTTTCTGTTATTGATGGACATTTTGATTGTTTCGTTGACTTTTTTATGAATAAAGTACTGTAAACACCCCCCCACCATGAAAGAAATGAAATATAACAATCCTCAAATATTTGTGGACCATGAATGCCACCAAGTTCAGCCACAAATCTTTTTTTTTTTTTTTTTAAGATTTTATTTATTTATTTGACAGAAATCACAAGTAGATGGAGAGGCAGGCAGAGAGAGAGAGGGAAGCAGGCTCTCTGCTGAGCAGAGAGCCCGATGCAGGACTCGATCCCAGGACTCTTGAGATCCTGACCTGAGCCGAAGGCAGTGGCTTAACCCACTGAGCCACCCAGGCGCCCCTCAGCCACAAATATTTGTAAGATTTTAATTGTACTGATTATAGATTCTTAACGGTTTGTGCTACTGCAACATCATGACGTGAACACAGACCTTGTGAAGGTGTATTTCACTGTCACTTAACAGTATGCAAAGAGTGGTTACCTCTGTACCTTGTCAGGTGTGTATCGGAATTGGTTTGTCTGTAACCGCCCGTGATTGGTTTAGAGTAGGCTTGGGTCAGCTGTAAGGCTGTTCTCCATTATCTTTGTATGAGAGTCCAGTGTTGTATTTTCTTCCTTTTCTATCCAACTTTCCCCTCAGCAGAGCCACAGCAGAGATGATTCTAACTGTAGTAGAATAACCATAATGAAGCAATTGGTGCTCTGGGTAATGTTTGTTTTTCCCCCCTATGCAGCCTATGGGCTACGGGCCTCGCATGCAGCAGCCTTCCGGCCAGAGCCAATTCCTTCCCCAGACTCCGTTCTCCGCACAGGGAATGAATGTAACGAATATGCCCTTGGCTCCGTCCGGCGGGCAGGCTCCGGTGTCTCAAGTACGTCTCAGCGACGGGCTGCTGCTCCTGTTCTGGGGGGCCTTAAACTTCTCTGATCCAGGTTTTCACAGGGAAGGGTGGGAGCAAATAATGGGTGAAAATAGAGGCTTTTTAAGTTTTCAATAAGAGCAATTATGGACATATGGTATTCTGGACATGAAAAGATTATTCTGTGATATAGCAGTGCTGCTAATTGTTACAAACGAAGAAACAGGTTAAGTTGATCATTGTAACCGTTTTTTAATAGTAGCGAACACTTCTGAAAATGAAATCTTAGAGTTGTAATACGGAAGAACGAACTGTGGCTACGGAGAGCATAACCAGGGAGAAAATACTGTGTATTCAACTGTCCCATGCTCCTGAAGTGGCCGAGGCCCATGCTGTTGTGGGTTGTTTTGTTTTCGGGATTTTCGTGAATTTTCTTTGAAGTCTACTTAATTGAGTACTACGTTGGTGGATTATGTGAAGTTTTGACACATTTTGAAATGGAAGCATATTACTGTGTAAATATTTTCTTTTACTGTGTTCTCAAGTGCCATCTTGTTCTGTTTCTCATTTAACAGGCACAAATGTCCAGTTCTTCCTGCCCTGTGAACTCTCCTATAATGCCTCCAGGGTCTCAAGGGAGCCACATTCATTGTCCCCCTCTCCCTCAGTCAGCTCTGCATCAGAATTCACCCTCTCCAGTACCTAGTCGCACCCCTACGCCTCACCACACTCCCCCAAGCATAGGGGCTCAGCAGCCACCAGCAACAGCAATTCCAGCCCCTGTTCCTACACCTCCAGCCATGCCACCCGGGCCACAAACCCAGGCTCTACATCCGCCTCCAAGGCAGACACCCACACCACCACCAACGCAACTTCCTCCTCAAGTTCAGCCTTCACTTCCTGCTGCTCCTTCAGCTGACCAGCCCCAGCAGCAGCCTCTCTCCCAGCAGAGTACAGCAGCATCTGTTCCCACCCCGACAGCGCCGCTGCTGCCCCCACAGCCTGCGACTCCAGTAAGCAGAGAGTTGGGTTCCCGCAGAACCCTTTCAAACTGTACTGTAGTGTTAAGATTATTTATATGCCGGTTCTAGTTTGTATTTTGTTGTCTCCCCAGTTAAACTAGAATCTCTTTGCAGTTAGGGACTTTCTTTCCTTTCCTGTTCTTACTATAATTAGTACCTAGCATAGAGGGAGCTCAAAGACTTTGTTTAGGTCTGACGCTGGCCGTGGTATGTTTTGCGTTGTGTTCTGAGACTTGAGGGCATATAAGCAGGTAACAAGGGGAAAGAATCCATAGTATGTTCAGCACATCACATAACTTTTTATTTAAAGAATCTTTTTCAAACAGTCTGAGCTGTAGTATTTGAGAGTAAACGAACAAAACCATAGATTTATGAATGTCTGGTTCTAGCCACAGTTAGAAAATGATGACCTAAGGTGAGAAAAGTATGGGTCTTGAACAGTCCTTAGCTTCCTTGTGAGAGATTCATCATGTACATAGCAGAGATCTAAGTTCCCATCTAATAGTTGCATCTTTACTAATAGAATTCTTTGTGTCAAGGCTCAGAACTTTCTGCTTGCTTACTGATACCTACATTTTAGTTCTCTGTCATGTTGGTGAACAGAAAAGTCCATGAGTCATAACTACTTCATAAAACACCATAAGTCAGCAGTGGTTCATCCCACCCTCTGATAGGCAAGGAACAGTAGAATGCAGAAGGGAAACTTTTGATTAGGGTTCCTGAAAATTCTGACTACTCATGAGGTTTCTTATTGGAAGACCTAGGAAAAGAGATTACTGGTTATCCCATTAGAATGTGGTGATTCAAAACAGCCACTCTGTGGGAGTTCATTATATGTTCTCTACTTTTTCTATACCCTTGCAGATTTTCCCACTGGAAAGTTAAAAAAACAAAACAAAATAGCTATTCAATCCATCTTTTCTTTCCATTTCTTTCTAAATGTGAGTTTCTCTGGAGTAGTCATCTCTGAGACCCTAGCCCTCACACCCTGGCACGGGAGGACAGCTAGTGCAAAAACTGCTGGTGTCTCTCACATGTACGGTCAGCCAGCCAGTTTTGCAAGTCCTCAGTCTTCTGTTCTAACACACAGTTTACTTCAAGGGAGCGGAGTAGGCCAAGGACGTGAAAGCACCATAAATGAATGTAATGAGAGGAGCCTAGATTTGGGTTGTTGATCACGCCATCCTGTTGTGGAGCTTAAACTCTGGTTGTATAATTGGCAAACTTTTTGTGTGTTTTCCTCTCTTTATGCCCAGCTTTCCCAACCAGCTGTAAGCCTTGAAGGGCAGGTATCAAACCCTCCATCCACTAGTAGCACAGAAGTGAGTTCTCAGACCATTCCTGAGAAGCAGCCTTCACAGGAAGTGAAAATGGAGGCAAAGATGGAAGTGGAGCCACCAGAAGCAGCAGATGCTCAGCCAGAGGATGTCACAGAGGTGAGAGCAGGGCAAGGACTGCTGTTGCAGGTTAGGGCCTCAGTCTAGGAACCCAAATTAGCATTTAGGTAATTAGGTCTCATTTCGTTGGTTTCCAGATGAGAAAGGGTCTTCAGGTATGTCTACAGGACAGAGGTTATAAGATAATGATCTTGTTGCTTCCTGGTGGCAAGTCTTTGGAATACTAAAAACGTTTACCTTGTCTTTCAGAGTAAAGCAGAAGACTGTAAAATGGAACCTACAGAAACAGAAGAGAGAGGCACTGAATTAAAAACTGAAACAAAAGAGGAGGAAGACCAGCCAAGTACTTCGGCTACGCAGTCATCTCCAGCCCCGGGGCAGTCAAAGAAGAAGAGTAGGTCTCTTAGGCTCTCTGTTCCTGGAGACAAGGGGAAAAAAAAACCCAAGACTTGGAATAGAAGGGGATCAGGCTTCTTGGGTTTAAGAAATTGATTTTAATGTGATTTCATTAAGCCTGGAGCCCATTTTGCTTGGTCTCTGGGTTATTACTAATATTGGAGAAGACTTTTTCTTTTCTGTAGGTGTAGTTCCTTCCTGCAGTCATTGGGTCAGTTGCACCCATCATTTCTTCAGGGTGGGCTGGTTAACAACCTCTCAAAAAAATTCTTTTCCACCAGAGGAGAGAGATTGTTACATATCCTTGAGTAAAATGCAGGAATCAATTGCAGTGACCATAGTACTGTTTGTTGTTAACCTGGGACTAGGCACTGTACCACCTGCATTGTCTCCTCTAAAAACTTGACAGCGTCTCTGAGTTACCGATGCCTGTTTTACAGGCAGGGAAAACCTGAGGCTTAGCAAGGTTAAGTAGCTTGTCCCAGCTTACTCAGCTGGCAAGTGAACCCAGGGGGGCTGATTGAGTCTCTGCTCCCAGCCAACTCTTAAATATTAATGAGTCAAGCCCAGCAAACAGCTCTGCTTCACACAGAGTGTTTCTCTCTTCAGTTAATTCCCACAAAAACTGATGTACCAACTACTGTAGGACTAGAACTTCTCCTGGCTGTAATGATGCCCTCTGTGGTAGGACTTCTCTTAAGAGAGGAGTCTGCTGGCTCCTCAGATTGGCACATACAAAGTTTTTCTGTTAATATAACGCAGTTTAGAATGTTGGAGTTGAAAAATTATTTGTATTTAAATAAGATTTACATAACTGAAGTGGTATTTTAATATAGGCTGTATGAAACCCAATCTTATTATTAGAAATCTGTCTTTAAAATAGATAATTTTGCAGGTTCAAATTTTGTTTCTTTTGAGTACAACCAGATATGAAAAACAAAGTATCCTCTCTATTTGTTCATTTATTTTCATGGTCGCCCCCAACATCAAGTGAAAAATATCTGAAGTACTAACAGATAGCCCCTCCTGAAGATAAAAATTAATTTGTAAATAGAAGTAAGAAGGCCTGGGCTGAGAGTGTTTTAAAGCCCAAGATTGAACCTTTAATGAATAGCTTCTTAAATAATAGCTTAAATTAAATCCATCGTCAAATCTTTCCTGATGTTTAGGACATATTAACACGCTAGGATGAAATTTGATCAACTCAGTCCATTTTTTGGCAGTAACAATTTAGTTCTCTGTTTAGACTTAAACCTAACATTGGCCATTATAGATATGTCCTTCTCAGCTCTAAAACACCAAGCTAAATTTAATGAGGGACTCTTCCCTCAGGGTTTCGGATTCCTTTAGCGTTTAGATAATACAGGTCTAATTTCTGACTTATTAAATACTGTTATCATGAATAAGGCCTTACTTCTGTTCTTGTTCAACAGCATCGCCTGTCCCTCCCCATCGCTAGTATATTTTGAAATGTTTTTTTGACAGGTCTGTTCATAAATTTTTGGAATGTTGGGGATTCTGTTTCTACTTGGTCAAAACTATCTTAACTGAACTTCTGACTGAAAAATTAGCTGAGTTATGAAGGGTGTTTAAAGTTGACTAGACATGGTGTTTTGAAGGTGCTACCTGATGCGGACCAGGAATTAGAAATAGGAAGTGTGTCCTAAATGATACCTTCATGGAGATAACGTTGGGCAGATTTGTGGTTTGTGAGATATTTTTATAGCTTCAACTTGAGCATTTCTTCTTTGCTTAATTGATAATTTCAAATGTGCTCTTAAGTTTTCAAACCAGAGGAGTTACGACAGGCACTGATGCCAACTTTAGAGGCACTTTACCGACAGGATCCAGAATCCCTTCCCTTTCGTCAACCTGTGGACCCTCAACTTCTTGGAATCCCTGTAAGTATGTGGTGGTACTTTCAATTTTTTTTTTTAATTTGTTAATAGCTTTATTCAGATACAATTCACATAATATACAAGATACCCATTTAAACTGAATAATTCAGTAATTTTTGTGTATTAACAGGATTGTGCAACTACGGCTAGTCTGTTCTGGATCATTTTCATCACCCCCAAAAAGAAACCCCATGTCCATAGGTAGTTACTCCCATTTCCTCCCCCATCCAACCACTAGTCTACTTCTGTCTCTATGGATTTGTTTATGGGCATTTCATTAAATGGAATTAAATAGTATGTGTTTATGACTGGCTTCATTCAAGGTTCATCCATATTATAGCATGAACCTGTATGTCGTTCTTTTTGTGGCCCAGAAATATCCCTCTGTATGGCCACATCACATTTTCTTTACCCATTCGTGAGTTCTTAGACATTGGAGTTGTTTGCACTTTGGGGCTGTTGAGGGTAGTGCTGCTGGGAGTGTTCATTCACGTGCAGAATTTTGTGTGGGTGGATGTTTGTGTTTCATTGGGGTATATTCCAAGGAGTGTGATTACTGGGTCACGGGTTTATTTGGTAGAAAAGATGGACGAAATTAGCTTCATCTGTTTCTGAAGTTGGCCTTTCTACGCTAGGCTGCTGGGAGCCTTCATTTGAGGCTTCTAAGTGGTGTTGAATAAGGCATTGGAGTGCTTACAGAGGCAAAGTTCTTAGGAACTTCTTTCTTCCTCTAGTTTTCTGTGACCTCAGATCACTGATACCTACTGGGCTTTGTTTTCTCATCAGTAGGCCCTTTTTAGTACTAAAATGTTATGACAGGCCATTTGCCTTCATGGTCTTTAAATGGATCACACGTATACTGTAGTAAGGAATCTGGGGTTTCAGTAGGTCATCAGCCTACTATCTGGAAAGTCTGCATAGTAGCTCTGTTAATATCTCTATAGATTAGTAATTTAAAGAAAGAAGTGATAGGGGTGCCTGAGTGGCTCATTTGGTTGAGTAGCTGACTCTTGATTTCACCTCGAGTCATGATCCCAGGGTCCTGGGATCCAGCCCCGTGTGTCAGGCTCCGTGCTCAGTGGGGAGTCTGCTGGAGGATAATCTTTCCTTCTGCCCTCCCCGAGTTGATACACTTGCCCACGTGCTCTCTTTCTCTAAACAAAATTTTTAAAAGAAAGCTAAGGGCATCAATCAATTTCTTGGATATTATCTCAGGTCAAAGACTCAGCTTTTCTGGAAAACTCATGATTATAATAGGAAGACACACCATCTGCCGTAAAACATACTGAGACTGAGGTAATGTTGCTTGGTGCCACTTACCTTTCTAGGATTACTTTGATATTGTGAAGAGCCCCATGGACCTTTCTACCATCAAGAGGAAGTTAGACACTGGACAGTATCAGGAACCCTGGCAGTATGTGGATGACATTTGGCTTATGTTCAACAATGCCTGGTTGTATAATCGGAAAACATCTCGGGTATACAAGTATTGCTCCAAGCTGTCTGAAGTCTTTGAACAAGAAATTGACCCAGTAATGCAAAGCCTTGGATATTGTTGTGGCAGAAAGGTAAGAAATTTTTCACCGGTAATTAAAAGCTTGACTAATTAGAATCCTAAATCATCAGATTGTAAACTCACCTGGAATAGGACTTTGAATCATCTTCACCTGTGGGTGCACAGTTCTGGCATGAGCTGGTTTTCCTGTGCATACCAACTCACATGCATTTCATCTTGTCCTACTGAGTTTTTTGCTAAGTGGCTGAAGGACGTGACGGCCCTGCCCCAATCATCTCAGAGTGATGAGCAGATACAGTACAGTAGTCCCTCTTTGTCATGGTTTTCCTTCCCATTGTTTCTGTCAACCATAGTCCAGAAACAGATGATGCACCTTCTGACATACTAGCAAGAGGTCAGTAGTAGCTTTTATGCTACTTCGGAACACCTGCGTCGTTGAACTTATTTCATCTCTTCACCTAGGCATCATAGCATCACAAGAAGGGTGGGTACAGTACAGTAAAATATTTTGAGAAAGGCCACAATCACATAACTGTGTTTTTAGTATATTATTATTTGTTCTGTTTTATTATTAGTTTCTAATCTCTTACCTGTGTCTAATTTATAAATTACCTTTATTATAGATATGTATGTATAGGAGACAACATGATACTATATTTACAGTGTGGTACTGTCCAGGATCTTAGGCATCCACTGGTGTGGTCTTTGCCTGTTGAAAAGTGAGACTGCTGCAGGATAGGAAGAGTGGTGGTAGTTTTATGTGTGCTCTTAGAAACTGAGTTAGCCCATTATATAAATGAAAACTCAAGAACTCACTGACTTTTGTTTCTGAAATGCTATTTTGCCTATTCTAGCTGGTTTTTCAGGCCTGTGTACTATTTAACAAATGGTTTCTATTGCAGTTGGAGTTTTCTCCACAGACACTCTGTTGCTATGGCAAACAGTTGTGCACAATCCCTCGTGATGCCACTTACTACAGTTACCAGAACAGGTAAGCTAAAACATGTGTGGACCATGGTCCACGTATCCGTGTGTCCAGGGACTGCATGCGGATGGACCAGCACACATACATTCATGGTTCATGTGTATCTTGCTTGAAAACAACTGTACAGCACAAGTTCTGGTCTTAGCATTCTGCCTTTGTTTGCAGAATCAGTACAGCAGAAGGTAGCCTTGTGTCAGTTGTCTGGCCCCTTATTTTTAGAAGGCAGGAGCCCAAATCCTTAGGAGGTTAACCAGTTTTGTGAGTTGGTGGCATAGATGGCATTATATCCCAGCTTACCACAGCCTGAGGCTGAGAAAATTTTTAAATGAATGTCTTTTCTTGTCCATGAAATTGCTGCCATCTCCTTCCCAAAAACTACCCAAAAAGCTTGTACCAAAAGTTTTTAGCCAGCTATATCTTTTGGGAAATGTTTCCTTTTTGTGTGCAGCCTATCACTAAGTTGTACTCAAAGCAAATGAAAACAGGATTTCAGAGTTTTTTTCTTTGCCTCTGTTAAGCCAATAAAAAGGAAAATCTCCAAAAAATAGGTCTGCACCAGACTGTTACTTCAAGTTTATTTTGAATATGACAGTGGATGGTAGAGTTCTAACAAATTAGGAAACTCTGCTTTATTTTTCTCCTGGCCAAACAATGGCTGTAATCATACAGATGGCATTCATTTATCTATCTTAAGCATGATCTGTCTCCTATTTTCAGTCATTAGCCTACAAATAAAACTTGGGGCGCTGAGACAGTCATAACAAGACCAGGCAGTTAATACTCTTTAATAAAACCAACTTCATGGTGGTGGTTCTTGCTGGACTTGTGTGCTACAGTTGCGTTTCTAGCTTTGAAAAAGTCACTTAAACTTTTTGTTTTGTTTACAAAAAGTTAAGTGCACTCCTAATGCTTTGTTGTATCATTAGAATCCATAGTTTTTCACTGTTAATACCTAGGAAAAGTGAGTCAAGTTGTTAAAAGCACTTACGTTTAAAAAAAAAGTGACAACTTGCATGAAACTTTGCTCATGCTGCAGCCTTGACATCTGTGCCATTTTTGTTTTTTTTTAACACCAGTGCGCAGTGTTTGTAATCTTTGTACCTAAGGAACATGGAATCATGTGCCTGCGTGCACCACTGCCTGCCTTTGCCTTTTCAGCTCTCAGTTGGTGGCTGCAATGAGTATTTCAGCACTTGTGCAGAGTTTTCGTTGAAAAAATATTTTTTTACGTGGCTTTGTTGGGATCAGAAAAATTTTGTGGGTTTTTTTCAGTTGGGGTTGTTTTTAGGTGATTGCTTCCTCATTCTGTATCCATAGTGGATTTTTATTTGTTACTTATTTTGTTCTTGGAAATGGGGAGAACTGTGTGATTGTTTTGTTTCAGTAATAGAGCAGCAGTTCTTTCCTCCAGTACATTTATCCTTCCTCCTTTTGATTATTTTCATCAAGTAGCATTAATTACTAAAATGAAAGAATGTAGGTCTGTGTAAGTGAAACTTTTTTGTTTTATTTGCTGTAATCATTTGCTACTTGTGATCCCATTTGAGATATTTAATGCTAATCTGCTTTGCCTTGGCTTTCTGCTTTGTGTTGTCTTGTCTTGCTTTTATGTTTTTTGTTGTCCTGCAATCCCTCATTTCTTCGTTTGTTTTGTGTTTTTTTTTTCTCCCTCATGCTTGTCCGTTGTCTGCACTTGGCTTTGATTGCAAAAAAAACCAAAAACCAAAAAAAAACAAAAACAAAACAAAACCAAAAAAACCAAACTGTGGGGCCCATAACTCTGCATCATTGAATGTCCTTGTCGCCGTTGATGACCTGCTCTCTGCTCCCGTCCCCCTCCTTGGCCTGCTGTGATTGGTGGCTTCGTTGCTTGGCTTGGGCTGTGTTGTGTGAACGGAACAGTTCACCCCAGTATGGCCTTCTTGCCGACAGGTATCATTTCTGTGAGAAGTGTTTCAATGAAATCCAAGGGGAGAGCGTTTCTTTGGGGGATGACCCTTCCCAGCCTCAAACGTAAGTAACTGCATTGTTTTGGAAAGTGCTGTCTTGGTTAGTTGTCCAGTGATTATCCTTAAGCTTCTAGTGGTCTTGGGTTACACTGCCAGTATAGTAGCTGTTTGCCACAGTGGGCTATTTAAATACAAATTAATTAAAGGAAATAAAAGTTCACATTTCAGATGTTCCATAGACCTCTGTGGGTAGTGGCTGCCATGTTAGTCAGAAAAGATAGAAAACATTCCTGTCACAGCAGAAAGTTTTGTCAACACTGATCTAGGAAATACATCAACACTGGATTGGGTGGTCATTTTAGATACTTCTTCTATATGGAAACAGCTTCTCTCCTAAAAATTGAAAGGCTGTAGTGCAAGGGAACTTTGTTATTTAACTCAAGTTGGAGGGGAACTGAACAGATAACTTCCTTACAGCCTTCTCGTGTTTGGTTATCAGTACTGAAATCATTATAATCGTTGAGCAACATTCATTTCACATTATGGGTTTAAGCACTTAATTAGAGTAGCCCAGAAGAAAGAGAGTAGGTTGGGCTTTTGCAGTCTCACAAGCTCTTATTGTGTGTGGCAAATGCCAGGACAAATTTAGAAACATAGCTTAAGTTGGCTAATAGCTCTTCTGATTGCTAAAATGTAGTGTTAGACATTGTGTTTCAGGTGTGTACTGTTTTAGGAAGAAAACTATTTGGTATACTTTAAATATTCTTCAGTTCCTTCTTTCTGGTTTAACTTGTAATAAACAGAAGCAGTTCAGAACATTCCAAAAAGTGTGGGATTGTTACACTACTAGTGAAAAATAGGGCTTCTGAGGGAAAACTGGTTAATTTTTCCGAATTAAGTCTTGAAGTTGCACTTTTCCTTCAGTCACCGTTAGACTGCCAGTATAGTAGAGTCGGGTGCTAGTCTGGGGGAGCAGATGCTGGGTCCCCTTGAACCTTAAGGAGATTTTCTGACCCTTGGCTAAATAAATCAGGCTGACTAGCTCTAAGTTCCCCTGATGGCAGGAAAGGAAGGCAGCCTTACCATTGGTACAGTTGAGTGGCTTCCCACAAGATCTAAACCTTAGGACCATGAATTTCTTCGACTAAAGTGTATGGAAATCCCCTTCCAATTCTATAGGTCTGTAGTGGGCCTGAGAGTCTGCGTTACTGACAGGCTCCTAAGTCCTTAAGCACACTTTGAAAAGAAAGGACTTTCGCCCTTTAGATCTAGACCATATGTAGTAGGAAGGAGTTTAAGTGTGGAGAGAGGTCCTCTTTTCTGTGAGGAGGAGTCACTGTAGTCAGCGTTGGGCACCCTGAAGTTGATTCTAGGTAGAGAAGGTTAAGACATTAGCGTCTGTATTGGTGAGGCTATGAGCAGTGTGTTGTGCTAGCTTTGGGGATGGGAGGCCATGTGAAAGTTTTAAACAGGTAACAATTAGTAACCTGAAATGTGTTTTAATATTGAGATTTTTTTGTTGTTAATATAAAATGTTATTTGACTAGACTGTCCTAAGAAATGAATATTAATTTAAAAGAGGGTTTAGCTCCTTCCGTATACACCATCTTCATAGCTCAGTCTAGGAGCTGTCTGTTATTAAAAGCTATAAATGCTGGGGGCACCTGGCTGTCTCAGTCAGGGGAACACGGGACTCTTGACCCTCAGGGTGGTGAGTTCAGGCCCCATGTTGGGTGTAGAGATTACTCAAAAACCAGATCTTTTAAAAAGAAGAAAGGTATAAATACCTAATGATTACTAAGAGTAGTAAACAAAGTTTTAAAAAGAACAACAAAGTCCTATGTTTGCAGTTGGTGAGTTGCTGGGTTGTTCATTTCCTCTCCGGGGAAATAGATTTATTATAAAGTCTCCAAAAACATGGGCATTCCTTTATGTAAATGTACATTTTGTAAGAGCCTAGAATGTGCCTATTCAGTGTACCCTCAGTATCTTAGAAGATTTAAATAATCCACTTTTGTAAGATTTGTTCCTTTGGTTAGAATGGTAGTCAGATTGCTCATTTTTATTGCTTTTTCTCATTGTGTCCCTCTTTTCTCCTTAGTACAATAAATAAAGAACAATTTTCCAAGAGAAAAAATGACACACTGGATCCTGAACTGTAAGTGGCGCCTTGCATAGTCCGTTTACTTTGATATTCCCTCTTCCTTTCCTTCTCTCTGTTTGCATAGCCAGTGTGGTGTGAGGATAAATCCGTACAACGTATGTCCAACACACGGGCTGGAAATTTGGAAGCGTTACAGTTAATATCATTTACATTTCTCTAAATCCCCTAAATAGTTTGGGCCCAAGTGAAGCTCCCTCCTACCTCTGCTGATTGTCATGTGTTCCTTCCCTGTGCATTTTCAGACATCTTCATACTCCCCTACTTTGTAGTGAGGCCAACCAGAAAGTACCGAACAGTCGTAGTACTCTGGACACTCCTAGAATGGGTAGCGTAGTGTCAGACTTCTTCCTTTTTTAAAAAAAATAGATTTTATTTATCAGAGAGTGAGTGCACAAGCAGTGGGAGTGGCAGACTGAGGTAGTAGCAGGCTCCCCGCTGAGCAAGGAGCCTGATGTGGGACTTGATCCCAGGACCCTGGGATCATGATCTCAGCTACACAGCCATCCTCAGTGGCTTTAAGCAGTAGTGATCTTTCACTTTTTACTGCCTACCCACAGTCATATTTTAAATTGTCACATTCAGGGGCACCTGGCCGGCTCGGTAGGTAGAGCTTGTGACTCAGGGTTCTAAGTTCAAGCCCCATGTTGGGTGTAGAAATTACTTAAAAAAATTTTTTTTGGTGTGCCTGGGTGTCACAGTTAGTTAAGTATTAGTTAAGTATCTGACTCTTGGTTTCCGCATAGGTCATCATCTTGGGGTCATGCAGTTGGGCTCCACACTCAGCAGGGAATCTGCTTAAATTCTGTATGGTGCTAACCCTCCTAACCCCTGACCTCCTCCCTGCCACCGTGTGCTCCCTCCCTCTCAGATAAAATTATCACACTCAGTGACTTAATTACTTTTGAATTTTGCTCTGCCTGTAACACTAAAGAGCTTTTTTTAAAAAGATCCTTCTTTGAATGTAATCTTGGCTATCTTAAATTGTCGGGAATAAAGGAAAGTGTTGGAAAGTTTGATTTAGTTAAAGTTCTGGTTTAATCTCACATTCTTTGGCTTTTCATTACAGGTTTGTTGAATGTACAGAGTGTGGAAGAAAGATGCATCAGATCTGTGTCCTTCATCATGAAATCATCTGGCCATCTGGGTGAGACATTAGTATTTTTTCTAGAGTTTTTCTTTGTGAACTTTAGCAAGTTTTTATCATTGCAATGATTGTATCATATTTTCAAAGTTACTGTGTGTGATAGTTAAAATTCACTTTTAGGGGCACCTGGGTAGCTTACTCTGTTAAAGCATCTGTTGTCAGGTTAGGTCATGATCCTGGTTCCTGGGATAGACCCCCATGTCAGGCTCCCTGCTGCTCTTCAGGGTTCTGCCCCTTCTCCCTCTGCCGTTCCCCTTGCTTGTACGCCTTGCATTCTTTCAAATAAATAAATAAAATCTTTAAAAAATTCTGAAGTTCACTTTTAAAACATAAAGCTAGAATCCAAAAATATAGGTCTTTCTCTTAAATTAGCAAGCCTCTGCCTTTGGCTCGGGTCATGATCCCAGGGTCTTGGGATCAAGCCCCGCATCGGGCTCTCTGCTCAGCAGGGAGCCTGCTTCCTTTCCTCTCTCTCTCTGCCTGCCTCTCTGCCTACCTGTGATCTCTATCAGATAAATAAATAAAATCTTTGAGAACAAAAGAAAACAACTAAGTATTTTTGTAAGATTTATCAGAAGAGTTAAGAAACCTCAGCACCTGGAAACTAACAAAGAGTTATTAGAAGGAATTAAATTTGCCAGATTTTGAGTGCTGCTTATACTGTCTATAGTAGGAACATTTTAAGATACAGAGGGTGTCCATGGGGCAGCTCTGTTCTTACCTCTGAGGAAATGTCATGCTGTGAATGGTTTACTAAATGGTAAAATGGGTTATGATTTGATGTTTGCAGGGGGTTGGGCAGTAAGTTATATGGCTATTGTCCAGTGAAAGAGTTTCATAGAAATGACTACAAACAGATTTCTATAAACAAACTGTCTTTGGGTCCCAAGTTCTGTTTCTGAATATTCTCCATGTATTTACTTAAGAACTGCACATTATCAACAACTTTGACAACAGTAAATGGATTTTTGTCCATTGTGACACTTGTCTACTACTGTGGGTCTCTGTTCACTCTCCAGGATGGAGTTGGTACCAGCTCAGTTCAAGGTTGGGGGTGTCTATACATGATCTCAGGGTGCCCGGCTGAAGAATTGGAAGAGCAAGTGACTCTTGATCTCACTCAGGGTTATGAGTTTGATGCACCCCCCCCCACCACCACCACCCTTGTAGTGGGTAGAGATTACTTAAATGAATAAATAAATACAAAGTTAAAAAAAGATGGGCTCTCTGTACTGTCCTGTGCTCTTTAATTGTTGATGCTGGTTTAGGGATCACAGGAAAGAAGTGGCTAATTAACACATTTCTAGAAAATAACATGCAGGGGGAAAATCATTCATTTGATGTATGTATGGCTTATGTTCAGATATGCCTTTTTAGTGCTCTCAATTTAGAGAGCTGGGTAAGAATAATTAAAAGGCTTACAGTGATTCCTGCAACTTAAGAATAGTCGATTGGTTAAGGAACACTTTTTTTTATTCTTATTTTTTCCTTAATGCTTTCTAAATGCTCTTTGTGTATTGCTTACTTTGTCATTATTATATATTTAGAAATATTTCTCCCAGTTTGTGTTTTGAGTTTTAACTTTATATATATATATACACACACATATATATGTATATGGTAGACTTTGTTACTACTATGTTAACTTGAAATTTTTCTCTAAGCTGTGTAAGCAGAGTCTTGGTTTACATTTTAGATTTGTCTGTGATGGCTGCTTAAAGAAATCTGCACGAACCAGGAAAGAAAATAAGTTTTCTGCTAAAAGTAAGTTTAATCTTAGAAGTAAATCCTGGCAATACTTTGCTGAAACATAGTTAAACTATCCAAGTGGCCCGCAGCTGGTTCAGTCTGAAGAGCATGTGACTTAGATCTCTGGGTTGTGAGTTCAAGCCCCACGTTGAGTGTAGAGATAACGTGTAAAGGATTAGGATTTGAAATGTGCAAGGTGTGTGTGTGGATTTTTTTCCCTAAATTTCTTCATTTTGGGGGCCACATATAGAAATACTGTCCAAAGTTGCCATCCCATGCGTGATTGCCTCGATTTGGTCCATACAATTAGGGCTTCTTGCAGACCTGTCTCGCTTCAGGGACAAGGGGGAGTGATAGCCAAAGATTGTTATCGTACGGTTGAGATTATCACGTTATTTGGTATTTGGTTTAATGTTACAGATGCCTTTGCACTTTTTACTGACCTACAGAATGCTTTTTTTCCTATAATTTCTCATAATACCCAACCAGTGCTATTTTTAAATATGACTGCAATTGAGGCAAAGTGCATGTAGGTGTTCTATTTTTTAACGTCTGAAATTGGAAAATTTTCCAAAAAGTTGGGTGGAGGGGTGCCTAGGTGGCTCAGTTGGATAAGCAGCTGCCTTTGGCTCGGGTCATGATCCCAGGGTTCTGGGATTGAGTCCTGCATAGGGCTCCCCACTCAGTGAGGGTCTGCTTCTCCCTCCCTGCCCCCACACTCATACGCCGTCTCTAGTAAATAAAGTAAATATTTTTTTAAAAAGAAGGTGAGTGGAAGACACATTAAATTGACTACCTTGTCTTCTTCGACTGCACATGTACTAAAATTGGAATGATAGAGATTTGCATAGCCCCTATGCAAGGATGGCACACAAGTTCATGAAGTGTTCCAGGTTTGGGGTTTTTTGTGTTTTTTTGTTTTTTTTTTTTTTTTTTAAATTAAAGATTGTTTTCAAATATGAACCACATTGCTTTACTTTAACAAAATCAAGTTATCTTATTTGTGTAGAAAGGATATTTTATATTGAAGCTTAAGACGTTTAACAGTAATAAATTGGCACCTTGGTCACTTGTGGACTTCTCACTGCATTTCTAGGGTTGCCATCTACCAGGCTTGGCACCTTTCTGGAAAACCGTGTGAATGACTTTCTTAGGAGACAAAACCACCCTGAATCAGGAGAAGTCACTGTTCGGGTAGTTCATGCTTCTGACAAAACTGTGGAAGTGAAGCCAGGCATGAAAGCAAGGTACCAGTAATTTCTCCTTTACTCTGGTGCTTACTGTAGCTACTGTTGATGATTCTGATCTGAACGAGATGTTTTTCTCTCCAATCTGCATTGTGTAGGTTTGTAGATAGTGGAGAGATGGCAGAATCCTTTCCATACCGAACCAAAGCCCTCTTTGCCTTTGAAGAGATAGACGGTGTTGACTTGTGCTTCTTTGGCATGCATGTTCAAGAGTATGGCTCTGACTGCCCTCCACCCAACCAGAGGTAGGACTTAACACAGCTGTCTTCCAATTTGAGTGGGAGTTTGAAGCATCATGGGCAGGAAACTATTTGATGTGCTTGGCTTGGAAGTGGAAATGCAAATTTTCACTGCTCAGTACTGCTGTTCTGTGGTCATAGTAATAAGGAAGGGGATAGGAACAGCAGCCTGAAATTGGAAGTGGGAAGCAGACTATTTTTCAGCAAATGGGCTTAAATCTAGATTGTGGTAAAGCACTTTGCCTGAGAGGTATGTGAAAGAATGTTAGGGTATGTTTAGAGTTTGTTTCCAGAACAAGAATGCTGCCAGAATACATTTGGATCCATAAATACTAACACAGTGTGCTTCGAGCACTACTGGGTACTGAGTCTGTAATAGAGCTACATAGGCTTGCAAAACTCCCCTAAACGGCGCACTGTTTGGTCACTTATCTGTGCCTCTGTGCTGTGCATTATCAAGGAGGTGAGAAAGGCGCAGGAGAGAGAGATTGTGTTTTCAGCCACATGAGTAAGAACTCCTTACGTGACTTGACTTGGTTTCTTTCTCCCCACTTGATGCAGGAGAGTTTACATATCATACCTCGACAGTGTTCATTTCTTCCGTCCTAAGTGCTTGAGGACTGCAGTCTATCATGAAATTCTAATTGGATATTTAGAATACGTCAAAAAATTAGGGTAAGCATACTGATGAGTCAGTCCTGTCTTTAAAAACAACTTAAACTAATGACCCCTGGGACATAGGTTGAAGCATCGGTGACTTCCTGCTCCCTTTTCTCAGTATTGTCATTTGGACAGAAATGGCTGTTGTGACCCTAGTCGGACTCATTCCAGATGAGTTCTGTTTCATTCAGTTAAGCTGTTAGGTGCAGTTTGATTGGACGCTTGTTTCTCATTTAGGGCCAGAATCAAAAACTGACTAAGATCTGGAGGTACACAAATGAGTCTGATTTCTTACGTTCAAAAAAAAATATGTGCTTGAAAATATTCCCACTTCCCCTGGCATGTTTTTCCCTTTAACATTTTGCATTCTCTTGAGCTCTTATCGGAGTGGACCCGCCTAGCTTTGGTTTGGTCTTATTGGAGGGCTGCCTCCAGTAAGAACTACACATTGTGAGACCCACTGTAAGTGCTGTGCGTGAGGCCTGGTTCTGGCCTGATGCTGACTTGTACACTTAGTATTGCCTTAATATGATTTCTCTACTGACCCCACACTACAGCATTTTTTCTGGAATGGACAGTAAACTTTTCTCTTGAACATTCCCTCTCCGTGTTGTTAGATACACGACAGGGCATATTTGGGCTTGTCCGCCAAGTGAGGGAGATGACTATATCTTCCACTGCCATCCTCCTGACCAGAAGATACCCAAGCCCAAGCGACTGCAGGAGTGGTACAAAAAGATGCTTGACAAGGCCGTGTCTGAGCGAATCGTCCATGACTATAAGGTCAGGAGGACTTGGGGGGCAAGGACTCATCTGTTGCTCTGTAGTCTGCCATTTGACCATCTTAACAGAAATCTTCTGTTTGTTCTTCCTTTTTCAAAGGAAGAAAAACTCAGTTTTAAAAGAGTCAGATCTACAAATCTCTGTTTTAAAGATGTGATGAAAAACGTATTCTTAATAGCCATTCATGATTAGAGGGCGTCTCATGATAAGAACTTGAACAGATAAGTTTCTTATCTGTTTTTACTCCTGGGGAGAAAGACAAGAACTGGATGCTCTCCTAGGCAGCAGAGCAGAGCAGCCTGTAGCCAGGCAGTTTCCAGTATTTGTGGTTTGGGTTGTTTTGAACATATTTCTGAGTTGGGGGGTGGGGGATGGGCGCAAGGCAGGCATGCCCCCCATTGCTCTGCGCGCGGTCATCAGCTGCAGTGAAGGCTGCGGTGTGATTGATCGTGCCTCCCCCGTGCCACTGGTCCTAGCAGGAAGATGTCCCACCAGTATAAAGGCAGGTAACCTCCCTGTTCTCACAGGCAGAGGAAAGATAGACCCAGAACTACTGACTTCAGACCTTGAGTTTTCACTGTTTAGGTTTAAATGTCTCCCTGGGCCCTCAATAAAGTCTCTGCGTGTTTCTTTCAGAAGGTGTTGCAGTCCTTTGTGTTTCTTGTGTTTAGCCGTGACTGCTTCTGAATGATAAATGCGTCTTTAAAAAAAAAAGGAAAGAAAAACAACTACCTATTTGTACCGGGGTGTTTTCACAGGATATTTTTAAACAAGCTACTGAAGATCGATTAACAAGTGCAAAGGAGTTGCCTTACTTTGAGGGTGATTTCTGGCCCAACGTTCTGGAAGAGAGCATTAAGGAACTGGAACAGGAGGAGGAAGAGCGAAAGCGAGAAGAGAACACCGGCCACGAGAGCGCAGATGTAAGGGCTTTGCATTTTCCTTTCCGGCTTCTGCCTTGATTCCAGGGTATGATCCACGACCAGCCTTCAACTTTTGCCCAGATCTTAGAACTCTCAGGTGTGAAAGTTCTTTAAATTGGTCAGGAAAGAATTGGCTTAGATAAGTTATTAATGTTCTGTTCTAGTGGTTTTCCAGCCTTTCTATCATCAGACCCGTGGATTTCTGGCAGTAAAAAACAGAAGGAAGGAAACCTTGAAAAACTGATAGAAAATTAACTGTTCAGAGCAGGGGGCTGGCAAAAGTGCTTCCTGTAAAGATCCAGGTTGAATATTTCTGGCTTCCCCCCGCCCCCAGCACTACTTTCTATATGTATCGAGCATTCTGAGCCGTATGAAAACAGGCCTGCGCCAGAGTTTGCCAGTCCCCCGGACACAGTCTGGCTTTGTGTAGGGGTCATCTGAGGAGCTTTTCCTGGTCAGTTACTTCCCCATAGCTTAGCTACCATGGTCTCTGTTGAGTCTGACCTAATGATAGTCACTTTTAAGTAGTAGCCTGTTAAACTCACAGCATTGTAGCTTGAATTCATTGACTGGCTCTTCTCAAGTTGTTTTTTTATAGTAGACCCCTAAAAGGGTGGGCTACCCTTCCACTCCTTACTCCCTGTTCTCAAATCGGATATAGGATGGATCGATCTGAGTGGTGTCCAAACTGTGGGGCTCGTCTAAGCAAATAGCTAAGGCTACCATGGTCTTATTGAAGGGTCTTAGCGTAGGGAGTCTTCACTGGAAGAAAATTAGCGCACAGACGTTAGTAAACATTAGTCTGCTGTAAAAGCTTAAAAAAGAGGGTCTGTGTGGAAAGCACTGGTAGAATTAGAATCTCTAGTTTCAAAGAAAAGAAGAACCCATTACCATTAGTATTATTCAGATCACTTCTTAACAAGAGTGTTAACATTTCCTTGTCCCCTCTGCTAACCTGCAGGTGACAAAGGGAGACAGCAAAAATGCTAAAAAGAAAAATAATAAGAAAACCAGCAAAAACAAGAGCAGCCTGAGTAGGGGCAACAAGAAGAAGCCGGGCATGCCCAATGTATCCAACGACCTCTCGCAGAAGCTGTATGCCACAATGGAGAAACACAAAGAGGTAATATGTAGCCACTTGTGGGGAAGAAGCAGGGAAGGAGGTCTGAAACACTGCCCCCCATGGCTAGCATTTAAGATGTGAGCACGGGACCATTTGAAATTCAGAAGGAAGAAATCCTCCGAGGGGTAAGAAGAAAGAAAAGAGGATAGGTGAGTGGGAGCTAAGAATAGGACTGATTATTTCAGTGCTGTCGTATTGTGTCTCTGGCATTAAAAGCATAAGCATAGTTTGTCCAACCCAGTTTGTAATCCTCAGGGTTTCTGAGTTCTGGTGGGTGCCTCGTTTTGATGTTATCAGTAATAATTATTAGCTATTTTGAGCAGTATTTCGTGTCATGAGATTCTGGCCTGACAAAGTGGTTGGGAAAGGTCCCTAGAGTGTATGATGATAGGCTTGACTTAAATTTTGCATCTAATCTTCTGACTTTGTTTAGCCTGAAGCTGTTAGTGGGTATCTATTGGGAATTAAAATCTAAGGTTGTCAGTTTAGCTTAAATTTGGGTATTATCGTAGCTGGAGGGTAACATACACTGGAAATAATCAAGAGGATTGACACTGCACGGTTGGTCGTTGTAAAGATTTCATAGGGAGTCACCAGGTGGTTTTATTTCTTTGCCTCTATTTTGAGTGACTCGTTAAAGGGATTCCCTACTGGTTAGACCCAGTGCTTTCCTGTGCATCACATTTCAAAATGCTCTTCCTTGCTTTATGAGCCTTTCTTTGAGCCGTAATGTTACACGCAATATTGCGCGGTCAGACAAACATCACAGTCCTCCCTGATGCTTTTCACGGTTGGCATCTGTTCAAGAGGTGTCTCTACTCAGTGTGCTCTTCTTGCCCGGTGTTCTTTTTCTAGAAAGGTCTTAATCTCGTTTACGCAAATATTGCTGCCCAGGTACAAGTGTCACTGCCAGTTTGTACAGAGTTTCGTCTCTGAGAAACTGGCGGGATGTCGTGGGCAGTGCAGCAGGTGCTCACAGGTTGCTCATCTCTTGAAGGAACCTTTGCGTTTTTCAGCTTAGTAAGAGTTTATAGTTACATACAACTAACGCGAAGTCCATGTGCAGTGCCAGCTTCCTGTTGCAGCCTTGACACTAACGGTTATGGGAGTTAAGAGTGGTTGTGTCTTTTCAAACTTCGATGAACAAGAATTTTCTTGTTTATGCAGCAAGGACTAAGAAGGTTTTGCTTTTTTCTTTCTCACCCCCCAAATTTCAGACTTAGAGAAAGTTGCAGAGTGGATCCCCCGCTATGCCCCTTGCTTAGATTCACCGATTGTTAACATTTGGCTACATCTTCTTTATCTGCAGTTCAGCAAGCACCTTCTAAGAAAAAAAGACCTCCTCTCCTTAACCACACTGTGGCTTCACACTCGCGAAGTTGCCCCCGGCTCCACTCTCTAATGTCTGATTGTTAGGCTCCAGTCAAGGATTGTGTGTCCCGTTGAGTTACCATTCTCGGTCCCTGGCTCTCTTGTCATTGGTAACATGGGCGTTTTATTGAATCAGGTCAAGGCCCAAAGTCGTTTTTGTAGAATGTCCCTCAGTTTGGATTTGTCTGACTTGTTTCCTTGTGATTAGATTCAGAGTCGGCCGTGGATTGGATCTTAGAGTGGACCCTTTTGATTTGGAAAGGATTATTAAATAAGAGAATAAGGTGTCAATCTTAGGCCCTCTGTCGTCGTCCTCAGTGGAGAGACCAGAGGTTTCGAGCAGCCTTGCAAGCCTCCCTCCTGACTCACCTGTTTGCTGCCATTGACCCAGCGCTGCGCTTACCCCGGAGTCAGACTGCGATGGTCTCTTTCGTAGGTCTTCTTTGTGATCCGTCTCATCGCTGGCCCTGCCGCCAACTCCCTGCCTCCCATTGTCGATCCTGACCCCCTCATCCCCTGCGATCTGATGGACGGGCGGGATGCCTTCCTTACCCTCGCGAGGGACAAGCACCTGGAGTTCTCTTCACTCCGAAGAGCCCAGTGGTCCACCATGTGCATGCTGGTGGAGCTGCACACCCAGAGCCAGGACCGCTTCGTCTACACCTGCAATGAGTGCAAACACCACGTGGAGACGCGCTGGCACTGCACCGTCTGTGAGGTAGGCCCCGGGGGCGGGGCGAAGGGGGAGGCCTGGGTCCCCGAGACGCAGCAGAACAGACGTTACTACACAGGCCTGTGCTCGGTGCCGGTGGGGAGTCCGAGAGCAGATCGGGAGGGGCTTGGCCTTGGAGTGGTTCTCTATAAGGCAGCTTTGGGGCCCTAGCAGAATACAGAAAATGTATTCGAATGGCTTCCGTCTGGGAGAGTTGACTGCACCCATTTTCCCCCCAGGATTATGATTTGTGTATCACCTGCTATAACACTAAAAACCATGACCACAAAATGGAGAAACTAGGTCTCGGCTTAGACGACGAGAGCAACAGCCAGCAGGCTGCGGCCACCCAGAGCCCGGGAGACTCTCGCCGCCTGAGCATCCAGCGCTGCATCCAGTCCCTGGTGCACGCCTGCCAGTGCCGCAACGCCAACTGCTCGCTGCCGTCCTGCCAGAAGATGAAGCGCGTGGTGCAGCACACCAAGGGCTGCAAGCGCAAGACCAACGGGGGCTGCCCCATCTGCAAGCAGCTCATCGCCCTCTGCTGCTACCACGCCAAGCACTGCCAGGAGAACAAGTGCCCGGTGCCCTTCTGCCTCAACATCAAGCAGAAGCTCCGGCAGCAGCAGCTGCAGCACCGGCTCCAGCAGGCGCAGATGCTCCGCCGGAGGATGGCCAGCATGCAGCGGACCGGTGTGGTGGGGCAGCAGCAGGGCCTGCCCTCCCCGACTCCCGCCACTCCCACCACGCCCACGGGCCAGCAGCCGGCCACGCCGCAGACGCCGCAGCCCCAGCCCCCCTCACAGCCCCAGCCCACCCCGCCCAACAGCATGCCGCCCTACCTGCCCCGGACTCAGCCTGCTGGCCCTGTGTCCCAGGGTAAGGCAGCGGGCCAGGTGACCCCTCCCACCCCCCCTCAGACTGCTCAGCCACCCCTCCCGGGACCCCCGCCCGCCGCAGTGGAAATGGCCATGCAGATTCAGAGGGCGGCCGAGACGCAGCGCCAGATGGCCCACGTGCAAATTTTTCAAAGGCCAATCCAGCACCAGATGCCCCAGATGACTCCAATGGCCCCCATGGGTATGAACCCACCCCCGATGACCAGAGGTCCCAGCGGGCATCTGGAGGCAGGGATGGGGCCCGCAGGGATGCAGCAGCAGCCTCAGTGGGTGCAGGGAGGCTTGCCGCCGCCCCAGCAGCTACAGCCTGGGATGCCGCGGCCACCAGCCATGATGTCGGTGGCCCAGCACGGCCAGCCCTTGAATATCGCTCCCCAGCCGGGACTGGGCCAGGTCGGTGTGAGCCCTCTCAAACCAGGCACTGTGTCTCAACAAGCCTTACAAAACCTTTTGCGGACTCTCAGGTCTCCCAGCTCTCCCCTCCAGCAGCAACAGGTGCTTAGTATCCTTCACGCCAACCCCCAGCTGTTGGCTGCGTTCATCAAGCAGCGGGCCGCCAAGTACGCCAGCTCGAATCCGCAGCCCCTCCCTGGGCAGCCTGGCATGGCACAGGGCCAGCCGGGGCTGCAGCCGCCTACCCTGCCGGGCCAGCAGGGGGCGCACTCTAACCCGGCCGTGCCGAACATGAACCCCATGCAAGCGGGCGTCCAGCGGGCGGGCCTGCCCCAGCAGCAGCCGCAGCCGCAGCTCCAGCCGCCCATGGGCGGGATGAGTCCCCAGGCGCAGCAGATGAACATGAACCATGGCACCATGCCCTCGCAGTTCCGAGACATCTTGAGGCGGCAGCAGATGATGCAGCAGCAGCAGCAGCAGGGAGCAGGGCCCGGGCTCGGCCCGGGGATGGCCAACCACAACCAGTTCCAGCAACCCCAAGGAGTCGGCTACCCCCCGCCGCCGCCGCCCCCCCAGCAGCAGCCGCCGCCGCGGATGCAGCACCACATGCAGCAGATGCAGCAAGGGAGCATGGGGCAGATGGGCCAGCTGCCGCAGGCCTTGGGGGCAGAGGCGGGAGCCAGCCTGCAGGCGTATCAGCAACGACTCCTCCAGCAGCAGATGGGGTCCCCTGCTCAGCCCAACCCCATGAGCCCCCAGCAGCATATGCTCCCAAGCCAGGCGCAGTCCCCACACCTCCAAGGCCAGCAGATCCCTTCTTCTCTCTCCAATCAAGTGCGTTCTCCCCAGCCTGTCCCCTCTCCGCGGCCACAGTCCCAGCCCCCCCACTCCAGCCCTTCCCCAAGGATGCAGCCTCAGCCTTCACCACACCATGTTTCCCCACAGACCAGTTCTCCACATCCTGGGCTGGTAGCTGCCCAGGCCAACCCCATGGAACAAGGGCATTTCGCCAGCCCGGACCAGAGTTCAATGCTCTCTCAGCTCGCTAGCAATCCAGGCATGGCAAACCTCCATGGTGCAAGCGCCACGGACCTGGGACTCAGCACCGATAACTCAGACTTGAATTCAAACCTCTCACAGAGTACACTAGACATACACTAGAGACACCTTGTAGTATTTTGGGAGCAAAAAAATTATTTTCTCTTAACAAGACTTTTTGTACTGAAAACAATTTTTTTGAATCTTTCTTAGCCTAAAAGACAATTTTCCGTGGAACCCATAAGAACTGTGCAGTAGCTGTTTGTGGTTTAAAGCAAACATGCCAGATGAACCTGAGGGATGATAGAATACAAAGAATATATTTTTGTTATGGCTGGTTACCACCGGCCTTTTGTTTCCCTTGTGTGTGTGGTTCAAGTGTGCACTGGGAGGAGGCTGAGGTCTGTGAAGCCAACCACATGCTCCTGCCTTGCACCTCCGATAGGTTTTATTATTTTTTTTAAATTAATGAAAATATGTAATATTAATAGTTATTATTTACTGGTGCAGATGGTTGACATTTTTCCCTATTTTCCTCACTTTATGGAAGAGTTAGAACATTTCTAAAACCAGAGGACAAAAGGGGTTAATGTTACTTTAAAATTACATTCTATATATATATAAATATATATAAATATATATTAAAAATACCAATTTTTTTTCTCTGGGTGCAAAGATGTTCATTCTTTTAAAAATGTAAAAAAAAACAAAACAAAAAAACAAAAAAAAATTTCACCTTTCCTCCCCTCAAGTCAACTTTTGTGCTCCAGAAAATTTTCTATTCTGTAAGTCTGAGCGTAAAAACTTCAAGTATTAAAATAATTTGTACATGTAGAGAGAAAAATGACTTTTTCAAAATATACAGGGGCAGCTGCCAAAATTGATGTATTATATATTGTGGTTCTGTTTCTTGAAAGAATTTTTTTCGTTATTTTTACATCTAACAAAGGAAAAAATAAAAAAGAGGGTAAGAAACGATTCCAGTGGGACGATTTTCACATACACAATGTCCCTGCGGTTTCTTCTTTGCTTGCTTTCTTCCTCCTTACCCTGCGCCTGCCCCATACACACACGTACACACACACACACACGTACACACCTTTTCTGTAAAACTTGAAAATAGAAAGCAAAAACCCTCAACTGTTGTAAATCATGCAATTAAAGTTGATTACTTATAAATATGAACTTTGGATCACTGTATAGACTGTTAAATTTGATTTCTTATTACCTATTGTTAAATAAACTGTGTGAGACAGACACCTGACCTTGTTTTACTTCTTGCCATCACATCTTTGCCTTAGAATGCATCCAGTTGCGTAAGTGCCTGATACGTGGGATTCGGAGGAAAAAACAAAAGCACTAGCTTGGAGCCTTCCTAAACTATCACATAAAGTGAGTTCACAAATTTTGATAAATTTCTCCAAAGCTTAGGGGAAAACCCAAGGACCAGCAAAATGTCAGTTTCACCAATTTGACTTGGTATTAACTAGCCAGTAACAGCTTTATATAGGACCTTCTTCCATGGCTCCCAGTGGATGGATGACCTCATGGTCTTCTGATCTCTCTCATCTTACAGAGATGAGAATGAGCACCTCAGAGGAATCCTGTATGTGCCCAAGTCCGAAGTAACTCCTTGAAACAGCGGCACTGGATGTTGCGGCAACAGTATGTTCCTGTCCTGTTACACTTTGGTTTTGTGACCTGCCAACTAAGAAGTCAATGGGGGAAAATATGTGCTAGTAAGACCTGGAAGCCTGAGATTACAGCAATGAATCTTAGTATATTGTGCTAGCTAGAATGAAGAATGAATGAAGAGGTTACTGGTCTCCCAACTGAGTACTACTAACAGCTTTGGCATCATTGGACAGGCCTTGTCTTTGTCCTAGAGCGTCACCGCTATGATAAGTCTACTAAGGGCTAAAGAAAGATCTTCAAGTAGCTTAGTCCCAACACCTATTTGTTCTATTTTACATGGTCTCAACAAAAATAACCAGTATCTTAACGTGAGGTGAACTTGCACACTAAGCATTAATCAGAGACCATCCCAGAAAACGTGTCAAGTGCCTACCAGTCTCCGGTCAGTGTCCAGCAGATCCGCTTGGAGCACCTACATCATGTGCCAGACCAAATGGCACGCAAGGACAGGACGCCGCCCTGCAAGAAGATGGAAGGTTGCTTAAGTGAGATAAAGTGTCCATGTATGTATAAGCAAGGAACAGGCAGGAGTCAGGGAAACCTACTGATGGGGAATTGGGTAAATAAATACTGGAAAGGACAGTATTTAAAATGGATCTTGAACAGCTGCCTGGCTGGTTCAGTCACACAACTCTATCGCAAGGTTGTAAATTCAAGCCCTGTGTGTGGCATAGAATTTACTCAGTTAAAATGGATCTTGGGGGCGCCTGGGCGGCTCAGTGGGTTAAGCCGCTGCCTTCGGCTCAGGTCATGATCTCAGGGTCCTGGGATCGAGTCCCGCATCGGGCTCTCTGCTCAGCAGGGAGCCTGCTTCCTCCTCTCTCTGCCTATTCGTGATCTCTCTCTGTCAAATAAATAAAATCTTTAAATAAATAATAAATGAAATGGATCTTGGGACGATGAATGGGAAAAGGTGAGAAAGGAAGGGAACTGCACCAGGAGAGAAGAATCAGATCCTGTCAGGAAGCTAGTTTCAGCTCTACTTGGCTGACACCAGATTACAGAAGAGGGTGAATGCCTGTTAAAAGACCACTATTTTCTCCATGGTGCTAGGGGCCCAGGATTGATCTGAACCCCCCAAAAGGGAAAAATACTCAAGAATTCTTAACTCCTTTCCAAGCCGTAAATATCCAACTTTCACATCTCTAGCCTCCTTAGCTTAAAGACATGTGGGCTGAAGTGTTCAATCACATTTTCACTACAACGTTGAAGAGAGAAAAGTGGGGGCAGAAGTAAAGAAATGGGGTTGGAGGGGGAGCAGTTGTCGTCTAGGTCAAAGGCTGCGATAGGGAGGGGGAAGGGAAGAATCCAGAGGCGGGAATACAAGAAGCTGATTTCAATATTCCTGTGTATTTGAAAACTATCACCATGAAAAGTTGGTTAGAGCTGAAAGGAGCCACAACTCTCCAGTTGAGCTATTTATAACACATCGGTCTAGGAAATGGACACGGGGAGGTGAGCAATGTTCGGAGTTCATTTACTTAGCTCACTGAAATCCTCAAAAACACCCCCAACTGATGAGTGAGAAGACTGCAGCTCCAGCAACAACTTGCTCAAAGTAACCCAGCCAGGAAGTGGGTTAGAATGTCAAGGCCTAAGGGGATCCAAAGCCTTTCTTCTGCACACCCTTCATCTCCCTTACCGCAGAGAAATCCCTAGTGATGGAAGCAAATTAACACATAGGAGGACACAGGGGCCCTGCGCCAAGCCAATGCAACACACAGACTCAAAATTGAAAGGGGAGAAAGAAACCAAGGAATCTGAAAGGTAAGTTCCTCAGGCTTCTCCTTTTACAAACAAGGAACTTGGTCTCCAGACAGATGGTTTCCTGGAATGTTATGTTCATGATGAGGTCATGCTATTTCAAGAGCCCATAAGGCCAGCATCAAAAAGAACAAAATGGTTAGGAATAGATTTAACAAAAACCACCAAAAAAAAGCGTAAGATGTGTACACTGAAAACTAAAAACACTGAAAGAAATTAAAGACCTAAATAAATGAAAAGACATTGTTCATGGATCAGAAGCCTGGGAAGTCCTCAGTAATTTGTTAGGGAAGAGGTACTCCAAATCCATCTGGAGATTCTATGTAACCCCTTCCCAAATACCTGCTGGCTTTTTGCCTTTTTTTTTTTTTTTTTTTTTTTGCAGAAATTGAGATGCCAATCCTAAAATGTATATGGAAACACAAAGGAGCCAAATAGCCAAAACAATCTTTGAAAAAGTGTAAATTTGGAGGACTCATACTTCCAAATTTCAAACTTAAACTTAAAATCTACACTAATCAAGAGGAGCAGTAGCATAAGGACAGACATTTAGATCAATGGAACCGAGTCCAGAAATAAAACCATATACGTATGGTCAAGTGATTTTTTTATAAGGATGCCAAGAGAAATCAATGCAGAAGGAATAGTCTTTACAACAAATGGTGCAGGGACAACTGGATAGCCACAGAACAAAGAAAGAAGTTGGACCTCTACCTCACACCAAATACAAAAATTAACTCAAAATAGATCATCAGACCAAACTGTAAGAGCTAAAATTACAAAAGTCCTAGAAGAAAACAGGTAGAGGTCTTCGTGACCACAGTAATCCATGACTAGACAGGACATCTAAAGCACAAGCAACCAGGGTAAAAATTGGACTTGAACAGAATTTCAAACTCTTGTCCATCCAAGGATATCAGGAAAGTGAAAAGACACCCCACAGAATGGCATCATGTATTTGTGAATCGTATCTGGTTTAAGAGTCTGTGTATCCAGACTATATAGAAAATCTGACACTCAACCACAAAAAGACAAATAACCCAATGAAAAATTGGGCAACAGATTTGAAGAGTTGTTTTTCCCCAAAGAGGAGATACAAATGACCCATAAGCACGTGGAAATGAAACCACAAGAAAAATACAGATGTGGGGCGCCTGGGTGGCTCTGATGCTTAAGTGTCTGCCACAGGCTCGGGTCATGATCTCCAGATCCTGAGATCAAGCCCCACATCCGCTCCCGGCTCTGCAGGGAGTCTGCTTCTCCCTCTCTGCCCCTCCCCCTGCTTGTGCTCACTCGCACGTGCTCGCTCTCTCTCTCTCTCTCTCTCTCTCTCTCGCAAATGAATAAAAAGATATCTAGAAGAAGAAGAAGAGAAAAAGGAGGAGGAGAAGAAAAGTGTAGATCCATGGAAATGAAGACAGATACACGAATGCTTCAGCAAGGCTTGACTTGAAACTTGAGTTTTTCTCTTCTTCGCTCTTGAAGCCTCCTCCTCCCCTGAACTTGTTTTTCTGTAGATCCTTTGTCCCAGGAGCTCCCTTCTTATCAATGTGGACATCTCACTGATCTCAGTGTATACTTAGTAACGAGACTCAGATGGCTGTTGCCAGAGCTGGTCAGGAGACCATCTTGAAGACACAATGAACGTGGCTGGCAGCACATACCAGATTCCTATCAAAACGGCCCCAATCCTGTATTTTCCTATAAATCCCTTCAGCCTTGTACCCCGCAGGCGGCTCTGCAGTTTTGCTGGGCTTTTTTGGTTTTGTTTTTGTTTTGAAAGTAGGTTCCACACCCAACGTGGAGCCTGAACTCACAAATGTGAGATTAAGAGTTGCATGCTCAAGAAAAAAAAAAAAAAAAAAAAAAAAAAAAGTTGCATGCTCTACTGACTACACCAGCCGGGAGCCGCTAGTCTATAGTTCTGAAGACACCACCTTGTTGCAGCCTCCTTTGCCTGGCCAAGTAATAAAATTATCATTCTTCTTTATCACCAAACTGTCTCTGTATTCTCTTTCAGCACAGAGGAGCACAGAGGTTGGTATCAACAAAAAGATGCTTAACATCATTAGTAATTAGGGAAATGCCGATCAAAACTACAATGAGATACCATTTCACACCCACTAGGACAGCTAGGATCAAAGATAGAGGCTGGTGAGGATGTGGAGAAAGTGGGACCTCACACACTTCCAGGGGGATGTGAAAGAAGGCAGCCACTTTAGAAAACTGTAGTAGTTCCTCTAGGCTAAATATTCAGGGGAGCTTGAAGGGCTCAGTGGGTTAAGCATCTGACTCCTGATTTCAGGTCAGGTCATGATCTCAGGGTCATGAAATCAAGTCCCACTTTGGCTCGGTACTGGGTGTGGAGTCTGCTTAAGATTCTCTTTCTCCCCCTCCCTCAGCCCTCCCCTCATCCTCTCTCTCTCTCTCTCTCTCAAAAAAAGAATGTTCTTTAGGTTAAATATCTGTAAGAATGATGTGTACACTGCAGAAAATTTATCTCAGTAAATATCTGTTTGTAACATAAAAAATATTTATGCATAGAGTTACCATATGCCCTAGCAATTCCTCTCCTTGTTATAGACCCAAGGAAACTGAAAACAAATGTTCACACAAATATCTGTACACAAACACCTATGGCAGCATTATTCATAACAGATGAAATAATAAGCAATTCAAACGTCCATCAGCTGATAAATGGATATCCATCCAATGGGATATTACTCAACCATTGAAAGGAATGAGGTGGTGATTTACGCAACAATCTGGATGAAATCTAAACACGTGGTAGTCAATGAAAGAAGCCAAACATGAAAGACCACATACTATATGGTTCTATGTATATGAACTACCTCAAACAGACAAATGCTCAGAGACAGAAAGTAGATCAGTGCTTGCCAGGGGCCGGGTAAAGGGGAGCATGAGGAGTGACTGCTAATAGGTATGGGCTTGATTTGCGGGAGGCGAGAATGTCCCAGAATTGACAGTGATGATGGCTGTACAACCTGAATATACTAAAAATTCTGAATTGTGAGATTTATTCTTTTTAAAGATTATATTTGTCAGAGAGAGCTCAAGCAGGGGTGGGCAGAGGAGGAATAAGTTTCTCTGCTGAGCCCAGTGCAGGGCTCAATCCCAGAACCCTGGGATCATGACCTGAGCTGAAGGTAGACGCTTAACCCACTGAGCCACCCAGGCACCCCCAAGCCTAAGATTTTTGAGAAGGAAGTTGATCACCCTTCTTCCTAACTTCCTGACAAAGTTAATCCAAAAGTAATACGTGCAGTTAACACCTCCCAAATATAGTGCTAAACCTAAGTCCAGTCACTTCCCATTTATGAGGCGCTGAGACCTATTGCGTATGATAAGCTCTGGAGACAGAAGAAGGAAGAACTAAACCAAAACCAAAATGAAGTGGTAGTCACAGTAAACTATAAAATAAGTCTTGGGCTGCCTGGGTGGCTCAGAGGGTTAAGCCTCTGCCTTTGGCTCAGGTCATGGTCTCAGGTCCTGGGATTGAGCCCCGCATCGGGCTCTCTGCTCAGTTGGGAGCCTGCTTCCTCCTCTCTCTCTGCCTGCTGCTCTGCCTACTTGTGATCTCTCTCTGTCAAATAAGTAAATAAATAAATATAAATAAAACCAAAAGTCTTGGGTAACAACCTAAGTGCCAACAGGTATGAATGTGTGAAGAAGTAATGGTCTATACAGAAGCATAGAGCAGAGCGGTGTTCAGTCCTGAGAAAGAAGGGAATCCTGCCCCCCGTGACATGGGTGGATCTCAAGGCTGTTCTGCTAAGTGAGGAGAGTCAGAGAAAGACTGACACTGGTATCCATTCCATGTAGAATCTGAAAAAGCCACACTTGCACACACAGAGAGTAGAATGGTGGTCACCAGCAGCTCAAGGGTTGGGGGACTCAGGGAGGTGCTGTTTAAAGGTGACCAGCTTGGAACTGAGAGACAGACGCCCGAGTCCTGAGGATCTGATGCACAGCCTAGCGGTCTGACCCACCAAGACTGCGGTAGCAGCTTCAACGGTGTCCACAGGCTAGCTCTTAACTGATACCCCCACCAAAAAAGAACGAATTCTGTGACATAAAAAACATAAGCTAAAGTTAAAGTGGCAATTATCACATCGCTACATCCACACACTGCACCCCTCACACATACTATGTCACTGATATTTCAATAAAAACGTATCAACAGGTTTAGTCTAATGACTATGATGCGAAGTCACCAGTCTATGACCTACGACTTTGAAATGGAGGTGACCTTGTCCGTGCTGCCTCACGGAACAGTTGTAAACATACAAAGGTATTGCCCGAGCCCATCAGAGATTAGAACTCTTGTGCATTGGTGCATTGGTGGTGGGAATGAAAAATGAAACAGTGACTGTGGGCACAGGATACTGGTTCCTGAAAAGCTGTACATAAAATTACCCTGTGATTCGGCCATTCTAATACTGAGCATAGTCACTAAAGAACGAAAAGCAGGGACTTGAGCAAATATTTGGACACCAGTGTTCATAACAGCATTACTCATTATTCACCATGGCCAGGGGGTAGGCAGCAGCCCAAGTGTCTATCGACGAATGATGGGATAAAGAAAATGTGGTATGTCCATACAGTGGAACATCATTCCTTAAAAAGGAAGGAAAATCGACAAATGCTATAACATAGATGAACCATGAACCATGAAGACGTTATACTAAGGGAAATAAACCAGACACAAAAGGACCGATACTGTAGGGTTGCACTATGTGAGGATCCTAAACTAGACGAATTCATAGCAATACAAAGTAGAATGGTGGCGGCCAGGGACTGGGGACAGAGGGGACCGCGGGATTATCGTTTAATGGGCATAGAGTTCAGCTAGGGTTGCGCAACAATGTGAATGTGCTTAATAACACTGAAATGCACACTTAAAAATGGTTAAAATGGTCAATTATGTGTTATGTATATTTCACAATAAAAAGATAACATAAAATCATGTTATTAAAAGTATCTTAGGGGGGCATCTGGGTGGCTCAGTGGGTTAATGCCTCTGCCTTCGGCTAAAGTCATGGTCTCAGGGTCCTGGGATCGAGCCCCGCATTGGACTCTCTGCTCAGCAGGGAGCCTGCTTCCTCTTCTCTCTCTCTGCCTGCCTCTCTGCCTACTTGTGATCTCTGTCTGTCAAATAAATAAATAAAATCTTTAAAAAAAAAAAAAGGTATCTTGTCAGCAATAAAGCCCTGACCCATACATTATTTTATTTCTTTCCTTCCTGGATGCGGTCCATCAGTTAGCCAAAAAGGAGCCAACGATATATAATTACGTGTCAGGATGGTGGAGAGACTTCTGGCCATGAATTCCAGTACTTCCTCCTAGTTCACACCTACTACGGAGCCGGACAGACAGTACTGCCAAAAGGAGGGGGAGAGATGGCGGCTTGGGTCCCCGAAGCAGACAAGATGATTGCCGTTTTGCATACACGGCCTGGTAGGAAGCAGCCCATAAAGTGAGGCACTAGGTCATGAGAGTCTGGAATGAGACACACGCAACAGACCCCACAGTTCTCAGGGCTACCGGGTGGTCGCTGGCAGAAAACCGAAGAAAGAAAATGGTACATCAAGAGTGTATGACAGGACGTTCCGATCCGTGTAGCTAGTGCCCGGTGCGTGGTAACACGCAGACCCCCGCTGAGCAGGGCAATGACGGTGGGGCTAGTGGGGGACACTCGTGACACCAACAAATGGAACTTGCAGGCATGAGAAACACAAGGTCTGAAATGGAAAGTTAACGAATGGTGTTAACAGACGATTAAATAACGGCAGAAATTATGTTTGGTGAATCGGAAGATAGAATGATAGAAACGTTACAACGTAGAGAAAAAAGGCTGCAAGAAATGAACAGAGACTCTGCGGGACAATATCAAGCATATGTGTAATTAAAGTTCCAGAAAAGGGGGCAAGAAAAATATTTTTGGAAATAGATGACAGAAAAAGTTCCAAATTTGTTGAAAACTAAGTTCATTCACAGATCCAAGAAGCTCAGTGAACCCCAAGCAGGATAAACTCATAGAAAATAATACCAAAACACATAATAATAAAACTGATGAAGAACAGTGATAAAGAGAAAATTTTTTTTTTTTAGATGTTATTTATTTTCTTGACAGAGAGAGAGAGAGCGCGCGCACAAGAAGGGAGAGCCGCAGGCAGAGGGAGAGGGAGAAGCAGGTTCCCTGTCAAGCAGAGAGCCCAATCCGGGGCTCGATCCCAGGACCTTGGGATCATGACCTGAGCCGAAAGTAGATGCTTAACTGACTGAGCCACCACGTGGGCCCCCAAAGAGAAAATCTTAAAAAAAAAAAAAGCCAGAAGATAATAAGACATATTATGGAACAAAGATAGATTTCTGGGGCGCCTGGGTGGCTCAGTGGGTTAAAGCCTCTGCCTTCGGCTCAGGTCATGATCCCAGGGTCCTGGGATCGAGTCCCGCATCGGGCTCTCTGCTCGGCAGGGAGCCTGCTTCCTCCTCTCTCTCTGCCTGCCTCTCTGCCTACTTGTGATCTCTGTCTGTCAAATAAATAAATAAAATCTTTAAAAAAAAAAAAAGACTTCTTATCAGAAATTATGCAAGTCAGAAGTCAATGAGAAAAAAACTGTCAACCTAAAATTCCACAAAAGAGAAAATAACCTTTGATTTAGGAACTTTTGAAAGTCCATTTGAAACAGTCTATTGGCCTTCATATAGTAAAGGTTTAAACATGAAGGCCAATAGGCTGTTTCAGATGGACTTTTACTCTCATTTAAGTAAACTCTATGCCAAACATGGGACTCAAACTTACAACCCCAAGATTGAGTCAAATGCTCTACCTACTGAGCCAGCCAGGCACCCCACAAATGGACTTTTTTTTTAAATTTTTATTTATTTATTTGAGAGAGAGACAGTGAGAGAGAGCATGGGCGAGGAGAAGGTCAGAGGGAGAAGCAGACTCCGCATGGAGCTGGGAGCCCAATGCGGGACTCGATCCCGGGACTCCAAGATCATGACCTGAGCCGAAGGCAGTCGTCCAACCAACTGAGCCACCCAGGCATCCCCAAATGGACTTTTTTTTTAATATATATTTTATTTATTTATTTGACAGAGAGAGATCACAGGTAGGTAGAGAGGCTGGCAGAGAGAGAGAGAGAGGGAAGCAGGCTCCCCGCGGAGCAGAGAGCCCGATGTGGGACTCGATCCCAGGACCCTGAGATCACGACCTGAGCGGAAGGCAGCAGCTTAACCCACTGAGCCACCCAGGTGCCCCTCCCCAAATGGACTTTTATATGTTACTAAATTAGGGGTGCCTGGTTGGTTCAGCCAGTAGAGTGTGCAGCTCTCAACCTCACGGTTGTGAGTTCAAGCCCCACATTGGGCAGGGAGCCTATGTAAAAAAAAAAAAAAGAAGAAGAAGAATAAAAGTTCGGGGGTGCCTGGGTGGTTCAGTGGGCTAAAGCCTCTGCCTTCGGCTCAGGTCATGGTCCCAGGGTCCTGGGATCGAGTCCCGCATCGGGCTCTCTGCTCAGCGGGGAGCCTGCTTCTTCCTCTCTCTCTGCCTATCTCCTCTGCCTACTTGTAATCTCTGTCTGTCAAATAAATAAATAAAAATCTTAAAAAATATATTTTAAAAAAATAATAAAAGTTCCTAAGTTAATGCAAAAGATAATAAGCAAAGAGGGAAAAGTTTACAAAGAACAGATAGCTAAATAGCAAGACCTAAGACTTAGACTCAACCATAATGATAATTTTTTTTTTTTATAAAGATTTTTTTTTTTTTTTTTTTTTACAGAGAGATTACAAGGAGGGCAGAGAGGCAGGCAGAGAGAGAGAGAGAGGAGGAAGCAGGCTCCCTGCTGAGCAGAGAGCCCGATGCGGGACTCGATCCCAGGACCCTGAGATCATGACCTGAGCCGAAGGCAGCGGCTTAACCCACTGAGCCACCCAGGCGCCCTTTAATGATAATTTTTTAAAAGATTTTGTTTATTGGGGCGTCTGGGTGGCTCAGTCATTAAGCAACTGCCTTCGGCTCAGGTCATGATCCCAGGGTCCTGGGATCGAACCTTGCATCAGGCTCTCTGCTCTACAGGAGGCCTGCTTCTCCCACTCCTCCTGTTTGTGTTCCCTCTCTCACTGTGTCTGTCTGTCAAGCAAATAAATAAAATCGTAAAAAAAAAAAAAAAAAAGATTTTATTTATTTTATTTGAGAGAGAGCGAGCATGCAAGCAGGGGTAGGAGCCAAGGAGTCGAGGATTTCAAGCAGGCGCCGTGCTGAGTGCGGAGCCTTTCTCCCTGCTTGATCTCACAGCAGCTCAGGTCACGACCTGAGCTGAAACCAAGAACCTGTCACTTAACCAACTAAGCCACCCAGGCACCCCTTAACCATAATGATAATTATAAAAAATGTTCTAAACACTCCAATTAAAAGGTAGACATTAGGGGTGTCTGGGTGGTTCAGTTCGTTGGGCATCTACCTTCAGCTCAGGTCATGATCCCAGGGTCCTGGGATCGAGCCCCGCATCGGGCTCTCTGCTCAGCGGGGAGCCTGCTTCCCCTCCTCTCTATCTGCCTGCCTCTCTGCCTACTTGTGATCTCTCTGTCAAAAAAATAAAATAAAATTTTAAAAGAAAAGAAAACCTTCTCAAAAATAAAACTCCAGGCCAAGATTATTTCACTGAATAATTCTATCAAACATATAAGAAATAATATAAATCATATATGATTCTTTCAGAAGATAAAACACCTTTCAACTTATTTTTATGAAATCAACACTACTTTGGTACCAAAATTTTTAAAAATTGTAAGAAAACTAAAGACCAATAATCCTCATGACATAGATGTAAAAAATCTTAAGAATCTGGGACACCTGGCTCAGTGGGTTTAAGCCTCTGCCTTCGGCTCAGGTCATAGTCTCAGGGTCCTGGGATGGAGTCCCATATCCGGCTCTCTGCTCGGCAGGGGACCTGCTTCCTGCTCTCTCTCTGCCTACCTCTCTGCCTACTTGTGATCTCTGTCAAATAAATAAGTAAAATCTTAAAAAAAAAAATCTTAAGAATCTACAAAAAAAAAAAAAAAAAGCTATTACATTACATACATACTATATTGAAAGCAAAGGTTTTCTCCATAAGCTCAGGAATGAGGCAGGAACCTCTGTTCTCAGCAATTTTTTTCAACATTATACTGGATGTTTTCGGCAGCAGTATAAAGCAAAAAAAAATAAATCAAAGACCAAATGGTTAGCAAAGAAAGAAGTAAAATGTTTTATTCTCAGTATCATGATGGCGTAAATAAAAACCCCATAAAGAATCTACAAAAAATCTACTTAAAGTGATAGGTTAATTTAGCAAGGGAGGAAGATACAAGAAAAGTTCACAAAGATCACTTGCATTTCTATATTCCAGCAATTAACTAGAAAATGAAACTGTTAGGGGTGCCTGGGTGGCTCAGGCAAGCATCTGACTTTCGCTCGGGTCATGATGTCAGGGTCCTGGGGGAGAGCCCTACACCAGACTCCCCACTCTCCCTCCCCCACTTGTGCTCGTACTCATGCTCTCTCTCAAATCTTTTTTCCTTAAAGATTCTATTTATTTATTTGACAGAGAGAGGGAGAAACCATAAAGAGGCAGAGAGGCAGGCAGAGAGAGAGAGAGAGAGAGGGAGAAGCAGGCTGCCCTTTGAGCAGGGAGCCCAATGTGGGGCTCGATCCCAGGACCCTGGGATCATGACTTGAGCGGAAGGCAGAGGCTTAACCCACTGAGCCACCCAGGCGCCCCTCAAATAAATCTTAGAAAAAGAAAATGAAATTTATATATTCTAAATAGGAGTCTCCTATCATATGTGAGGTTTGCAAATATTTCTAACAGTTTATACCTTGTTTTGCCATCCTCTTAATAGGGTTTTTGGGGGCCAGTGTTATAAATTTGTTGGAAGTCCAATAATACATTTTTTTTTCCTTTTATGGATCATGCTTCTGGCATCATGTCTGAAACTCTTAGGTCTTGGAGATTGTCTCCTACATTACCATCTCAAATTGTATAGTTTCATGCTTCACATGTGAATTCATGATCCATTTTGGGTTTGGGTTTGTTTAAAGATTTTATTTATTTATTTGTCAGAGAGAGCACACACAAGCAGGCAGAGGCAGAGAGAGAAGCAGGCTCCGTGCTGAGCAAGGAGCCCAATGAGGGACTTGATCCCAGGAATCTGGGATCATGACCTGAGCCGAAGGCAGTGGCTCAACCGACTGAGCCACCCAGGCGTCCCTTTTTTGGGTTCATTTTTATCAGAGAGGTTTTGCTTGAGGCTTGTTTTGGGGGGTGTTTTTGTTGGTGGTGGTTGTGGTTTTGCGTTTTATTTTGTTCTGAGTTTTTTGTTGTTGCAGATAGCCAGTTGCTCCAGCACCCTTGGTTAAATAGCCTTTCCTCCCCCACCTGGACTCCCTGTGCATTTTTGTCATAAAGAAACAAACAAAGTTGGCCATCTTTGTCTGCGGCTATGTCTGTGTTCCTTGCACTGTTCCATGGGTCTGTATGTCTCTTCATCTGCCAACACCACCTATAGCGCTGATTGATGTAGCTACAAGTCTAAAATAAGGCAGAGTGATTCTTCGCACATCATCCTTTTTCAGAATTGCCTTGTTTTGTTTTGTTTTTTATTTTTTTAAGATTTTATTTATTTTGATAGAAATTTTGTTTATTTGTTTTGATAGAAAATGAGCTACACCTATATATCAACTGGGGGAGTTGTATCTTCTTGTCCAGGAGCACAGAATGCCTGTTTGTTTCCACCCCTTTGATTAATTTCATCATTGTTTTGTAGTTTTCAGCATACAAGTCCTCTACATGTTTTGTTATGTTTACACCTCAGTATTTCTTTTTCTTTCTTTTTTTTTTTTTTTACTCATTATAAATGCTACCTTACTTTTCAAGATTTTATTTATTTATTTGAAAGAGTACGTGCATGCACACCAGAGCAGGGAGGGCAGAGGGAGAGGGAAAAGCAGATTCCCCACTGAGCAGGAAGCATGATGTGGGACTCAGTCTCAAGACCTGGAGATCATGACCTGAGCCAAAGGACAGACGCTTAACAGAATGAGCCACCCGGTGCTATTTTACTTTTAATTTTGATTTTTTTGAAGATTTTTTTTTTAAGATTTAATTTATTTACTTGTCAGAGAGAGAGAGAGCACCAGCAGGCAAAGTGGCAGAGGTAGAGAAAGAAGCAGGCTCCCCGCTGAGCAATGAGCCCAATGTGGGACTCGATCCCAGGATCCTGGGATCATGACCCGAGCCAAAGGCAGCAGCTTTACCAACTGAGCCACCCAGGCGTCCCTGAAGATCTTATTTTTAAATAATCTCTACCCTAGAACTCATAGCCCTGAGATCAAGAGGCGCATGCCCACCCACTGAGCCCGCCAGCGCCCCTTGATTTTCACTTTTTTTTTTTTTTTAAAGATTTTATTTATTTATTTGACAGAGAGAAATCACAAGTAGATGGAGAGGCAGGCAGAGAGAGAGAGAGAGAGGGAAGCAGGCTCCCTGCTGAGCAGAGAGCCCAACGCGGGACTCGATCCCAGGACCCTGAGATCATGACCTGAGCCGAAGGCAGCGGCTTAACCCACTGAGCCACCCAGGCGCCCTGATTTTCACTTTTTAAGGTTTTTTTTTTTTGAGTCTCATTGATATATAGAAACACAATTGGGTTTTGTATGTTTGTCTTAGACCAAACTCATTTATTAGTTCCACTGACTTTTGTTGCTGTTGATTGCATGGGATTTCTACGTAGCCCATTATGGTTTATTTATTCTTCCTTCCTGATCCATAGCCCTTTTATTGCATTTCCTTCTCTTGCGTCATTGCACTGGCACAACTGGCCCGGACCCTGCTGACTAGCCGCGGGGAGAGTGGACCTCCTTCCCTTGTTTCTGATCTTAGGGGAAAATTCAGTATTTCACCATTAAATATGATGTCGGTTGTAGGTTTTCTACAGGCATTCTTTATCAAGTAGAAAACGTCTCCTCTATTTCTAGTCTCCTGAGCTTTTATCATGAATTGGTGTTGAGGGATGCCTGGGTGGCTCAATGGGTTAAGGCCTCTGCCTTCGGCTCAGGTCATGATCCCAGGGTCCTGGGATCCAGCCCTGCATTGGGCTCTCTGCTCATCGGGGAGCCTGCTTCCTCTCTCTCTCTCTGCCTGCCTCTCTGCCTACTGTGATCTGTCTGATAAATAAATTTTTAAAAAATGGATTGGTGTTGAATTCCTGCCAAGTGCTCTTTCTGTACCATTCCATATGATCAGATGATTTTTTTCTTTCGCCTATTACTACAGTAGATTGCCTTATTTTTGAATACTGAACTGGCTTTGTATCTCTAGATACAAATTTCCCTTGCTTGCAATATGTAATTCTTATTTTTTTTTAAAGATTTATTTGACAGAGAGAGAGATCACAAGTAGGCAGAGAGGCAGGCAGAGAGAGAGGGGGAAGAAGACTCCCTGCTGAGCAGAGAGCCTGATGCGGGGCTCGATCCTAGGACCCTGGGATCATGACCTGAGCTGAGGCAGAGGCTTTAACCCACTGAGCCACCCAGGCACCCCAATATATAATAATTCTTATACCATGCTGAATTGTTTGCTAATATTTTGTCAAGAATTTTGGAATCTGGGGACACCTGTGTGGCTCAGTTGTTAAGCATCTGCCTTCAGCTCAGGCCACGATCTCAGGATCCTGGGATAGAGTCCCATATGATTTTGGTCATGATTTTGGCTCAGGTCATAATCTCAGGGTCGTGAAACAGAGCCCTGTGTGGGGGTCCGCACTCGGAAGGGAGTCTACTTGAGATTTTCTCTCTCTATCTCCTTCTCCCCTCCCCGCCAACAAAAGAATTTTTGAGTCTATGTTCACGAGAAACAATGGTCTACAATTTTCTTTTTCCTTTTTTCTTTCTTGTTTTTAACTGTCTTTGGTTTCAGTATCAGGGTAATACTGGCTTCAGGAGATTCTGTAGAACTGGTGTTAATACTTTTTTTTTTAAGATTTTATTTATTTCTTTGTCATAGAGAGAGAGGGAGAACACAAGCAGGCAGAGCAGCAGGCAGAGGCAGAGAGAGAAGCAGGCTCCCTGCTGAGCATGGAGCCTGATATAGGACTCGATCCCAGGATACTGGGATCATGACCTGAGCTGAAGGCAGCAGCTTAACCAACTGAGCCACCCAGGTGTCCCGGTGTTATTTCTTTAAACATTTTTTCGAACGCTCCAGTGACACCATCTGGACCTGGAGACTTCTTAGGACATTTTATGAATTCAATTTTCTTAATAGTTATGTGACTGTTCAGATTATCTCTTTAATATTTGATGAAGTAAGGTAGTTTATACTTTTTAAAGAATTGGTCTGGGGCACCTGCGCGGCTCATCGGTTAAGTGTCTGCCTTGGGCTCAGGTCAGAATCCTGGGTTTGTGGGATCGAGCCCCTCATCGGGCTCCTGCTCACGGGGTACCTGCCTCTGCCTTTCCCTCACCTGCTCGCCTGTGCTCTCTCTAACTAATACTCTCTCCCTCTCTCTCAAATAAATAAAATCTTAAAAAAAAAAAAAAAGAATCAGTCCATTTCACCTAAATTGTCAAATCTGTGTGTATAGCGTTGTTGGTGTATTCTGCTATTATCTTTTTAACATCTGCAGATTCTGTAGTGATGGGCCCTATTTCATTACTGATCTGAGTAATGAAGTTTGTCAATATTGTTGATCTTTTCAAAGAAGTAGGTTTTTGTTTATTTCTATTTTTCTGTTTCCAATCTCGTTGATATCTTTTTTCAACATTCATATTTTTATTTTTAAAATATTTTATTTATTTATTTGAGAGACAGAGAGAGCAATGGGGGTAGGGAGAGGGACAAGCCACTCTACACTGAGCACAGGGTCCAATGTGCGGCTCAATCTCAGAACCTTGAGATCATGACCTGAGCTGAAATCAAGAGTCGGTTGCCTAACCAAACAAGCCACCCAGGTACCCCACTGACTTTTATTTTCAGGGAGGCTCCACACCCAACATGGGGCTTTGAACTCATGACCTGAGATTAAGAGTCATGTGCTCTACTGACAGAGCCAGCCAGGGCCCCAAGCTCATTGATTTTTTATCTTTATTATTTCCTTCCTTCTATGTTCTTTGGGTTTTTTAAGATTTTTAAATTTATTTCTTTATTTGACAGATGGAGATCACAAGTGGGCAGAGAGGCAGGCGGGGGGTGGGTGGGGTGAAGCAGGCTCCCCACTGAGCAGAGAGCCTGATGTGGGGCTCGATCCCAGGACCCTGGGATCATGACCTGAGCCAAAGGCAGAGGCTTTAACCCACTGAGCCACCCAGGTGCCCGTTCTTTGGGGTTCTTTAAAATCTCTTTCTAGTTTCTTGAGGTGGGACTATAGATCATTGATTTGAGAACATTTCTTCTTTTCCAAACAGTAAGTGCTATGAATTTCCCTCTCCATTCTGCTTTAGCTCTATCCTACAAATTTTGATATTTCATGTACATTCAGTTTAATTTTTTTCAAAGATTTTATTTATTTGAGAGAGAGAGAGAGAGAGCATGAAAGGGGCAAGGGGCAGAGGGAGAAGCCGGCTCCCTGATGAGCAGAGGGCCTGATGTGGGACTTGATCCTGGGACTCCAGGATCATGACCTGAGCCGAACGCAGTTGTTTAACCAACTGAGCCACCCAGGTGCCCCAGTTTAATTTTTTTGAACTTCCCCTGAGACTTCATCTTTGACATGTACTATTTAGAAGTGCATTAATTTCCAAGTGTTTGGAGATTTTCCTATAATCCTTCTATTATTAATCTCTAGTTTGAGTCCATTGATTCCAGGGGTCAGAAAATGTACTTTGTATGACTTCAACCCTTTTAAACTTGTTGATATTTGCTTTATGGACCAAAATATAACCTACCTTGGTTCCACGGGCACTTGAAAAAGAATGTATATTCTGTTGTTGTGGAAAGACTGTTCTATACTGTTTGTAATGTCCATCAGATCCTGTTGGTTGATGAGTTCTATATCCCTTCTAATTTTATTTCTAGTTGTTTCCCATTTGTTGAGAAAAGGATATTGAAGTCTCCCAACTCTAACTATGAAGATGTCTACCACTTTATGTTTCACATATTTTGCAACTTGTTTGATGGATGTACATTTAGGGTTTTTTCTTGTTGTTGTTGTTGTTGTTTTTGAGAGAGAGAAAGGGTGAGACCTTGAGCCAGGGAGGAAGGGGGAGGGGTAGTAAGAAAGGGGGAGAGAGTCTTAAGCTGGCACCACACTCAGTGCAGAGCCCAAAACAGGGCTCAGTCTCACAGCCCTGAGATCATGATCTGAGCCAAAATCGAGAGCAGGCCACTTAAACAATTGAGCCACCCAGGTGTCCCTACATTTAGGATTCTGTCTTCTTGACATATTGACCTTGTCATCATTATATAATACCTCTCTCTGTCCCTTGTTATTTCCTTTATTCTGAATTCTACTTTATCTAATATTAATAGTCATTTTTTATTAGTTTGCATATATTTCTTTTTCTATCATTTTACTTTCAATCTACAATTATGATATTTAATATCCATTATGTGATATTTAAAATGTATCTCTTATAATGCATATAGGAGTGCCTGGGTGGTTCAGTCAGTTAAGTGTCCAACTCTTGTTTTCGGCTCAGGTCATGATCTCGGGGTTGTGAGATCAAGCCCTCTGTTGGGCTCTGTACTAGGGAAGTCTGCTTAAGATTCCCTCTCTCAGGGAACCTGGGTGGCTCAGTGGGTTAAAGCCTCTGCCTTCAGCTCAGGTCATGATTCCAGGGTCCTGGGATCAAGCCCCGCCATAAGGCTCTCTGCTCGGCGGGGAGCCTGCTTCCTGCCTCTCTGCCTACTTGTGATCTCTGTCTGTCAAATAAATAAATAAAATCTTTTTAAAAAATAAATAAATAAACAGCATATAATTGGGTCATGTTTTTTATTTTTTTAAAGGTTTTTAAGTGGGGCTTGAACTTACAACACTGAGATCAAGAGTCACACACTCCAATGACTGAGTCAGCCAGGCACCCTTAACTGGGTCATGCTTTTTTCTTTTCCTTCTTTTTAGAGAGAGATTGAGTGTGAGTCAGGGGTAGGGAAGGCAAGTAGAGGGGAAGAATCTCAAGTAGACTCCCTACTGAGTAGGGAAGCCTGCCAGGGGGCTCCATAACCCTGGGATCATGACCTGAGCTCAGATCGAGAATCATAAAGTTAACTGACTGAGCCCCTGGGTCATGCTTTTAAATCCTTTCTGCTGGGGCACCTGGGTGGCTCAGTGGGTTAAGCCTCTGCCTTTGGCTCAGGTCATGATCCCAGCTCCTGGGATCAAATTCCACATTGGACTTTGCTCAGCAGGGAGCCTGCCTCTCCCCCTGCTTGTGCTCTTCTCTCTCTGTCAATAAATAAATACTTTTAAAAAATGAAAAATAATATATAATAAATCCATTCTGCCAATCTCTTCCTATCGGTGTATTTAGAAGATTTCCATTAGTGTAATAGTTAGGATGTTAAGGCCTAAGTTTGCCATTTTTAAAAAAATTTTCTGTCTGTTCTCTCTGCTTTTCATTTCTCCTTTACTTTTCCAGCTTTACTGTGAGTTACCTGAATAGTTGCAGAATTCCATTTGAATTTACCTGTAGTGTTTTTTCATGCATTTCTTTGTGTCGCTTTTCAGTGTTTACTCTAGCAATTTCATTATATACACACAACCTGTAAAAATCTTCTGGTGTTGACATTTTACCAGTTTGAATAGAGTACTGAAAGCTTACCTCCACTCACAACCCTTTGTCCTGCCTCATTCTAGTATCTCCCTCTACAGATGTTGAGAATTACATCAGGTAACAGTCAAGTTGTCGCTTCAACTATCAAATATACTCTCGAAAACTCAAAAAGAGAAGTCTATGTATTTACCCATATTTTCGTTCTTTTTTTTTCCTTTCTGATGTTGTAAGATCTCATTTCTTTTACTATTTCATTTCTGTTTGGCCAACTCTTTTTAGTCATTCTTTCAGGGTAGGTCTGCTGGAGACACATACTCTTAGTCTTCTGCTTCTCAGAATGTCTTGATTTCTGCTTCGTTCCTATCTTGCCCGGCTGCCCCTTTCCTGTTGGCTAGAGGATTTCTTTTTGTCTGTGCCTGGTGATGGTTCCACGTTCCAGGTTCTGGAGTCTAGGCTTCTCCAGATCCAGTCTGGGAAGTATGAGGCAAAAAGAGACTTGGGAACTCACCACCATGTCATTCCTTGGGTCCAAATCGCCCTATCTGGTCTGGTCTTGTCTCCGCCTTTCAGAATCTTCTCGTTCGTTCAATATGTGGTTTCCACATATACAGGGTCCAGGGCTTTTCGTGTACTTAGCAGGGGAAATAGTGAAATTATGTCTACCCCATCCTCTCAGAAACAGAAGCCTAGGAAATTATTTTTTAATAGTAGTATCTATAACAGCATTAAAATATGAAATACTGGGGCGCCTGGGTGGCTCAGTGGGTTAAGCCGCTGCCTTCGGCTCAGGTCATGATCCCAGGGTCCTGGGATCGAGTCCCGCATCGGGCTCTCTGCTCAGCAGGGAGCCTGCTTCCTTCTCTCTCTCTCTGCCTGCCTCTCAGTGTACTTGTAATTTCTCTCTGTCAAATAAATAAATAAAATCTTTAAAAAAAAATAAAATATGAAATACTTCAGAATAAATCTAACAAAACATATAAAATGCCAACACCATGAAAAGTACTAAGTACCAGTAAAAGAAATTTAAAAAGCCTAATTAGAGGCATGTGGGTAGCTCACTCGATTAAACATCAGACTCTTGATTTCAGCTCAGGTCATGATCTCAGGATCATTAGATCGAGCCCCTGTGTTGGGCTCCTTGATCACAAGGGAGTCTGCTGGAGCTTCTCCCTCATTCTCACTCTCAATCTCTCTCTCAGATGAATAAATAAAAATCTTAATAATCTTATCTCTAATAAAAATAAAATAAGCAAATTTTTATAAAAATAAGAAATAAAGGAGCAGCTGGTGGCTCAGGTTATGATCCCAGGGTCCTGGGATTGAGCCCCGCATTGGGCTCTCTGCTCAGCAGGGAGCCTGCTTCCTCCTCTCTCTCTGCCTGCCTCTCTGCCTACTCGTGATCTCTGTCTGTCAAATAAATAAGTAAAAATCTTTAAAAAAAAAAAAAGTGGGAGGACACCTGGGTGGCTTAGTCGGTTAAGCATCTGCCTTCAGCTCAGGTCATGATCCCAGGGCCCTGGGATCAAGTCCTGCATCAGGGAGCCTGCTTCTCCCTCTGCCTGCCACTCCCCCTGCCTGTTCTTGCTCAGTCTGTCGCATTCTCTTTCTGACAAACAAATAAATAAAATCTTTAAAATAATAAAAATTTTAAAAAGGCATCAGAAGATTTAAACAGAAAATCCACACAATAACATATGTGAATGGTTAATAAACAAATGAAAACTGCTTAATGGCATTAATCTTCCAGGGAACATGGAAATTAAAATGACAGTAAGATAAATAATAAACCCACTAAAATGGCTCAAATTAAATTAAACTAAACCAAGTGCTGGTGAGCAAGCCAAGCATTGGCACAACTACAATTCTTCTCAATTTCTGTTTGATGCGTGAAACACCAAACTTTGGAAAACAGTTTGATGGCTTTTTATAAAGATGACCACACACTTACTGTAAGACCCAGAAATTCTACTCCGAGGTACTTATCCCACACACTTGTCCATTGGATATGCACATTCCCAGCAGCTTTACTCACAATGGCCCCCAAACTGAAAATAACCTAAATGTTGCCAGGGGAAATACGACTCAGCAATGAAAAGAAACAACCTAATACATGCAAAACCATGGGCAAAAATAAAAAACTTCATGCTGGGTGAAAAAAGCCAGATACAAAAGCATATACTGTATAATTCCATGTATGTGGAATTCTAGTAGAAAAAATCAGGATTTTTCCTGATATTTCTTCGGGGCAGGATAGCAGGGGTGAAGCGGGAATGACTGCCAAGGATAGGCAGGAACTCTTTGGAATGGTGGAAATGTTCTATGCTTGTCTGTGGTGGGGGTTACTCATTGAACTAGATCCCTAAAATGGCCGTATTTTTTAAAAATATTTTATTTATTTATTTGACAGATAGAGATCATAAGCAGGCAGAGAGGCAGGCAGGGGGTGGGGGAAGCAGGGTCCCTGCTGAGCAGAGAGGCTGATGTGGGGCTTGATCCCAGGACTCTGAGACCATGACCTGAGCCAAAGACAGAGGCTTAACCCACTGAGCCACCCAGGCGCCCCAAATGGATGTATTTTATTGTTTATGCATCATATCAAAATAAAGTTGACTTAAAAGACATTTAATTAATTTTTCCCTTATTTCCTTACATCTTTCTGCAAGATGTGATGTCGGCCACTCCTTGCTTCTAAAACACTCCGACTTCCTTAATAGCATCTCGCCTGATTTTCCTCCTCCTCCTCCAATCACAGGCCTTCAACCTTTCCCAGACAGGTTTCATAATTTTGGCCAACTTCCCAAGTTTTGTTTGTTTGTTTTGGTTTTTGTTTTTTCAGATTTCTGCATGTTCTTTTTTTTTTTTTTAAGATTTTATTTATTTATTTGACAGACAGAGATCACAAGTAAGCAGAGAGGCAGGAGAGAAAAAGAGAGAAGGAAGCAGGCTCCCCGCTGAGCAGAGAGCCTGATGTGGGGCTCGATCCCAGGACCCTGGGATCATGACCTGAGCCGAAGGCAGAGACTTTAACCCACTGAGCCACCCAGGCGCCCCTCTGCATGTTCTCTTAACACATTTCCCTGGCTGACCTCTTCCACTTCCAAAGTTTTATATTGATTAAGGACCTCTATTTTGCCAGTGTGCCATGGCTGCAAACAGTAGCCTCCTCGGTAGTGGATGCAGACTGTTGATTGTATGGGTTGCCCTAAGGGACCTTGGAGACAGCCCTTTTGGTGGATGCTGGGGTCTGACCTCATGACTATCTCCAATTTAGGTTGCAGACAGGTATGCAAGGTGCCTTTGGAAAGCCCCAGGGCACAGTAGCCAGGGTCCACATTGGCCAAGTCATCATGTCCATCCAAACCAAGCTGTAGAACAAGGAGCATGTGATTGAGGCCCTACACAGGGCCAGGTTCAAGTTCCCTGGCCGCCAGAAGATCCACCTCTCCAAGAAGTAGGGCTTTACTAAGTTCAATGCGGATGAATTTGAAGGCATGGTGGCTGAAAAGCAGCTTATCCCAGATGGCTGTGGGGTCAAATATATCCCTAACCATGGTCCCTTGGACAAATGGAGGGCTCTGCACTCATGAGAACCTTGGCACTACCCCTTCCCGTCATATTCATACCCACCAATAAATCCAACTTCCTGTAAAAAAAAAAAAAAAAAAAAGAACCTTTATTTTGGGCCCAGGACTGCCCCCTAAGCCATGGGCCCACACTTTCCCCAAAGGCAAGAGAAACAGCTCCTCTTGGAATATACTAGACATTCCCAATTCCAAATGGCCTATACTGGACTCACTCTGCTCTCTAAACATACCTTGAATGACCACTGACCCCCAGCTGCTCAAGTAGGAAACCACAGTGTCTTCCTGATTCCTCTCTCCAGTACAAGTCTTGGCTATTCTATCCCCTAATCACTCATGAACTTGGCCCTTCTGGCCACCTGCCCTGGCCTGGGTCAAGCCCTCAGAGACTGTCTTTCCTAGTCTATCATAGTAGCTTACAAACTAGTCTACCAATCTCCAGACTTTCTCCCTCAATATATCCCCCTAACCACAGCCAGACTAGTTTGTCATCCTCTTAATTAAAAACTTTTTTAGAACATAAATTACCTATTGGTTAGATTCCAAAGTCCAAATTAGCATGGCATTCACAATCCAGTCTTGCTCCCCTCCCCAGTTTTGCCACCTTCCAACACCATCTTGCCATAACTCCAACATGCAGAGTATCACACTATTTCTCATTAAAACATGCTTTGGGGGCGCCTGGGTGGCTCAGTGGGTTAAAGCCTCTGCCTTCGGCTCAGGTCATGATCCTAGGATCCTGGGATCGAGCCCTGCATCGGGCTCTCTGCTCAGCAGGGAGCCTGCTTCCTCCTCTCTCTCTGCCTGCCTCTCTGCCTGCTTGTGATCTATGTCTAATAAATGAATAAAATCTTTAAAAAAAAAATGCTTTTGGGCGCCTGGGTGGCTCAGTGAGTTAAGCCGCTGCCTTCGGTTCAGGTCATGATCTCAGGGTCCTGGGATGGAGTCCCGCATCGGGCTCTCTGCTCAGAGGGGAGCCTGCTTCCCTATCTCTCTCTCTGGCTGCCTCTCCATCTACTTGTGATTTCTCTCTGTCAAATTAATAAATAAAATCTTAAAAAAAAAGATTTAATAAAAAAATGCTTTTGTTGTATTTTCTCTTCCCTGGGCTCACGGAGTTTCCTCTGTCTGGAATACTCGCTCATCCTTCAGGACCCAGCTCCATATTCCTGCTCCACGAGCATGCTCCAGCCCTCTCTCCATGTTCCTAAAGAACTCGTCTGCCCAGACTCCAGCATATGAGCACATATTACATTGTGTTAGAACTTTCTCCATTTGGGTGTGTCTCCCTCTGGACTGAACTTCTAGAGAGTGTCAGTCATCTTTGTCTCTCTGGGCCTAGAGCACAGAACACAGTGACTGGCACAGAGTAGCTGCTCAATAAATGATGGATGAATGGATGGATGGGTAGATGGGCGGATGGATGGACCAAGGTTGGATGGATGGATGGATGGATGGATGAACGATTAAATGAAGGAGAAACAAAGGAAGCTCTTGGCCCCAATGGTTTCTATTTGGTAACACTATGCATCCATATACACACATTCACCTCACTTTGAATTCATTCCTTCTGAATATTCCTGTGATTTTTTTTCCTTCTTGTTATATTTTATGAACAACTGAAAATGTTTGTACGAGCATCGTGAAATGTCAGCCTGGTCAAGCAGTTGTCATGGAAACAGGAGACTGACTGCACAAATAGCTCTGGAGAGCTTGATGCTCTTCAGATCGCCACTGTTCTTCCTCCTCCCCCAGCTGGTGGGAGCGCAGAGAACCTCAACGAGGGCAGCCGCGGGTCAAAGTCAGAACTTTGAGCCTTAATTTTCCCCTGAAATTTGATGAATTCCAGGAAAAATCCTGAAGTCAGAAGGAGCAACAAAAGAGGAGGAGGAGGTGTGAGGACAAGTCCGGATGGTTTCCTTCTCAAGGGACTGACGCAAGGCCCAACTCAAGGTTCAGCGTCCCTGTGAAGCCCACCCAACCCCATGCCCAGCAGACGTTCTCAGTCTCTTCTCGGCTCTCCTCAAGCTTCAGTGAGTCTAGAAGGAATCGTTCAACTCACTCAGGCCCTTCTAGTCTGCTATGACCTTCTCTGAGTGGATTCACAGACATGTCCCACCTTACCTCATCTAGGCAAACCTCTTGGCCAGAGGCCACTTCTTCTCTAGAACTCCCCAGCAACAACCCATCCCAACAACCACTTGAACTCAGCACCACGCACTGTGTTTTTACACATCATTTCACTGAACTCTCGGGAGAGGACACTCTGTGACCGTGGAAATGTTGCAGTTCTGCACTATCCAGAACAGAGCCACCGGCCACTGGGGGTGGGGGGGACTGAGCACTTGAAAGGGGGCCGATGAGACAGGAAACTGAGTTTTTCATTGTAATTAATTAAACTTAAATAGTCCTACATGGCCAGTGGCTGCTACATCACACAACGCAGTCTAGGTGTCCCTGAAGGGAGGGTCATGATAATCCACATTCTGCCTGTGAGCGAACCAGAGTTCTTGTGAGGTCTCTGCATCAGTACACAGGGGAAATGTTGGGGTTCTCCCAACCATCAGGGAGCAAAAGAGAAATGCGAAATGGAATGTCCCCTAATGGATGAGCTCGATGACACAAAGCACAAGAAACAGCAGGTCCCGAGGCTGCACGGACATCCATGACTGAGGTTAATAGGTCAGAAAAAAGGCCGGTCAACAACAGCGAGAAAGAATAAAGGATGGCCGGGGCGCCTGGGTGGCTCAGTGGGTTAAGCCTCTGCCTTCGGCTCGGGTCGTGATTGCAGGGTCCTGGGATCGAGCCCGACATTGGGCTCTCTACTCAGTGGGGAGCCTGCTTCCCCCACTGCCCCCGCCTGCCTCTCGACCTACTTGTGATCTCACACTCTGTCCAATGAATAAATAAAAATCTTTACAGAGAAAAAAAAGAATAAAGGATGCCCAGATACACCCACCCTGCTCCATCAAGAAAAGGCAGCGTCAGGACACCTGGGGGTTCCCTTGGTTAAGCATCCGACCATTGACTTTGGCTCCGTCACGATCTCAGGGTTGTGACATTGAGCCCCATGTCGGGCTCCGCACTTAACATGGAGCCTGCTTGACATCTTCCTCTCCCTATGGCCTTCCCTGAGCCCATGCTTTCTCTCTCTCTCTCTCTCTCTCTCCCCTACTCTCTTTCTCAAATAAATAAAATCTTTAAAAAAGAGAGAGATTGAGAGAGAAGGAAGGCAGTATCATCTCAAACACACATCTCAGCCCCCCAAAGGGTCAGCCCAGGCATACCCATGAGTCTTCAGGCTCCCAGAGCTTAAGGACACTCATTGCCAACCGACTGGCATTGCACGAGTCCCACCGCAACGGCCAAATGACAATTGGGAGTCCCATCTGGCCTGCCTCCCAGGAGAGCGTGCTCAATCGAGTCCCAATTTCTCTGTGTAAGTCCACGAGCGAGTGGCTGTTCCACCAGCCTCTGCACCCGCTCATCACGGAGGGCAGCTGAGGACAGGAAGTGTCCTCCCCGGGGCTGGGTCGGGTTTCTGAGCCTGCGGGCAGAGCTCCTGGCCGAAGACTACAGCAGACTTGCTAGCGTGACACGTGTCCCCTAGTGGTAATCTGTCTCACACCTGCTGGTCTTTCCCTGTCACACCCGCCCCCCAGCTTTTCCACCAGCCTCATTTCCGGTTTGAATTGCAACCGACCATGCCCCTTAGCATAGCCCAGGGGGGCCTAGAGCACAGGGCGGTGGCTCAAGGCCCTCCCCTCCCAGAGCTGCCCTGAGTCTCTGCCCACAGAGACTCCTTTCCTACTCAACTTCCGGAGCCCTCACTGCCACAGCACACCCAAGATCTGGTCACACACTGTTCCTGCGGCACACGCCACCACATTCCTGCCCACTCTGTGCCCCGCTGGCCTGCCTTCTGAGCTCACCACGCTCACCTGCGTCAAGGCGTGTGTGCACTTGAGCTGGCCGGGCCTTGCCCATGACCTTTGGCTCCCCACTAAAACGTCACCTCCTCGACAGGCTTCCTGACTCAGGCTGCAGTAGGCACATGGCTGCCGTCTGGCCCGTTGCCCTGTGTCCAGGCTCCCCAGAAGCTTCTCACTGTCATTTTTCCTGTTTATTTTTATTTTTTTTTAAGATTTTATTTATTTATTTGACAGAGAGAAATCACAAGTAGATGGAGAGGCAGGCAGAGAGAGAGGGAGGAGGAAGCAGGCTCCCCGCTGAGCAGAGAGCCCGATGCGGGACTCCATCCCAGGACCCTGAGATCATGACCTGAGCCGAAGGCAGCGGCTTAACCCACTGAGCCACCCAGGCGCCCCATTTTTCCTGTTTAGAGTTTGCTTCCATCCCAGTGGCTGGCTTAAGTCCTGGTTCTACTACCCACCAGCTCTGTGTTTTTGATCGGGAATAAAAATTATAGCTGAAGTTCCTGAGGAGTGGGGCGCCTGGGTGGCTCAGTGGGTTAAAGCCTCTGCTTTATGATCTGCCTTATGACCGCCTCTGCGGTCATGATCTCAGGGTCCCAGGATCCAGCCCCGTATGGGGCTTTCTGCCTAGCGGGGAGCCTGCTTCCCTTCCTCTCTCTCTGCCTGCCTCTCTGCCTACTTGTGATCTCTGTCTGTCAAATAAATAAATAAATAATCTTAAAAAAAAAAAAGTTCCTGAGGAGCTGTGGCCTGCCAGGCACCACTAAACTCTGTTAATACTCCCCAAATCCCAGTGAGGTAAGAGCTACGGTTACTCCAGCTCTACACCTGAGAACGCTGAGCCGCCTGAAGATTAAAGAACTTGCCTGAAGTCAGACTGGGAATTAGTGACGGAATTACAAGAATTCCTCTGTACCACAGTGCCCTCATCTGGAACAGAGAGGCTCACCTCTCAGAGGAGCAGGAACACAGGAGATGGTGTCTGAGAAACCTCCGTTAGCATCTCCTCTGGGGCTCGGGACTGGATGTCAGGGCTGTCTGGACGCCATGAGCTGGTGGTAGCCGGCACACGTGTCCCTCTGTGCAAGGAAGGGTTCTCACGGGCTGAAGTATCGCTCAACTGGCCACAGGAACTTTGCACATGGCAGGACTGCATAAAGCACATCACTGGGGACAAGGAAGGCCTACAGCCCTCTTGGATTTAGTGTGGATGGTATTTTGATCTATGCCTCTGTAGGCAAAGTTATTTTTTTTTTTAAGATTTTATTTATTTATTTGACAGAGAGAAATCACAAGTAGGCAGAGAGGCAGGCAGAGAGAGAGAGAGGGAAGCAGGCTCCCTGCTGAGCAGAGAGCCCGATGCGGGACTTGATCCCAGGACCCTGAGATCATGACCTGAACCGAAGGCAGCGGCTTAACCCACTGAGCCACCCAGGCGCCCCGTAGGCAGTTATTAAATGAACAACTAATGTTCCCCTGGGGAGAAAATCCGCTGGGGGAACGTGAACTCAACGCATCCTACCCCGAGTGCTGGAGTTCTAATGTGACCTGGAACAAGAGAAGACCATAAGGGAGAGGAAGAAGAACGAGAGACAGAGCTCAGGGAGCAGGAGGAAGCCAGCGGATGGGTCTGACCTGCGGCAGACAGGGTCCATCCAGAAAGAACAGGAGCTGAGTTAGCCACACACCTCAGATGGCCGTGGCAAGCTGCGAGGCGCGAGGCAGGACAGACACCGGGCATCCGCATCTCCGCTACTTGCTGCATTGTTGCTTAAGCTGCTCTCGAGTCTCTCCTGGTAGAGAAAGTCTCAAGGAATAAGAAGAAAAGAACAGGAGGGGTGGACAGGGAATGGGGCTCTGGGGACGCCCTGCTGAAAGGAGGCAGAGAGTCCAAGAGCCACGAAAGAAGAGCGAAGTGGCTGGAAGGTAACAGACCATGAGCATTTCGAAGCCAACGCGAACCCGAACGGTGGCCTGCCCGTCACTCTGCAGCTGGTGCGCACAGGCAGATAAATCAGATGGCAGCCGGGCAAGGAGCCAGTGGCCCATGCTGGGAACAAGGAGTGAGGAAGGGGCTGGAATCCGAGCAGTGGGCAAGACAAGCGCACGGGGAACGCCCCTTCCTTCAGGGGATGCCACAGGATGTCTGGGACACGCTCGTCAGCAGGGAGCACGTGTCCTGGTGTATGTGTATTTTTAAATTTGTATCCTATCTTGTCCCCCAAAAGATGAGATATTTTATAAAGAGTCACAGAAGAGGGGCGCCTGGGTGGCTCAGTGGGTTAAAGCCTCTGCCTTCGGCTCAGGTCATGATCTCAGGGTCCTGGGATCGAGCCCTACATCGGGCTCTCTGCTCGGCAGGGAGTCTGCTTCCTCCTCTCTCTCTGCCTGCCTCTCTGCCTACTTGTGATCTCTGTCTGTCAAGTAAATAAATAAAATCTTAAAAAAAAAAAAAGGGTCACAGATTAAAAATAAGTGAAGATTCCAGCTGTTAGTAATGGCAGCGGACCTCGTATTAGACTAACCCTACTCCCAGTAAGAGAAAATTCTTATATGTGTGTGTGTATATTTACATATGTATATATGTATATAACAAATCCATTTATACATGTATGTGTGTATATATAAAATAATTTATGTGTGTGTGTGTGTGTGTATATATATATATATATATATATATATATATATATATAAAATAATATTTTTAACAACTGGAAGACACTGGGGGCGCCGGGGTGGTTCAGTTGGTTAAGCGGCTGCCTTCAGCTCGGGTCATGATCCCAGGATCCTGGGATCAAGTACAGCTATGGGACTCCTGGCCGTACTTGATCCGCTTACTGGGGAGCCTACTTCTCCCTCTGCCTCTGCCTGCCGCTCCCCCTCCTTTGCTCCGCCCCCGACAAATAAATAAACAAAACCTTAAAAATTTTTTTTGAAGATTCTGAAGAAGGACAAAAAACAGGCAAAATGGAGAAAATTCTACCCTTTTAAATATATAAACTCTACGCCAAATGTGGGGTTCAAACTCACACCTCAGAGATCAAGATTGCACACTTTACTGACTGAGCCAGCCAGACTCCCCCAGAAAACTCTACCCTTTTATAAACAGACCACCCCTGGGTGAGACCCAACTTTGCATGGCTTTCTCCCCAAAAGTGCTTCAGTCCATGGAGCAGGCAGGGGCCAGAGTTCCTGCTGAAATTAACCATCTTAATATTAATAGCCTGAGCAGTCAGAGCTCAGAGTTTGGGGCTACCAGAGAAGCTACAAACTGAGCAGGCTGGGGGATCCTAGGAAGGAGGGAACCACAAAAGGTGCCCAAGAGTGCGTGAATGGCTCCCTTCTAGCCACTGGCTGACTCCGGAGTTGCACTCAGCGGGAAGATCCTTTGGTGCCCAAGGGGGAGGCTGGAAGTCCTGGCAGAGGTTTCGGTGGCAACCTACGACAGGGAACAGCAATTTGGAGTCTGAGTCCTGCCACGTTAGAGGGGCTGTTAAACAGCTTGGCTTTCTACTAGCACCCGAGAAGAGCTGCGCTTGAAGAGTACATCTCAAGACTAAGGGATTGATTGTATCGTTAAAGGTAAAACCAAGATCAGCTGCCCCAAGCCAGAAGATCAGAGTGGTCTGCCAGCAACTTAACCACCCGCTAAAACATAACTCAACCCGCCCAGAGTCACTGCGACCTATCATCCATAATGTCCGCAACACAATGAAATACTGCTGGAGATACAAGAAATAGGAAAATGTGATCTACTCCACAAAGAATTACCAGGCAACAGAAATAGGCACACAGACCACCACAGATTGGAATTGGCAAATTATTTTTTTAATTCAAATATAATTAACACACATTATTAGTTTCAGTTGGCAGTTAAATTAAAAAACAAAACAAAACTGGGGTGTCTGGATGGCTCAGTTGGTTAAGCATCTGCCTTCAGCTCAGGTCATGATCTTGGGGTCCTGGGATCAAGACCTACATCAGGCTCCCTGCTCAGTGGGGAGTCTGCTTTTCTTTCCCTCTGGCTCTACCCCCTACCCACTCATGCTCTCCCCTTCTCAAATAAATAGATAAAATCTTTTTTAAAAAAAGATTTTTTTTTTTTTAAGTAGGATCCATGGGGCTTGAACTCATGATCCTGAAATCAAAACCTGAGCTAAGCAACTGAGCCACCAGGTGCCCCAAAACAATAAGATCTTTTACAGTACCATTTGCAATATCTCAAAAAGAAAGAGGAGGAGGAGGAGAAATATCTAGGTACAAATCCAATAAAATGTATGTAGGATCTTTGTGCCGCAAGGTTCAAAACACCAACGACAGAAATTGAAGAAAACCTAAATAAATGGAGAGAAATGCCATATCTATGGATTGGTAGACTCAACGTAGATAGGTCAGTTCTTTCCAAATTGATCTCCAGATTTAACACGCTCCCAATGATTATTACAGTGCCGTTTTTCCATAGATATAGAGAAGCTGATTCTAAATATATGTGGGAAGACAAAAGAACTAGAGGAGTCAACAATTTTGAAAGAGAAGAACGAAACTTCAGAACCCATGCCACCCAATGCCAAGACTTACTGTAAACCATAGTAATCAACACGGTGTGGCTCTGGAGAACAGACATGGATCCAAGGAATGGAACAGCTTCCAGAAATAGATCCACACAAACATGGTCAATCGATGTTTCACAAAGACTAATTCCATGGGAAATTAAAGTTTTTTCAACAAATGGTGCGGAAATAATTTGGATACCCACACGCAAACCACCTCAACTTATACCCCACATCGGCTACAAGAGTTAACTCAAAATGGGCCATAGACTTAAATGTAAAACATAAAACTACAAAACTCATTTAAGAAAACACAGGAGAGGGGTGCCTGGGTGGCTCAGTGGGTTAAAGCCTCTGCCTTCGGCTCAGGTCATGATCCCAGGGTCCTGAGATCGAGCCCCGCATAGGGCTCCCTGCTCGGCGGGGGGGGCCTGCTTCCTCTTCTCTCTCTCTCTGCCTACTTGTGATCTCTATCTGTCAAATAAATAAATAACATCTTTTAAAAAATTAAAATTAAATTAAAAAAGAAAACACAGGAGAAAATCATCATGTCTTTGGGTTAGGCGAAGAACTCTTAAACAGGACTCTATTCACAGGACTCCAAAAATCATAAATTGGATTTAACTAAGATTTAAAGCTTTTACTTTGCAAAAAGAATGAAAAGACAAGTCATAGACTAGGAGAAAATATCTGGAAATCACATATACAACAAAAACTGATATCCAAGAAAACAAAGGCAACGAAAAACGAAATAAGTGGAACAACATCAAGCTAAAAAGTTTTTTGCACAGCAAAGGAAACTGTAAAAAAATGAGAAAGCAATCTATGCGGTGCCTGACTGGCTCAGTTAGTAGAACAAGAGGCTTGAATCTCAGGGTCATGAGTTTGAGGCCCACGCTGGGTGTAGAGTTTACTTACACACACACACACACACACAAAACAAACAAAAAAACCCTAGTGAATGGGAGAAAATATTTGCAAATCCTATGTCTCCGAAGGAGTTAATATCCAAAATAGATTAACAACTCATATAACTCAATTCTTTAAAAAAAAAATCCAAATAAAAATGGGCAGAGCATCTAAATAGACATTTTTCCAAAGACATACAGATGGTAATTCGAAACCACAGTGAGACATTACTTCCCACCTGCTACAATTGTTACTATCAAAAAACGAGGGGGGCGCCTGGGGGGCTCAGATGCTTGAGCCTCTGCCTTCAGTCCAGGTCACGATCCCAGGGTCCTGGGATCAAGCCCCACATCAGGCTCCTGGTTCAGCTGGGAGCCTGCATCTCCCTCTCCCTCTGCCTCTCCCCGTGCTGATGCTCTCTCTTTCTTGCTGTCTGTATCTCTCTGTCTCAAATGAACAAATCTATTTAAAAAATAAAAACAAAAGGGGCACCTAGCTGACTCAGTCAATACAGCATGTGAATCTCCATATCGGGGCCTTGAGTTTAAGCCCCACAATGGGTGTGAAGATAACTTAAAAATAAGTCAGTCAGTAATTAAATGAAAATAAAATTTTAAAAAGATTTATTTATTTGACAGACGGAGATCACAAGCAGGCAGAGAGACAGACAGAAGGAAAGAGCCGGGGAAGCAGGCTCCCTACTGAGCAGAGAGCCCGATGTGGGGCTGGATCCCAGGACCCTGGGATCATGACCTGAGCTGAAGGCAGATGCTTTAACCCACTGAGCCACCCAGGCACCCCAAAAATAATTTTTTTTAAAAAAAATAAGAAATAACAAGTATTGGTGAGGATGTGGAGAGGAAAAAAGGTAACTTTTTTGCCTTGTTGGAGGGAATGTAACCTGGTGTAGCCACTCTAGGAAATATTATGGAGGTTCCTCAAATAACTAAAAATTGAACTAAAATATAATCCAGCGGGGTGCCTGGGTGGCTCAGTGGGGAGCCTGCTTCCCGCTCTCTCTCTGCCTGCCTCTCTGCCTACTTGTGATCTCTGCCTGTCAAATAAATAAATAAAATCTTTAAAAGTAAATAAATAAAATAAAATAAAATGTAATCCAGCAATTCCACTTTCAAGTGTTTACCTGAAGGAAATGAAAACACTAACTTGAAAGGATATCTGTCCTCCATGTTCACTGCATTATTTAAAATATTTTGTGGGGCGCCTGGAGGCTCAGTGGGTTAGAGCCTCTGCCTTCAGCTCAAGTCATGATCTCAGGGTCCTGGGATCGAGCCCTCAAACCCCGCATCAGGCTCCCTGCTCAATGGGGAGCCTGTTCCCTGCCCCCACCTATCTCTCTGCCTACTTGTGATCTGTCAAATAAGTAAATAAAATCTTAAAAAAATATATTTTGCATTGTACTTTATAGTATCATTATATACAGTATATTCATTTCACAGTATTTTGTATTATAATATAACAGCATTATTTTCAATAACCAGGATATGGAGACAACCTTAATGTCCATTCTTCAATGGATGAACAGAAAGAAAATGCACTCAACCATATACATACACATATATACACACGCACACATACATATATAGGTATGGAATTTTACTCAGCTATAACAAAGGAAATCCTTCCATCTGTAACAACACGGATGGATGTCGAGGGCATTATGCTAAACAAAATAAGTCGGACAGAAAACAGTAAATACCATGTGATCTCACTTATATGTGGAACCAAAAAAAACAAAAACAAAACAAAAAACCTGAACTCATAAATACTGAGAACAAAGTGGTGGTTAACAGAGATGGGGGGTAGGGGGCAAAAAGTGGGTGGAGGGGGCCAGAAGGTATAAACTTCCAGTTATAAGATAAACAAGTCCTGGGGATATAATGTATGGCACGGTGGCTCGGGTTAATAGTCCGGTATGGCAGGGGTGCCTGGCCGGCTCAGTTGGAAGAGTACGATTCTTGGTCTTGGGGTCATGAGTTCAAGGCCCACATTGAGTATAGAAATTACTTACATAAATAAAAACTTTAAAAAAATACAATATTGCATATTTGCTAAAACTATAGATCTTAAAAATTCTCATCACAAGAAAAAATTCATAACTATATGTGGTGATGATTGTTAACTAGACCTATGGTGATTATTTTACTAAATATACCTTATATCAAATCATTATGTTATGTACCTATAACTAATGCTGCATACTGTTTTATGTCAATTATATCTTGATTAAAAAAAAAAAAAAAACTAGTATCCAGGGGCTCCTGGGTGGCTCAGTCGTTTAGCATCTGCCTTTGGCTCAGGTCATAATCCCAGAATTCAGGGATGGAGCCCCACATCAGGCTCCTTGCTCTGCGGGAGGCCCGCTTCCCCCTCTCCCACTCCCCTGCTTCTGTTCCCTCTCTCACTGTCTCTCTCTGTCAAATAAATAAATAAAACCTTTTTAAAAATTAAAAAAAAAAAAACTAGTATCCAAAACAAAGGACTTGTATCTCAAAAGTTAACAAAACAAAGCAAACAACCCAATCAACCCAATTTTTCAAAAACAAGTAAAAGATCTGGACACTTTGCCAACAAAAGACCTACAAATGGCACATAAACATAGGAAAAGAGACTCCATATCATTAGACACCAGGGAAATGAAAAATTAAAACCACAGTGAGATATTCCAACAGACCTATTAGAATGGGGCGAACCTGGTATAGGGTTATGGTGAGAACATGGAATGAGGGTATGTATGCAGACTGCAAATGCACAACCATTATGAAGAACAGCTGGGCAGTTTCATAAAGTTAAGCACACCCTGGGGTGCCTGGGTGGCTCAGTGGGTTAAAGCCTCTGCCTTCGGCTCAGGACATGATCCCAGTATCCTGGGATCGAGTCCTGCATCAAGCTCCTTGCTTGACGGGGAGCCTGCTTCCTCCTCTCTCTCTGCCTGCCTCTCTGCCTATGTGTGATCACTGCTGTCAAATTAAAAAATATATATATATGGGGCACCTGGGTGGCTCAGTGGGTTAAAGCCTCTGCCTTTGGCTCAGGTCATGATCCAAGGGTCCTAGGATTGAGCCCCACATCGGGCTCTCTGCTTGACAGAGAGCCTGCTCCCTCCTCTCTCTCTGCCTGCCTCTCTGCCTACTTGTGATCTCTGCATGTCAAATAAATAAATAAAATCTTAAAATATATATATATGTGTGTGTGTGTATATATATATGTATATATATATATATAAATTCTAGTTGGTTAACATATAGTGTTGAGACTGGTTTCAGGAGGGGCGCCTGGGTGGCTCAGTGGATTAAAGCCTCTGCATTCAGCTCAGGTCATGATCCCAGGGTCCTGGGATCAAGCCCCATATGGGACTCTCTGCTCAGCAGAGAGCCTGCTTCCCCCCTCTCTCTGCCTGCCTCTCTGCCTACTTGTGATCTCTCTCTCTCTCTCTCTGTCAAATAAATAAATAAATAAATCTTAAAAAAAAAAAAGTTAAACATACCCTTACTCACCTTGTAACTGAGCAATCTTAATTCTAGGTATTTACCCAAAGACAGCACAACTTCTGTTCACACAAAAACCTGTACAAGAATGTATGTAGCAGCCTTGTTCATAATTACTAAAACCTGGACATTGGAATTAGTGTTCTTTTTCCTCTCCCAAAGATTTTTTTTTTTTAAAGATTTTATTTATTTATTTGACAGAGAGAGATCACAAGTAGGCAGAGAGGCAGGCAGAGAGAGAGGAAGGGAAGCAGGCTCCCTGCTGAGCAGAGAGCCCGATGCGGGACTCGATCCCAGGACCCTGAGATCATGACCTGAGCCGAAGGCAGCGGCTTAACCCACTGAGCCACCCAGGTGCCCAAGATTTTTTAAAAGTTGTAATAGAATATGGATAACATAAAATTAAACATGTGGGGCACCTGGGTGGCTTAGTGGGTTAAGCCGCTGCCTTCGGCTCAGGTCATGATCTCAGGGTCCTGGGATCGAGTCCCACATCGGGCTCTCTGCTCGGTGGGGAGCCTGCTTCCTCCTCTCTCTCTCTCTCTGCCTGCCTCTCTGCCTACTTGTGATCTCTCTCTGTCAAATAAATAAATAAATAATCTTAAAAAAAAATTAAACATGTAACTGTTTTTATGTGTATAGTTCAATAGTGGTAGATACATTCACGCTGTCTTACAACTACTGGACTACTGACAAGGACTTATTTCATCTTGCAAATCTGAAACTCTGTACCCACTAAATGAGAACTCATCCCCACCCTCACCTGCCCCTGGCAAGCACCTTTCTAATTTCTGTCACTACCCATTTGACTAGGTACCACATACAAACAGAATAATGCAGTGTTCGCTTTTTTCTGAGCGGCTTATTTCATTTAATATAAGGTTATGCATATTGTAGCATGTATCTGATCTTTTTTATTTTTTTCCAAATTTTTATTTAAATTCTAGTTGGTTGGGGCACCTGGGTGGCTCAGTGTATTAAAGCCTCTGCCTTCAACTCAGGTCATGATCCCAGGGTCCTGGGATGGAGCCCCACATCAGGCTCTCTGCTCAGCAGGGAGCCTACTCCCCCCCCCCCCGCTCTGCCTGCTTCTCTGTCTACTTGTGATCTCTGTCAAATAAATAAATAAAATCTTTTAAAAGAATAAAATAAATAAATTCTAGTTGGTTAACATATAGTTTAAGACTGGTTTCAGGAGAATTTAGTGGTTCATCACTTATCTATAACACAAAATTTCCTTCCTTTTTAAGACTGAATAACATTCCTCTGTGTATACGTAGACACACACATTCAAATATATATGTGTTTTATGTAATATATGTATAATAAACATAGAAAATATGTGTATATACACATTTTGAAATATTGTATAGACACACATTATATATATGAATATACATATGTATGTGCATATTATTTATTAAATCTGTCAATGGACACTTGGATGTTTGTACTTTGGGCTACTACAAACAATGCTGTTGTAAATATGGGTGTATAAATATCTCTTCAAGGGACACGTGGGTGGCTCCGTCAGTTAAGCGTCTGCCTTTGGCTCAAGTCATGATTCCAGGGTCCTGGGATCGAGCCCCGCATCGGGCTTCCTGCTCAGTGGGGAGCCTGCTTCTCCCTCTCCCTTTCCCAAACCTCCACGCATGCCCTCTCTCGCTCTCTCTCACTCAAATAAATAAAATCCTTAAAAATAAATATAAATAAATACATAATTATCTCTTCAAGACCCTGCTTTCAATTCTTCTGGGTATATACTCAGAAGTAAAATGTCTGGCTTTTTTCCATTTTTAGTTTTTTGAGGAACCACCATACTATTTCCCATAGCAGCTGTATAATTTTTCATTCCCAATGGCAATACAGATGGGCTCTGATTTCTCCACATCCTTGCCAACACTTGTTATTTCCTGTGGTGCTTCTGATTTGCACTTCCCTGAGTGAGGACAGGCGGTGCTGAGCATCTTTTCAAGCACTTGTCGGCCATCTGTGTATCTTCTTTGGTGAAGTTCTATTCAAATACTTTGCCCATTTTTTAATTGGGTTATTTGGAGTTTTGTTTTATTTGAGTTGTCGGAGTTCTTTATATATTCTGGTTGTTAACCCTTATCAGATATATGACTTGAAGGTATTTTCTCCCATTCCATAGGTGGCCTTTTTTTTTTTTAATAAACTCTATCCCTGGGGCACCTAGGTGGCTCAGTGGGTTAAAGCCTCTGCCTCTGGCTCTGGTCGTGGGTTTGAGCCCGCATTGAGCTCTCTGGGATCGAGTTCCGCATCGGGCTCTCTGCTCAGCAGGGAGCCTGCCTCCCTTCCTCTCTCACTGCCTGCCTCTCTGTGATCTCTGTCAAATAAATAAATAAAGTCTTTAAAAAAAAAAAAAAAAAAAAACCTCTATCCCCAACATGGGTTTCAAACTCACGACCCCAAGTCAAGAGTAGAATGCTCCGGGCGCCTGGGTGGCTCAGTGGGTTGAGCCGCTGCCTTCGGCTCAGGTCATGATCCCAGGGTCCAGGATCGAGCCCCGCATCGGGCTCTCTGCTCAGCAGGGAGCCTGCTTCCTCCCCTCTCTCTGCCTGCCTCTCTGCCTACTTGTCATCTCTCTCTGTTAAATAAATAAATAAATAAATAATCTTTTAAAAAAATTAAAATTTAAATTAAAAAAAAAAAAAAGAGTAGAATGCTCTACTGACTGAGCCACCCAGGCTCCCATGTAGTCTGTCTTTTCACTGTTGATCCTGTCCTTTGATAAACAGAAATTCTTAGTTTCGATGTAGTCCAGTTGATAAATTTTAACTTTTGTTTTCCTGTGCTTTTAGTGTCCTAGCCAAGAAGTTACTACCAAGAAGTCATGAATATTTCTTTTAAGACTATCTTAGCTTTTAAAAAATAATAATAATAAAATAAAACCTATTTATTTATTTATTTATTTGAGAGTGAGACTGCTCATGGGTGGGGAGGGGCAGAGAGAGAGGGAAAGACAGTCCTAAGTAGACTCTGTCTGTACTGAGTGGGGAGCCCAACTTGGGCTTGATCTCATGACCCTGAGATCATGACCTGAGCCAAAACCAAGAGTAGATGCTCATCTGACTGAGCCATCCAGGTGGCCCTAAGCGTTTTGAAGTTTTAGGTCTTAGGTCTTTATAGTTCTATCTCTTAGATCCCCTAAATCTTTAATCCATTTTGTGTTAAATCTTGTATAAGGTAATACTTTCACATGTGGATGACCCAGTTTTCCCAGGACTACTTATTGAAGAGACTCCTTTCCCCCATTAAAAGGTCTTGTTACCCTTGTTGAAAATTATTTGACCAGGGACACCTGGGTGGCTCAACTGGTTAAGCATCTGTCTTGGTTCAGGTCATGATCCCAGGGTCCTGGGATTGAGTCCCACATGGGGCTCCTTGCTCAGCAGGGAGCTTGCTTCTCGCACTGCTTGTGCTCTCTCTCTGACAAATAAATAAACAAAATGTTTGACCATATATACAAGGGGTATTTTTCTAAGAGCTCTATTCTATTGGGAGTTTATGTTTAATGAGGACAGAGTTTCAGTTTGGGAAGATGAAAAATTTCTGGAGATGGATGGTGGTGACAGTCGTACAAAAAATGTGAATGTACTTAATGTCACTGTACACTTTAAGATGGTAAATCATGAAAAAATAAAAATTAAAAATAAGAAAATAAAAAATAAGAAAATAAAAAATAAATAAAATGGTCCATCTTATGGGTATTTTACCACAATTATATAAAAATTCTTAATAAAATAAACATTTTCAGATAAGCAAAGTCTAGGATAATTTGCAGCCAGCAGCAGACACTTACTCCAAGAAATGTTAAAAGAAGTTCTTCAGCCTGGAGGGAGAGATGAAAATGCAAACCTATAGGAAGAAAAAAAGTACACTGAAAATGGCAAGTATGTGGGTAAATATAAGATATGATTGTTCTTTTTTTAAACTGTTTTAAAAAGTAAGCTGGCAGATGATATGATACTTTATGTGGAAAACCCAGAAGACTCCACCCCAAAACTGCTAGAACTCATACAGGAACACAGTAAAGTGTCAGGATATAAAATCAATGCACAGAAATCAGTTGCATTTCTTTATTTTTTTTTTAAGATTTTATTTATTTATTTATTTGACAGACAGAGATCACAAGTAGGCAGAGAGGCAGACAGAGAGAGAGGAGGAAGCAGGCTCCCCACTGAGCAGAGAGCCCGATGCAGGACTCGATCCCAGGACCCTGAGATCATGACCTGAGCTGAAGGCAGCGGCTTAACCCACTGAGCCACCCAGGCACCTCTTTTTTTTTTTTTTTTAAGATTGTATTTATTTATTTGACAGAGAGACAGATCACAAATAGGCAGAGAAGCAGGCCGGGGGGGGGGGCAATCTCCCTGCTGAGCAAGGGACCCTGAACAAAGGATCCCAGGACCCTGAGATCATGACCTGAGCCAAAGGCAGAGGCTTAACCCACTGAGCCACCCAGGCGCCCCAATCAGTTGCATTTCTATACACCAACAAGAAGACAGAAGAAAGACAAGTTAAGGAGTCAATCCCATTTACAGTTGCCCCCAAAACCTTAAGACACCTAGGAATAAATCTAGTCAAAGAGGCAAAGAATCTATACTCAGAAAACTATAGAATACTCACAAAAGAAATAAAGGAAGACACAAAGAAATGGAAAAACATTCCATGGGGCGCCTGGGTGGCTCAGTGGGTTAAGGCCTCTGCCTTCAGCTCAGGTCATGATCCCAGGATCCTGGGATCGAGCCCCGAATCATGCTCTCTGCTCAGCAGGGGGCCTGCTCCCCGCCCCCTGCCTGCCTCTCTGCCTACTTCTGATCTCTATCAAATAAATAAATAAAATATTTTTAAATATATACATAAAAAAAAAGGGAAAAGCATTCCATGCTCATAGATTGGAAGAAAAAATTGTGAAAATGTCTACCTAGAGCAATCTAAAATATCATCAACTTCTTTCAAAGAAATGGAACAAATAATCTTAAAATTTGTATGAAACCAGAAAAAAACCGAATACCCAGAGGAATGTTGAAAAAGAAAAGTAAAGCTGGTGGCATCACAATGCCGGGCTTCAAGCTCTATTACAAAGCTGTGATCACCAAGACAGCATGGTACTGGCACAAAAAAAGACACATATATCAGTGGAGCAGAATAGAGTACCCAGAAATGGACCCTCAACTCTTTTTTTTTTTTAATTAAGATTTTATTTATTTATTTGACAGCCAGAGATCACAAGTAGGCAGAGAGAGAGAGAGGAAGAGAAGCAGGCTTCCCGCTGAGCAGAGAACTCGACACAGGGCTTGATCCCAGGACCCTGGGATCACAACCCGAGCCAAAGGCAGAGGCTTTAACACACTGAGCCACCAGGCACCCCTGGACCCTCAATTCTATGGTCAACTAATGTTTGACAAAGCAGGAAAGAATGTCCAAAGGAAAAAAGACAGTCTCTTCAACAAAAGGTGTTGGGAAAATCGGACAGCCACATGCAGAAGAATGAACCTGGACCATTTCTTTACACCACACACAAAAATACACTCGAAATGGATGACAGAACTAAATGGGAGAAAGGAAATCGTCCAAATCCTTGAGGAGAACACAGGCAGCAACCTCTTTGACCTTAGCCACAGCAACATCCTTCTAGAAACATCGCCAAAGGCAAAGGAAGCAAGGGCAAAAATGATCTATTGAAAAAAGATGCATCTAAAATAAAAAATGTGATTTTTCTAATTAACAAAATTTATAATATAACCCATTTGTTTTCATCAACAGTATGCTAATAGTGGTTGAAATAATTTCTTGATCCATAATAATTTTTAAATACAACTTCATGGACCCTGCAAATAAAAAACTATAACTTCAACATTAAAAAAATGAGCTATTGAGATTTCATCAAGATAAAAAGCATTTGCACACTGGGACGCCTGGGTGGCTCAGTTGGTTAAGCAGCTGCCTTCGGCTCAGGTCATGATCCCAGCGTCGTGGGATGGAGTCCCACATCGGGCTCCTTGCTCCCCAGGGAGCCTGCTTCTCCCTCTGCCTCTGCCTTCCACTCTGTCTGCCTGTGCTTGCTCTCACTCTCTCTCTGACAAATAAATAAATAAAATCTTTAAAAAAAAAAAAAAAACTTTTGCACAAAAAAGGGAGACAGTCAACAAAACCAAAAAGACAACTGACAGAATGGGAGAATATATTTGCAAATGACATATCAGATAAAGGGCCAGTATCCAAAATCTATAAAGAACATATCAAACTCAACACCCAAGGAACAAATAATCCAATCAAGAAATAAGCAGAAAACATGAACAGACATTTCTGCAAAGAAGACATTCAAATGGCCAACAGACAAATGAAAAAGTGCTCAACATCACTAGGCATCAGGGAAGTACAAATCGAAACCACAGTGAGTTACCACCTCACACGAGTCAGAATGGCTGAAATTAACAAGTCAGGAAACGGAAGGTGTTAATGAGGAAAGGGGAGCTTCCTACAGTGCCGACAGGAATGCAAGCTGTGCAACCATTCTGGAAAGCAGTATGGAGTTTCCTCAAAAAGTTGAAAATAGAGCTGCCCTACGACCCAGCAATTGCACTATGGGGTATTTACCCCAAAGATACAAATGTAGTGATCCGAAGGGGCACCTGCACCCCAATGTCTATAGCAGCAATGTCCACAATAGCCAAACTATGGAAAGAGCCTAGATGTCCATCAACAGATGAATGGATAAAGAATATGTGACACACACACACACACACACACACACACACACACACACACAATGGAATACTATGCAGCCATCAAAAAACAAAAACCTTGCCATTTGCAACGATATGGATGGAACTAGAAGGTGTTATGCTAAGTGAAATAACTCAATTAGAGAAAGACAATTGTATGATCTCACTGATTTATTATTAATATTATTTTAAGTAAGCTCCACATCCAACATGGGGCTCGAACTCACAAACCTGAGATCAAGAGCTGCAGGCTCTACCAAATGAGCCAGCCAGGCGCCCCAGGAACATTTTATATTTCCCTTATATTGTCCCCTGTGTCTTTCAATAGGTCCCTGGTAATGACTCATTAAAATAGCTTCGATTACTTAGCATTATATAATATAATACAATTCTCTTTTTGCTTCACTAAATGGGACTGTGCTACTAATGGGGATTCATAAACTTGCTTATGACTTCTAGACAGATTTTTCCCCCCACATCAGACAGGTCATGTGCCAGTGTTGTGATAAGCTTTGAGGGTAGTACAGCTCACACAAGCATAGCATGAACTCCCAGTAGTCACATCTAGGAGGTATAAAAGTATCTACAATCTTTTTAATAGACTTTCAATTTTTAGAGTGGTTTTAGGTTCAAAGCTACATTGAGTGGAAAGTACAGAGATTTCCTCTACATCCCTTGCCCCCACACATCCATTGCCTCCCCCCATCAACATCGCCACCAGAGCAGGACACTTGTTACATTGTGAACCTACACTGATCCGTCATTATCATCCAAAGTCCACAGCTGACATGAGGGTTCACCTGGGTGTTGCCCATTCTAGGGGTTTGGACAAATGTAGGATCTATATCCACCAGGATGGCATCACATAGAATATCTTCTACCCTAAAAATCTTCTGTGTCCTCTTGATCTCTCCCTCCCCCAACTCATGGCAACCACTCATCTTTTTTTTTTTTTTTTAAGATTTGTTTATTTGACAGACAGAAATCACAAGGAGGCAGAGAGGCAGGCTTAGAGAGAGGAGGAAGCAGGCTCCCCGCCGAGCAGAGAGCCCGATGCGGGGCTCACTCCCAGGATCCCGGGATCGTGACCGGAGCCGAAGGCAGAGGCTTCAACCCACTGAGCCACCCAGGCGCCCCAACCACTCATCTTTTTTATTATCTCCATGGTTTTGCCTGTTCCAGATGTCAAACAAGCGGAATCATATAGCAGGTAGTCTTTTCAGATTTCTTTCACTTAGTTATATGCATTTAAGGTTCCTCCGTGTCTTCTCATGGCTTGATAACTCATTTCTTTTTAGCAGTGAAAAACTCCCCATTATCTGAATGGACCACGGTTTATTTATCCATCCACCTCCTGAAGAACTCGGTTGCTTCCAAGTTTTGGCAACTGCTATGGACATCCATATGCGGGTTTTCTTGTGGACGTAAGTCTTCAGCTCCTTGGAGTAAACACCAAGAAGCAAAGTTGCTGGATGGTATGGTTATATTATGGTTAGTTTTGTGAGAAACCATCAATCGGTCTTCCAAAGCAGCTGTGCCATTTTGCATTCCCACCAGCAATGAATGTGGGTTCCTGATGCTCCATATCCTCGAGAGCATTTGATGTTGTCAGTGTTCTAGATTTTGGGGGTTCCAATACGTGTAAAGAGGCATCTCATTGTTGTTTTAGTTTTTATTTCATTGGGGTTACTTGATGTAGGGCATCTTTTCATGTGCTTACTTGCCATCTGTTCTGAGTCTGTTAAAATCTTTGGCCCATTTTTTTAAAGGTTGTTCTCTTCTCATTGCATTTTTCTTTAAAGATTTTATTTATTAGAGCGAGAGAAGGAACACAAGCAGAGGGAGTGGGAAAGGGATAAGCAGGCTCCCTACCAAGCAGGCAGGGAGTCCGATGCGGGACTTGATCCAGGACCCTAGGATCATGACCCAAGCCAAAGACAGATGCTTAATGACTGAGGCACCCAGGTGCCCCTTATCATTGCATTTTAAGAGTTCTTTGTATATTGTGGATAATAATCCTTTACCAGATATGTCTTTTGCAAATATTTTCACCCAGTCTGGCTTTTTATTCTCTTGACAATGTCCTTTGCGGGGCAAAACTTTTTAATTTTAATGAAGTCTAGTTTATTGGTTATTTCTTACATGGATCATGCCTTTGTTGTACCTAAAAAGCTTGGGGCGCCTGGGTGGTTCAGTGGGTTAAGCCTCTGCCTTCGGCTCAGGTCAGGATCCCACCGAGCCTGCTTCCCTTCCTCTCTCTCTGCCTGCCCCTCTGCCTACATGTGATCTTTGTCTGTCAAATAAATAAATAAAATATTTAAAAAAAAAAGTCATCACCATCTCCATGATCATCCAGATTTTCCCCTATGTTATCTTCTAGGGGTTTCACAGTTTTGCATTTTACTTGTAGATCTATGATCCATTTTAAGTTAAATTTTGTTGAGGGTGATCGGTCTCTGTCTGGATTCATTTTTTTTTTGCATACAGATGTCCAGTTGTTCCAGCACCGTTTGTTAAAAAGACTCCTGGCTCCATTGTATTGCCTCTTCTCCTTGATCAAGCAGTTAGCTGTTTTTATGCGGCTCTATTTCTGGGCTCTCTATTCTGCTCCACTGACCCATTTCTCTATTCTTCATCAGTACCATTGGCTTGATTACTATAGCCTTATAGGAAGTCTTGGAAGTTGGGTAGTGTTGGTCCTCTTGAGATAGGGAAACTGAAAGACTGCAGAGAAATCTGCTTTTTCCTCCTTTTCCTGCTTCCATTCTTTTTAATTACTTTCTCCTAATTATTTTTTTTTAAGATTTTATTTATTAATTTATTTGACAGACAGAGATCACAAGTAGGCTGAGAGGCAGGCAGAGAGAGAGGAGGAAGCAGGCTCCCTGCGGAGCAGAGAGCCTGATGCGGGGCTTGATTCAGGACCCTGGGACCATGACCTGAGCTGAAGGCAGAGGCTTTAAGCCACTGAGCCACCCAAGTGCCCATCCTGCTTCTATTCTTGCTAGGACCTACACCCCTACTTTTACACAAACCTCAGAAGGCAAATAGTGCATATCTTCCTTATAAGGGATAAGGAGTTGACAATTTCTCTAGAATAGATGACATCTAAGAAAGGACCAAGTGAGAAGGACCACACAAGCCATCACATGCATATTCCAGATCACTGGTGCAAGGCATCGACATCAAGATTCCCCAGTTCCAAGGAAGAGCACCCAGGACTCATCTAACCAGTTCCTAGTTGTCTAAGGGGACACAGACACCAGACTATAATCCTCAGTTAACACCCCTTTGCAGAGAAAAAATTTGAACAAAGATGAGACTCTCTTTCTTTTCCAAGTTTCCCAGACATTCTGTCTGTACCCGCACTGTCTCTATACTTTCAATAAACTCTCCTCCCACCGGCGATGCTGTCCCCATTTGATGACTCCTCAATGTATCCTGGGACTGTCCTGGCTGGTCCTACAGGACCCCTCCAGATTCTCAGACCTGGCCTGCCTACATCACTTCAATACTGAGTTGACTATTCTTTTTGCCTCTACATACAAACTCTAGAACATGTCAACATCCACAGAAGAACTTATGGGATTTTGACTGGGATTGAACTGAATCTATAGACCAAGTTGGAAAGAATGGACATCTTGGCAATATTGAGTTTTCCTATTCAAAAACATGAACTATCTCTCCATTTACTTAATTCCCCTTTAAGATCTTTCATCAGAGCTTCACGGTTTTCCTCATATAGATCTTACATGATATAAATTTTTTAAATGTGACTGATGTGGGGGGCCTGGGGGGGCTCAGCATCCGACCCTTGATTTCTGCTCAGGGTCATTTCTGATCTCAGGGTCATGGGATGGAGCCCCACATCCCTGCTCAGCCCAGAGTCTGCTTGTCCCTCTCCCTCTGCCTCTGCCCCTCCCCATGCTCTCTCTCTCAAATAATAAATAAATAATCTTTTTTAAAAATGCAACTGATGTATTTAACACGAAGTCTCTCCATGTAATTTCCATCTGTCATTGAGGTCAGGATCATATATGTCTTTAAGCAGCAGATGGCCCTGACATTTGCAGGTATGGATATGAGAAATGTTCAAGAAGAGAAAGAAAATCTGGTTTCATTACAATCTCAATTCCAGGTGTAGCTCAGCCGCTAACTTGCTGCGTGACCTCTGGCAAAACATTTATTTCCCTTTCTAGGCCTTCATGAAGGGGTTAGCTTAGACCAGTGGATCCCAAAACTGACCCAAGGTTCAAGTCCCAAATATTTCTTCAATAGGTCCAGGGTGGGACCTGGAGAAATCTGCTTAATTAAAATCTTCCCTGGTGGAGTACCTGGGTGGCTTAGACGTTAAGCGTCTGCCTTCAGCTCAGGTCATGATCCCAGGGTTCTGGGATCAAGCCCTGTGTCGGGCTCCCTGCTTGACGGGGGCCTGCTTCTCCCTCTCCCACTTCCCCTGCTTGTGTTCCCTCTCTCACTGCGTGTCTCTCTCTGTCAAATAAGTAAATAAAATATTAAAAAAAAAAATCTTCCCTGGTGTTTCTGATCTCTGGGATCCACTGACCCATTTGAAGTAAAGGAGGTTCCCGAATTTTCACAATCTTGGGACATCTAGTGTTTCTATAATCGTTTCATGACCTCCTAGGCCTACAGAAATACCTACTAGTTCTGTTGATTAAGTACAAACAAACAAACAAATTCAGTAAGTATTTATGTCCTAAGAACTTAATGGCTGTTTGACACCACACACCTTCTCAAACCTTGGAAGCAGGACCCATTTCCTGTTTCACATTCATCTAGGCACAATACTTTTCTAAAAAATACATTGTTCAAGATTTTATTTATTTATTTGACAGCGAGACAGAGAGAAAGCACAAATGGACCTGCAGGCAGAGAGAGAGGAAGAAGGAGGCTCCCCGCAGAGCTGGGAGCTCGATGCGGGGCTTGATCCCAGGACCCCAGAATCATGACCCCAGCAAAGGCAGCCACTTAACTGACTGAGCCCCCCAGGCGCCCCCGCACAAAACTTTTTTTTATCACAACCACCACCACCACCTCAGCTTTGCACAGGCAGGAGGTTATCTAAAGGAATGTAATGTGAGCTTGCATTGAAACGGCCTCAAGCCCACAGCTTTGTGCAGTATCAGACCGATGTCCTTTGTGGAATGGGCTGAATTGTGTCCCGCCCCCTTTCAATTCCTGTGATCAGATTCTAACCCCAGTATGTCAGACTCTGACTGTATTTAGGGATAGGCCGGTAAAGCCATAGTCAGGGTAAAACCAGGTCCCGCAGGTGGGCCCTCACCCAGTCTGACTGGTGTCCTTGTAAGAAGAGATGAGGACACAAATGTGTGCACACATTTGGTGAAATGACCACATGAGGGGCGCCTGGGTGGCTCAGTGGGTTAAAGCCTCTGCTTTCGGCTCAGGTCATGATCTCAGGGTCCTGGGATCGAGCCCCGCATCGGGCTCTCTGCTCGGCGGGGAGCCTGCTTCCTCCTCTCTCTCTGCCTACCTCTCTGCCTACTTGTGATCTCTCTCTGTCAAATAAATAAATAAAATCTTAAAAAAGAAAGAAAGGAAGAGAGAGAGAAATGACCACATGAGGACACTGCGAGAAGGCGGCATCTGCAAGCCCACGAGTGAGGCCTCAGAGAAAGGAAAAGCGGCCGTCGCTTGAATCTTAGGCTTCTGACCCCCGGGAACTGCGAGAAAATAACTCTCGGCTGTTTAAGCTGCACCATCTGTGGGATTCTGTTCTAGCAACCTAGCACACTAGCACACGCACACACTAGGGCCAGCTAGCACATTTTCTGGAGACATCATAAACCTAAATAAACCCTTCTGCCCTAATAACACACCTCATTCTTTGCTTCCGCAGATACCAGTGTGCAGTCAGGAGAGAAGGCCGGTGATTTAGGCGACCAGCTTGGAGGCGGTCGTGGTGTCTCAGAGAGAGCCAGTCAGGAGCCAGAGAAGGACAGGAGCCGTGGGAATGCAGAAAAGCGGACATATGGGGATATATTTAGTGGCGAGAAGTACTTCTGCTTCAGGATTTGCAGAAGGAATTGTGAGTGGCAGAGAACAGATCCTAGCTTTTTGTTAATAATATAGTTGTATTTTGGATGCCTGGGTGGTTCAGTGGGTTAAAGCCTCTGCCTCTGGCTCAGGTCCTGATCTCAGGGTGTGGGGATCGAGCCCCGCATCAGGCTCTCTGCTCGGCGGGGAGCCTGCTTCCTCCTCTCTCTCTGCCTGCCTCTCTGCCTACTTGTGATCTCTGTCAAATAAATAAATAAAATATTTTAAAATAATAATAATAATAATAATAATATAGTTGTATTTGTATCATGACTAGAGTCTTTCATTCCATGAGTTTTATTAAGAGCCTCAAATTGCCATGCCATGTCCAAGGTGCCAGGAAGCAGAGGAGGGCAAGATAAGGGATCTGCTTTCACTTAAAATTAAGAGGGTGGCTGTTGGGGCACCTGGGTGGCCCACGTGGTTGGGTGTGTCTGCCTTTGGCTCAGATCATGATCCTAGGTCCTAGGATTGAGCCCTGAATTGGGCTCCCTCTCCTTCTGCCTCTCCGCCTGCTTGTGTTTTCTCTGTCTCTTTCAAATGAATGAATAAAATCTTTAAAAAAAAAAAAAAAGGTGGATATTGTTTTTCTCAAAATTAGAACAAATAATGCTAAAATGTGTATGGAACCACAAAAGACCCAGATTGCTGGAGGAAGAAGAGCAAACAGGAGTTATCACAATCCCAGGGTTCAAGATAGGCTCCGAAGCTGTTGTACTTGTAGTAGCATGCAACTGACACAAAAACACACACGCAGATCAATGGAAGAAAACAGAGAGCACATGGGGCCCTGGCTAGTTCATTAGTGGAGCATGTGACTCTTGGTCTCAAGGTTGTGAGTTTGAGCCCCATGTTGGGTGTAGAGATTACTTAGAAATAAAATCTTAGGGATACTTGGGTGGCTCAGATGGTTAAGCATCTGCCTTTGGCTCAGGTCATGATCTCAGGGTCCTGGGATCGAGCCCCTCATCAGGCTCTCTGCTCATCGGGGAGCCTGCTTCCCCCTCTCTGCCTGCCTCTCTGTGATCTCTCTCTCTGTCAAATAAATAAATAAAATCTTAAAAAAAAAAAAAAAGAAGTTGTATTTTCTACTGATTGAGCCAGCCAGGTACCCTTGTCTAATATATACATTTTATAAAAATTTAAATAAGATTAACTAAAGATTAAAATATATATTCCAATATATATATTTTTGAAAGATTTTATTTATTTGAAAGAGAGAGAGAGTGCATGCACAAGTGCAGGGGAGGGGCAGAGAGAGAGAGAGAGGGAGAGAGAATCTTGAGCAGACTCTGCACTGAGCATAGAGCCAGATGTCAGGCCGGATCCCAGGACCTGGGATCATTACCTGAGCCTAAATCAAGAGCCAGACGCTTGGGGGCACCTGGGTGGCTCAGTGGGTTAAGCGTCTGCCTTCGGCTCAGGTCACGGTCTCAGGGTCCTGGGATCGAGCCCCACATCGGGCTCTCTGCTCAGTGGGGAGCCTGTTTCCCCTTCTCTCTCTGCCTGCTGCTCTGCCTACTTGTGATCTATCAAAAAAGAGTCAGATGCTTAACTGACTGAGCCACCCAGGTGCCCACCCTAATAGAGATTTTAAAGAGATCAGTCAGGCTATTATGTGTAAAATAGGTTTTAGGCTGGCAAGCGAAGCCACTGGGAAAATAGTTAGACATCTATTAGGACCGCGGGCAGAAACTCATGTTCGCTCATCTGGCATGGCAAGCCAAGGAGGTAAGAGGGCAGATTTGGGATACGTTTCAGATACAGATCAACTAGGCTGGTACTTTATATGGCAAGTTCTGCTGTACAAAGATCCAGATAGTCTGCCTAGACCTAGTCACAGGTGTTTAAGTTTGCAAGACAGACTTAGATTTGCAGCCCTAAGGCTTTAGATCAGATGGATGTGGACTTGAACTCTGGCTCTACCACTTAGTCACTGTGTGACTTCGTACAAGCCATCTTCATAGCCTCCTAACCCTGTAAAATGGGGATAAAAATATTTAGCTCAAAAGGTACATAAGGTAATGCGTACAAGCCCCTCGCAGAGAATCTGGCCACACAGGAAGAGCTCGGTGGATGACAGAGGTTAGCATTTTTATCAGTTACTGGACACTTCCACAGTCATTCCAATTACCTAACTGCAACAGTTCTTTTCCCGGCCTCCCTGCTTCCGTTCCACCTGCTCCAATCCCTCCTCCGCTGGGCCGCAGACCCCCACCTACAGCACATACCTATCACCTCCCTGCCCTTTCAAACACTGTCGTGGCTCCCACTGCCCACATATTAACACGCAAATGTCTTAGAATAACATCCAAGGCCCTTCAAACTTGGAACCCTCCCTGCCCACCTATCCAGCCTGGCTTATAGCCATGTCAGAATTTCCACCTGATGCTTTTTCGTAAGTAACACCTACTTGATCCAAGGATCGGATCAATGGTGAGTCCCATATTAATCCCTATGTGTGCATCTATCACAGGAAACCAATGGCATTTTCAGACTTAATTGTCATCAGTAGACGAAAACGCTCCTCCAGGGGACCTGGGTGGCTCAGTGGGTTAAGCCGCTGCCTTCGGCTCAGGTCATGATCTCGGGGTCCTGGGATCGAGTCCCGCATTGGGCTCTCTTCTCAGCGGGGAGCCTGCTTCCTCCTCTCTCTCTCTCTGCCTGCCTCTCTGCCTACTTGTGACCTCTCTCTGTCAAATAAATAAATAAAATCTTTAAAAAAAAAAAAAAAAAGCTCCTCCAATTCCATTTGCCCACGGAAGTCCCACATTTTTGCTTCACACCACTCTTTTGGAGACGTCAGGATCGGACCACAGGAACAGCTGCTGTTGCCAGGCCCCCGGCACCCCTCATATTTAGAAAGAGGGCTGATAAACATTCCCATGGATTTACAAATGCTTATCTCCTGTCCTACACCAGAGGGAGTGGGCTATTTTTTTAGAAGCCTTGCTAATTGATTTTAAGGTGATCAGCTGAAACGAGCAAAAGGCATGGTGGGTTGTCATGAGGATTCGATAAAATACTTGAAAGCACCTGGGGTAAGTAGACATTCATTTAGTATCTGTTGACCCTGAACCTGGGTCAATGACATGAAAGGTGTGGTTTAGTGAAAAGTTGTTTTGGCACCGGGAGGACGGGTTTACTTAGTCTTCTTAAGCTTAAGCCTCAGTTCTTAAAAAGATAAGAATGCCTCCTGCCTTTTAAGGTTGTTGTGAGGATAAAGGTGGTTACAGGATAAAGGAAAACACTTATGCCAGAAAACACCTGCCACACATCACAGACCTTAGGAAACACACGGCCCATCTTCCCTTTCACAGGCCCAGAGGGAGAAAAAATAAATAAATAAAAATAGCATCTCTCAGGAGACTTGTCAGCGCTCGTGGTGACAGACCTGTGTAGACCCCTCTTCACGCCTTAAAATGGGCGTGTGATAATTAACTCCCAATTAACTGTATACACCCAGAAATGGTATCACCAAATTAACTGCCATCAGTTCATAAACAATTTAGGCTCCTTTAACGGATACAAAAATCCCTACTTACATTTCTCATGTTCATCCCAAACGATTTGCTAGGAGGTGGACCTGTCAACAGGAAGGACAAAATTATTACTATTTGTTACCAATGCCCTCAGAATAATCATTACTCAGAAAACCCAAAACAGTTGAAATTTTCTGTATTCAGTCAACAACTCCCTCTCAGTTTGGGCTTTGCCTAAAGGACTCCGCATAGCCCAGCCCAAACCTGAAAGAAACATTCATAGTCATAGCTCCACAGTGGCCATTTGGGTTTCTGGGCTAGAGGTGCTGGAAGTTGGGGAGGGCTAGGAGATCCAGCAAAGGTATCATTCTAGACTAGCAGATGATGAGATCACAGGATGTTTGAGTTTCTGAGCTTTATGCCCATCCAAGGCAGTTATCCTGAAAAACCTCTGATTTATTCAATAGTGATGCAGGGGTCACTGCTCCCTGACCTAACAAACCTCTCTAGGACACAATTCCTTCGTCCGTCCAAGGAGGCTAAGAAAAAAGCTTACTTGGGGAGTTCATTGTGAGGCATTATCTATGACAACGTAACTGAAAGTGCTTTCCGCGTTGCAAAGCACTACTTACAGATTGGTTATTAGTTTTTCTAAGTCGGGACATTTTTACGGAGGAGGAAAGTGTGGCCTATTTAAAAAAAAAAAAAATCAAACGTATTCCCCAGGGCGATGAGGGCAGAGCTCGCTCAGTTACTGCCACTCACCAAACCCTTCCCGGTTTTCAAAGTACACGTTTTCCTCAGCCTGGCGCACTGGGCCAAGAGCCAAAAGTCCCAGGTTCGCATCCCGGCTCTGCCTCTTCCACAGTCCTAGGGCACCTGCTTTGTGTCCCGTGTGCCTCGGCGGCCACCTCGAGAAAAAAGGGTGGTGACCGCGCCCGGCCAGCCTGAGTGCTTAATAATGGCAGTTACGCTTTGTCTGCCAGCTCATCACTCCCTTTCCCGCTCCCCCGCGCACCGGGGTTGCAATCCAAGCCGGGGCACTTTAAGGGCTCGCTCAGGGCAGGGCTCTGTGCTCGAGGCTCGGGCCCGGGCGCAGCCCCGCACCTCCGAGTACCTAAGACAAAGGGGGGAGGGGTCTCGCCGCCCCCCGCCCCCAGGGGCGCAACCCCAGGGCGGTGTCCCAGCCTCGCCACCCCCAGCTCGATGGTTCCCGGAGGCCGGCTGGCCGCTCGGTCCCCGCGCCTCGGTCCTACGCGGCCGGCACGGACCGTCCCCCCCACCCCTCCACCCCAAAGCTGGGGCCCCGCAGTCCAGGCGAGCCCGCGCCGCGCTCCTCCCAGCTCCGGCCGGGCTCGCTCGGGCGGGGGCTGCAGCCTCCCAGCCTCGGGGCGGGCGGGTCGGCCGCGCGCGCCGGGAGGCGGACCGCGGGGCGGTGCGGGCGGGAGCGCCGGCGGTTGGCGCTCGGAACCGGCGCGCGCCCCCGGCCACGTGGCCAGGGCCCCGCCCCGCCCCGCGACCACCGCCTCTCCCCACCGCCGGCCCCAGCACCTCTGCGCGCGGACCGCCTGGGGCCCGAGCAACCCTTTGCCGTCCCATTTTGCAGAGGAGGCGAGCTCAGGCCTGCCCAGAGTCACCGGTCGCGGGCCGGCGTCAAAGCGATTAGCACCGTGCGGGCCTCAGGCCGGGGCTCGGAAAGCGTTGGGCTCCTTTCCTTTAGATCACATTGGCATAGAAGCTCTATGAGGACAGGAACTGTGACGCCCTTTTTGCCTCCTCCCCCAAAGGTCTTGTAAAATAATTGGGGGGGGAGGCCAGGCAGAAGTGGATGATTTGGTATAGAAAAGAGCACCCAGCCTGCAAATTGGTGATGCAGGGGAGTTAATCCATCTAAGTTATGGGCTAGGGTACCAGAGGAGCCCAGCTGCAGCGGAATCCAGGGGAGGGATGATGGACTTAAGGGGCAGTAGGACTAGAAAGAAGGAGAAATATTTGAGGTGGGTTTAGGAGAATTAATGGGATTTGCTGGCGGATAGAAAGGATGGATGGAGAGGGAGGAATCAAGAAGTTCCCTGAGTGGTTTAGTAGTGCTGTGTACTGAAGTGGGGGAAACTAGAAGAGAAATAGGTATAGGGTAAGGGAATAAAGTGTTCTATTGTGTGGTTTATGATGCAATGTGCAGTTGTCATCTGTAAAGATGGGTCTATGAGTCTGGAGCTCAGATGACACACACATGGGCTGGAGATGTGAACTGGGGGCATATAAAGGCTATTTACCATACTAAAAATAAATGAGCTCACTTATGGTGAGAAGTAAAGTGAAAAAAGGCAGGCCCAGGGTAGAGTCCTGGAGAATGCAAATACTTGAGGTTCAGGCCCTACAATGGGGAGAGAACTGGCCAGAGAGGCAGGAGGAAGACCAAAGGGATCCCAAGAAAGGACAGCGTGTTGCGAAGGCTGGAATGATCATCTGTGCCAAATGCTGCAGAGAGAAGAGAGGTGTGGCTGTGCAGGGGAGAAGTTGTACGGGAACTTGACAACAGTTTTGGTGGAGGGTGGGGACAGATGGAGAAGCAGAAGGGGAGGTAGTATGTGCAGACAAGACTTTCAAAAAATTGGGGGTGGAATGCAGGGGACAGAGGAGGTGGGTTTGAGGGATTTATTTGTATAGTTGAGGACATAAGGACATATTTGTGTTGCTATTGGGAATGATCCAACAGAGTAAGAGAAATCAACTGACCCGAGAGAGAGAGAGAGATGGTGGGACTCACGGATAGGAGGCCCTGGAAAGAGAGGGGTATATGAGGTGCATGGTTAAAGGCACGACTCCAACCAACTGAAAAGAGTACCTGTGCTACAGCGTGAGACCCAGGCCCAAGAGCTCTGTGGCAGAAGGAATGACCACATGGTTCCAGGGGCCACTGTCGCTTAGCAACCTGTGTTCAGTAAGATGTTTCAACTGAATTCCTAATTAACAGTCATTTCAACTTACTAACAGTTCCTGTTACTGGGGTGCACACTCTGCTTCTTTCCCTCTCCCAAAGTCTTCAAACTCTTTTGTTGAAATGCTCTAAAACTGATGGAAAGCTTAAATTTCTACTCTCTTGTACTGTGGACACAGGTATGCATCACGATGTGAAAACTGGGAACTCTCACGCAGTCTTGGAGGGTGCCAAAGAATGCGGGATACAGATCTCCAGTTCAGAGCTCTCCAGTGAAGTCCACCTGCCTTCCTGCCCTCTTCCCCACAGGCATCTCCGACTAAGTAGAATCCTTAATACCGTCTATTCAACCACAGAACCTCATTCATTCATGCCACAGTTTTTAACTAGTAGAGATGATGCTTCCAGCATCTATCCATTTGACATGCCTTCCCAGAGTCATTCTGGATTCTTCACTCTCCTCACTCTGTACAGTTAATTACTGCCTCCAACACATTTCTCAAAAATTCGACTTTTCTGCATGTCCTCTGAGTCTGCCATGGTCCAAGCCACCATCATCCTTCATTGGGATCGTTACAAGAGCCTTCTCACTGCTGCTTCTCTCAATCCATCTCCAATCCGTTCTCCACACTGCAACCAGAGAATGGTCTTTTAAAGCATAATCGAATCAATTTACTACCCGGCTTAAAACCTTCAAAGGTTTCCCATCACATTCTTCTGCCAACGAGCTGTTCGCCACCCTAATTTCTGTGTCTCTAGAATGCCTTTTTCCCAATGAACTTCCTATCCTAATTGGCTACTTCTCATCAGGCAAGTCATAACCCCTTCTAGGCACTCCCTTCTCTAGCCTCCATCACAGCTCCCTGCCATGTACCTTCTCAGCTCAATCATACATGACGTTTTCACTGTCTTCCTGCAGGAGGCAGTGAACTGCATGTGGATGGACAGAGATGTTCACCTGTGTCTTCCCAGGGTCCAGCACTGTGCCTGGCATGCAGTAAATAAATATTTGTTGAACAGCATGATTTGCTATGAGCATATTCCCTGCCTGTAAAGTTTATGGTTGTACTTTTTTTTTTTTTTTAAGTAAGCTCTACACACAACATGGGGTTTGAACCCATGACCCCAAGGTCGAGTTGCATGCTCTACCAACTGATCCAGCCAGGTGCCCCTGTGGTTGTACTTTTTAAATTAATAAAAGGTTAAGCAACATATAAAGGAGATTCTTCTTGACTGTTTTATCCTTCTCGTTGCTGCCCTTCTGGTGTCTAAAAGAATGATGATAACCACCACTGACTGCGCCCGGTGTAAGGCAGGCACTGCCTGTTTCTTATTTCTAGTTCTTACAACCCAATGAGATGATCCTATTATTTCTACTGTACAAAGTAAAACCTAGACTCTGTTTCTCATGCTTGATGTTGAATCTGGTTGGTTTGAAATATTTGGTTCATATTTCATTTGACATCATGGAATTTTTCAAGTTGAATGAGATTAACTGAATCTAGTTTATTTCATGAAGAAGGTGAGGCCCAAGAGGGAAGGCTGAAGTCTCCTCATGAAGGAATGGGGCCCAGAACCCTTTTAGGGGCAAAACAAAACAGTTCTCCAGGGTCAGAACAGCAAGCTACCTAATCCAGTGCTCTGCCTTTAAGAAGCATCCTGTTGTAATCCTTCAAGTCTTATTATCTCTTATCTATTATTAATAAGACTTACCTAGATAAGTCTTATTATCTATCTCTCTAGTCACTGATCCTAGTATATGCTAGGATCTGTTCTCAGCTCTGGAAATACAGTAGAGAACAAGACAGGCTAAGTCCCTGCCCTTGTGCCGCTTACATCCAGTGGTGGGATATAGACAATAAAGAAATAAACGAACAAGATACTTTAAGACAGAAACAAGTATTATAAAGAACTATGAAATGGGTGAAGGGATACTGAGTGAGGAGAGGGAAAAGCTACTTTTTTTTTTTTTTAAGATTTATTTATTTATTTATTTGACAGAGAGAGAGATCACAAGTAGGCAGAGAGGCAGGCAGAGAGAGAGAGAGGAAGGGAAGCAGGCTCCCCGCTGAGCAGAGAGCCCGATGTGGGACTCGATCCCAGGATCCTGAGATCATGACCTGAGCCAAAGGCAGTGGCTTAACCCACTGAGCCACCCAGGCACCCCAAAAAGCTACTTTAAATAAGGTCCCTAAGGAGGTGACTTTGAGCTGAAATTTGAAAAATGAAGATCCATCCAGGAGAGCCACAGAAAGAATGTCCCACACAAAGAACATCGAGTGCAAAGGCCCTAAGGCAAATTCAAGCTTGGCGGTCCAGAACAAGGAGTGAGTGGACCGACGCAGTGAAAGGTGGAGATGGTAGCACAGGAGCAGGTTGAAGAGAAAGCAAAGGGTCTCTCAGGGGCTGGTGGAATGTTTGAATTTTATTCAAAGTGCAAGGGGAAGCTAGCAGAGGTTTCTAGCAAGAGGATGAACATGATCTGGCTTATGGTTTAAAAGATCACCTGTATGGATTAAAGAAGGTGAAAACTCAAACAGGGACCGTTGGAAGGCTGTTGCAGTGAGCTGGTGGCTTCTATTTGCAGGGTAGTGGTATTGGAGTACAGGCTGTATTTTGGTAGTAGAACCAACAATGCTGATTGATAGCATGAATATGGGATTGGTAGTAGAAGGGGTTGAAGAAAGAAAAAAATCAAAGACTTTTTCACGTCTATGTGGTGGACTGCAAACTGAGACATATTTTTAATATATTCAGCCTCCACTTATTACATTTAGATTCTTTTTTTTCCTTTGTCTATTTTTTTAAGGTTTTTGTTTTGTTTTTAGTAATCTCTACACCCAGTGAGGCTGGAAGCCACCACTCTGAGATCGGGTCCCACGATCCTTTGACGGAGCCAGCTAGGCACCCCTATATTTAGATCTTAATTAATTATAGCGGAGCATAGCACGGGGAAAGAATTTGAGCTAAACCTTAAATTGCAAACGTGTGCGATCTCGGAAAGAGCTACTGTTTCATCTTTGATAGGGTGATTGGCTGTCTCCAGATTTGAGCTCTTTGTAGATCTCACCGAAGCACCTAGAACTGAGTGTTTACGGAGGTTGTGGGACGTCCAAAATGAGTGAGGCAGAGTGCCTCATATTCAAGGTTTTAGTCAGGCGATGGTGATGGAGGGGCAGCGTGGCTGGATTTTGAGCATGAGAGACATTCATAGCGCTGGGCATAAGAGCATTCCAGTTTCTGCCTGAATTGGAAATGAGTCTCTCTGCGAGTCATCCTGGACCAAGAGCACCTTAAAATTCTTCTAATCAGGAAGAATGCGATGTCATTCCTGGTGCCTGGAACAGCACCTATGTGCTCAATAATTGTTTGATAAAGAATGGGGTAGGGGCGAGAGGAGGAGGTTAGCGTACAGAAATGAGCTCTGCCCCCGCGCGCGCAGGGCCAGCGCGCACGGATTTTCACATCGCTATAGCAACGTACGCTTCCACGCGCACCCACAGGAGAACTACAAGTCCCACAAGCGCCCGCGCCTTCCCCGCCCCTAGGGCCAGGGGCGCGGGCCAGCGCGGAACCGGCTTTTCCTCCTTCCTGCAGTGTGATTGGCTCGCGGCTCTGGGAGGCGGCCAATGACTGCGCTGAGGAAGAGCCGCGAGGTCAATATGGCTTCCTGCACCTGGTGACGGTTGAAGAAACGGTGTTAGGTCTCATGGAGAAGACTCGGGGCGTCGAGGTGAGAGGGAGGGGATTTATCGTGACTGGGAAAGGGAACCCCGAGAACCTCGCACGTGGGGCCGATCTTTAGGTCTTTTAGCGACGGCTGGAGGGTGGAGAGTGGAAAGATGGATAAACTGAGGTAGTTAGGCTGAGCAGGGCCAGAGGCGATTGGCCTTGCCTTTTGCGCCCATCCTGCCGGGGCCGACGTCTGGCGGGCACTTCAGGGCGGAACAGCTTCCCTGGCCTCCCTGGCCTCCCTGGAAAGGGAACTGGGTTCAGGATCTGAGGGCTCCTGAATCATCTTTGTCCTCCCTCCCTCGTGGTCGTTTCTTGGGGGATTAGGGGGTCAGTGACATCCTGGTGGGACGTGAGGGAGAGGAAGGTTTCGTAAAACTACGTGTCTGGAGCGTTCACGTGCATAATCGCCCAGGGTACTCACAACAATCGGTGTCACTGTTTCGCTGTTACGGTTAAAGTAGCCGAGGCTCGCAGACAGGTGGTGACTCCCCAGGAAGGCCACACAGCTGTAAAGCGAAGGAGATGGGCACTCAGTCTTGCAGGCTCCAGAACTTCTCCCACTGTCCTGTAACCTGTCCCCCACTCATCCTTGAGTCATTTGGCTTCTGGTCACCTTACATTTACATTCGGTGTCTTTTCTGCTACATTTGGGCGTGTCGTTGTAAACATAAAATGAAATAGCTAAAAAAATTCTATAAGGGACATGGAGGCTAAGAATAATAGTCCACACTTCTAGAGCTGTCGCTAACTGCTGGAAACAGAACTAGGCTTTACATATCTCGGTCTTCGTTCTAGTCATCTAAAGAAGGCTTGCTGTTATCTCCGTTGTACTGATGAAGGCAAGGTTCCGTACATGGCACAAAATCACAGTTAAGTGGTGGAGCCAGGATTCAAGCCCAGGCAAATCTGGTTTGAAAGCCCAGGCTTTTAGCCAGTAATAATTGCCAACATGTATCAAACACTTGCTACATGCAAGTCACTGTTGTGAGCGCTATACTTGCATTAATCCTTATTTCTCCCTCAAAGCTTCTGAAAGAGGTGGTATCCTCATTTACAGATGTGGAAACCGAGGCGGGAGAGATTGACTTGCTGTAGATCATACAGCTTGTCGGCACTAGAGATGGTACTTGAGCCCTGGTCTGGGACCTTTTCTCCTAAGTGCCAGGTAGATTGATACACAATATCTCATTTACATTTCACATCCTGTGAGCTAACTACTTTTCCTGTTTCATAGATGAGAAAGTTGAGGCCCAGAGGGATTCAGTGACTTGCCCAAAGACCACAGCTAGTTAGGATCAGAGCCGAGTCCAGAGCTATGGTACATACCACTATGCTCTAACTAGTGTGTCATCTGTTTCCCAGATCCTCCTTAGGGCAGTCTGCATTCCAAATTAACTTTTCTGTGGCTGCAATTGTTTCAGAATTGAGATTGTTTTGGTGCACGTATGCTGAAGAGGGAAGGATGATTTTCCAATATACATCTCCCCCAGAAAGTCTTCATGAGATAACTTAGAGTATTTTCACATCATTGTATTCTATGTGAATCATGTTAAAATGTCATCATTTACAAATCCACAGGAGGAGGTTGGTGAATTCCAACACCATTTTCTGTCTTATTAAGCTATTCTGATAAGTTGCAGTTAAGAATTGTGTAAACGAGAGTGATGATCCTGGTGTTTGCCAAAGGGGTATTTGATTCTGCCTGATACTTAGCCTAAAGGTGTTGACCCAAGAATTGGAAAGTGAGCTGACAGCAGACCTGCATCCTTCTTCCTCATACACTAGCCAGACCTGATTTCTTCCTGCCTGGTTTGTGTCATCCTTCCCGTAGGAAACTCCATCTTCAGAACCTATGGAAGAGGAAGAGGAAGAGGACGACGACTTGGAGCTCTTTGGTGGCTATGACAGTTTCCGGAGCTATAACAGCAGTGCAGGCAGCGAGAGCAGCTCCTACCTCGAAGAGTCAAGTGAAGCAGAAAATGAAGATCGGGAAGCAGGGGAGCTGCCCACCTCCCCCCTGCATTTGCTCAGCCCTGGGACTCCCCGCTCCTTGGATGGCAGTGGTTCTGAGCCAGGTGCTTTTAGGGTGTCTCCTGAAGACGGGGAGGTTTCAGGAGGCGAGGGAGGAAGAGGAGGATATAGGCCATGTGGGCAGAGCTGTCCAGGTGTAAAAGCTGTTTGATCTCATATCTAAGGGCCTATGAGAGAGAGAGAGAAGTGCCCCAGGGGGCATTTCCTGCTGCAGTCTGATTTGAAATCGCAATTTCCTTTGTCTTTCATACGACTAATACTTACTTGGCACACGTTAGATGCCAGTCATTAATATGGTGCTGCTTTTACATTGGTGTGAATAGCTGGTTGATTTTTAAGCCTAGATTTTGAGAAGAACACCTAAAATGTTCTCATTTACTCTCCGGGAAAGGACAAGAAATAACATGTAGGTTGGATGTGGTTGGTGGGGGTGGGGTGGAAAATACAGAGTAAAGTGACTTCCTGGGGAGAGAATTACTGATGAAAATCCCCATAGAGCATCTGGAAGCCAGTGAATTTCTGCGCTGTGCTGCTTGGACAGCTGCTGGATCCCTGTGTCAGGCCTGCTATGTATGGATTGCCTATGAGGAGAGACAGGCTAGATGTCTATGAGGACATACCTGTCCCTTAGTGCTTGCCTTTAGAAGAATGATCTAATACTCTGCCACTTGACTTTTCCTTTCCATCGACCTATCTTCTCTTCGTTCCCCTACCCCCCTACCCTACCCACTCTGCCACCCCTGCCACTGCCTTTTCTCCCTTCTTCCAGCCATTCTCTTAGAATCTTAGAACTCTGGGACTAGAACCATTAGAAACCATTGAGTCCAGGTGTCTCTATCATGGCTGTGTGTTAGGATCACCTGGGGAGCTTTTTTTTTTTTTTTTTTTTTTT
>NC_081562.1:7117217-7281326 GCF_022355385.1 Mustela nigripes | reverse complement strand
CAGGACTCGATCCCAGGACTCCAGGATCATGACCTGAGTCGAAGGCAGGCGCTTAACCAACTGAGCCACCCAGGTGCCCCATCTGGGGAACTTTTAAAGATTACAGATGCCTATATCCCATCACAGACCAGTTAATTAGAATCTCAGGCTTGGGTAATTTTTAAGCTCCTCAGGTGATTCTAATATGATGTCAGGATGGAAACACTGATCTAGTTCAGTCTCTTTATAGATGAGAAGAAAAGCCACAGAAGTTAGGTGAAGGAGGCACTTTTTTTCTTCTCATTTTCCTCTTTACGGACTTTCCAACACTCACTGTGGCCCTGTGGATTTTCCTTAGCTCCGCTGTTGACATATCGCTGGGCGATGCCAGGCAGCTGATCTTAGACAAAACAGATTCAGGCGGACACACACCTCCTGCTCCTGTTCCAGTCCTATCAGCCAGACTGGGGGGCTGGGACTCACCTGGTTATTGCACTGTTCCAGATTTTGAAGGGCCCGTTATTTTGTTTGATTTGGGGTGATCGTATTAGGTGGGTCACGTCCTAAGTTCTCTTCCCAGCTGTCTGTGAGATGTGTGGTATCGTGGGTACAAGGGAGGCCTTCTTCTCCAAGACTAAGAGATTCTGCAGCGTTTCCTGTTCCAGGAGCTACTCCTCCAACTCCAAGAAAGCCAGTATCTTGGCCAGATTACAGGTGAGAGACCGTCACTTGGAAGACCCTTCCTGGGGTCCTGGGAGCCGAGACAGGAGCCCCCAGCTGACTGATGGCAAGGGGCCAAGAGGGCTTGGGAGGAGCTTGCTTGTGGCTGTCTGAGGTTGTACGTTTCCTGCTATTTGTTATGCTCTGCAATCTAGAAGGCAGAGGAATCCATTTATGGAGCTTGTTGAATCGCAGATTTCTAGAGCGGCCCTCATCTCCCATCTTCACTCCCGGCGGAGTGCGATGTGTTTAGTACGTTTAAACAAGAGCCTTGGGGGAGGCCGATGCCCTTGGTCCTTGCTTCCTAGCTTTCATGAATGCTCTGAAGGGAAGCTAGGAGACAGGCATATATTTCACCAACCACAGTTGAGTTTAGGAAGTCGATGCCTTGTTCATAGGCGGCTACCTAGAAAGTCTTTTTGTTGTTTTTGTTGTTGTTGTTGTTGTTGTTGTTATTGTTGAGAGACCGCAGTAGTGAGTGGTGGGGGGTTGAGCGGGGACTGCGGAGGGAGAGGGAGAGAGGAATCTTGAGGCTCCACACCCAGTGCAGAGCCCAATTCAGGGCTCAGTCTCACGACCCTGAGATCATAACTTGAGCCAGAATCAAGAGTTGGTCACCCAATGGACTGAGCCACCCAAGCACCCCTATAAATGGAAGGATTCTTAAAGAGAGGTGTTCGTCACCCACACAGTAGCTGAGAAGTGTGCTGAGTTTCAGAGAGGAAGAATGACTTACCTAAGGTAGTTCTGTTGGAAGAGCAGCAGAGCTGGAACTGGGCTGTTATCGCAGGTGCCTGACTTTGTGGTTTCCCGGTAACTATGGCCACTGTCCACAACACTGGTTCTCTAACTTTCCTGCACATTTGGATCGCCTGAAGGGTGTTTAAAATACTGATGCTTGGGGCATCTGGGTGGCCCAGTCAGTTGAGCGTCTGCCTTGAGCTCAGGTCATGATCCCGGGGTCCTGGGACTCAGTCCTGGGCAGGCTCCCTACTCAGCAGGCTGTCTGCCTCTCCCCTGTCCCCACTCTACTCGTGCTCACTCTTTCTCAGATAAATAGTCATAAGAGGCATACACTCCATTGACTGAGCCCGCCAGGTGCCTCCTGGACACAGGGACTTTAAATTTTTTTTTTAAGATTTTATTTATTTGACAGAAAAAGAGAGATCCCAAGCGGGCAGAGAGGGGGAAGCAGACTCCCCGATGAGCGAGAGCCCCATGCGGGGCTCGATCGCAGGACCCTGAGACCATGACCTGAGCCGAAGACATAGGTTAAACCCACTGAGCCACCCAGGCACCCCTGGACATAGACCGGTCTCGCTGGGTGACTAATACGTAGCTGAGCTTGAGACCCACTGCTCTGACATTTGGAAGTCACACTGTGTGCCAGGTCTTCTGCTTAGTAATTCATATAATTTATCTCTCACTTTTGTGAGATAATTGTTTGTTGTTTCCCTCATTGCGTGGATTTTAGTCAGGGCGTGGAAAAATCTGTCTCCTCAGTGAGCTAATAATAGTATTGTTAATAGCTACAATTTGGGAGTACTTGCTGAGCGTTTGGACTAAATCCAACCAATAATCTCTTAAAAATGATTTTTTAAAAATTCCTATTTAAGGGACGCCTGGGTGGCTCAGTGGGTTAAGCCTCTGCCTTCAGATCAGGTCATGATCTCAGGGTCCTGGGATCAAGTTCCGTATCGGAAGTCCCTGCTCGGAAGCAGGGAGCCTGCTTTCCCCTCTGTCTCTCTGCCTGCCTCTCTGCCTACTTGTCATCCCTCTCTCTCTCTCTGCCAAATAAATTACAAAAAAAAAAAAAATCTTAAAAAAAAAATTCCTATTTAAGATTTTTTTTTAAAGTAATTTCTACACCAAACATGCGGCTTGAACTTACAACCCCAAGATCAAGAGTTGCTTGCTCTACTGACTGAGCCAGCCAGGTGTCCCTTAAATTCCTATTTTTAAGGCTGAAACATTTTCAGTAACTTACACAGAGGTATATAAATGAAATTGAAGGGCCAGGATTTGATCCCAGTCAGTGTGGGATTTAAACTCACATTTTTACTTCACTGATCTTTTTAAATTATCTGGGGGTGGGGGGCGCCTGGGTGGCTCAGTGAGTTAAGCATCTGACTCTTGATTTCTGCTCAGGTCATGATCCGATCAGGTCATGGGTTGTGGAATGGAGCCCGTGTCAGGCTCTGTACTGAGGATAGAGTCTACTTAAGATTTTCTCTCTCTCTCTCAAAAAAAAAAAAAAGATTCTCCCTCCCCCTCTGTCCCCTCCCCCACTTTCACTCTCTGCCCCCTCCCTATAAAATAGATATTAAAATTCTCTGGGCCTTTCTGAGCAGGGCTTAACAAATTATAGACCAGACTAGTGGCCTTTTACCTATGGGGGTGCCCCCATTGGAGCACCTGATGAAAGCCATGGACCTGTTCCAGAACATTCCTGTATGTGTACAAAAGGCTGCCTCCTGACTCAGTTCATAGACCTCTCTGAAGCCCACTCTCTGCAATAAGTCTGTAGGAGCCTCAGAGGAAGGAGATGGCCGAGAGTTGAAGGCAGGAGGGAAAATTCCTGGAGAGGAAGCAGAGGCTGAAAAGCTAGAAGGAGTGTCCCTCCCTGTCCTGTAGCTCCTCTGACTGGGTCCTCCCTTGTCGAAAGAACAAGAGCTAAGCGCTTACTGAGTGTTGGTGTTAAGCAGGACCGCTCATCCTGGCCACGCCCCTCTGAGCTGATATTGTTATTGTTATCCACTTGATTTACAAATGAAAAAACTAAAGAGGAGTCCCTGGACGAACACCAGGGTTTGAACCAGGGTTTGAACCACACCAGGGTTTGAACCAGGGTTTGAACCGAGGCAGTAGCCCTGTTCTCTGCTTTTGGGCCGCACACATGTCCTCCTCCCTCCAGGGAAAACCGCCGACCAAGAAAGCCAAAGTCCTGCACAAGGCAGCCTGGTCCGCCAAAATCGGAGCCTTCCTCCACTCACAAGGGACAGGACAGCTAGCAGACGGGACACCGACAGGGCAAGACGGTAAGACGGCAGGGCACTGGTGCTCAGGAAGCTGCTGGGGGTCAGCGGGGGTGGGGTGCCCGTTGTGGGGTGGCTCTGCCTGGGAGCCAGGAACGGGAAAGATGGGGCAGCCAGCAGTGCCCTGGCCCAAGCCCCGCGTGGATTGCCCCATCGGTAAATGGTATGGAAATTACCCCAGGAAATCCCTTTAGTCACTCCCAAGTGCCAGGACCCCTGCTCTTGGTAATTCAGAAACCCAGAATTAGCTTCTTTTCTCTTGTATTGCTTTTGGCCCTTTGACTTATGTTTCCCTTGGGCAGTGGAGACCCCTTTCTGGTTTGGCGAGGGGTTGTGGGATAAGGAAAGGAACCTTTCTCTTGGAGTGTATACAGCGTGTTCTGAGCATATGAGCATTAAGCAGCTCTGTTCTAGGTGGTCTGAGTTTCTTACTGCAGCTGAGCTCAACGGGCAGGCTGGAGGGGCGGAGGTGTGCGCCCCGCCCACCCATTCAGATAAACTGTGGCCAATGAAAGATTGGGGAAGGTCTAAGGAATTTAAGCCCAAAGGTCTTTGGATTTCCTTCTCTTTTCCGGGGAAGAAAGATCAGACATTTCCCTCGAATGTTTACTCCTGAGAGTCTGTCACCCTTTGGATAAGGTCCAGCCCTGTTCTGATGGCCCCTGGTGGGGCAGGTATGGGGCTGCCCCGGTGGGGAAGGACCTGTTTCTATAAGCTTATGGGGGCCAGGTTCCTAGCAGGGCTGCTGACTTCAAACTCTTTCTCATTCTCTGCAGCGCTTGTCCTGGGTTTCGACTGGGGGAAGTTCCTGAAGGATCACAGTTACAAAGCTGCTCCCGTCAGCTGTTTTAAGCATGTGAGTGCCCTGGAGATTAGGGGAGGGAGAGCTGGGAACTCGGGCACTTGCCGCCCCTCTCACCCCTACCAGCCTCCTAAGCATTCCAGGCTGGGCATTGGCACCAGGGAGAGAACAGTGGTGAGGTCTGGGTGAGCGCAGTCCAGCTTTGCCTCTTGCTCTGGTTTAAATTTCTGTCCGCTTTTTCCCGGCGGCGTCCCACAAATCCTCATGGAGGCTTTCTGGCAGCGCGCTTCCCTCTGAGGAACTTTGTGCTAGAAGTCCTTTTTCTTTTTCTTTTTTTTTGTCTTCCCCATTGTTCCCTGTTTTCCCACTGAAAGCTTGTTCTGAGCTGCCCTGGGCCCCCTGGCCCCCAGGAGGCAGGTGGGGATCCTTCTGGACCCCCCCTTCTGCCCAAAGCAGCATAGAAGAGTGAGGCCCCAGGGGGCTGGGCCTGGACTGGAAGGACGGGCAGAGATGCTGCCACCTAGAGCGCTCACGTCTGGTCTTTCAAGCCAGGAAGTGGAGGAGGAGGCCCCTTTACTCTTGGAGTCCTCTGGCCAGAGTCCCATCCGAGTCGCTGCTGAACTCTGGGGAGCGCTGTGGACAGTGGAAGGTTGGGAAGTTTGACTTCTCCTGACCTCTCCGCATTGCTGTTGAAGGCACCCCCCTTTGCCAGTGCGGCACTCTTTTTTACCCTGAGTTTTCACCACAGGGAGTTACATCGTCCTTGCGTTCAGCGGACCTGATTCCGGAGGCTCTGCCAAGCAGGGCCTTGTGTGCCTGGTGACCTAGCCCTCTCTAGGTTCTGTGGGAGACCCCTTCTGTGGCCAGAGATGTGGGGTGGTTAGCCTGATAAGCTCAAGCCAGGGTGAGAAGGGAAAAACGGCTGAATTTCTCCAAAGGAGAGTCAAGGTCCTGTTGGTGCCCAGTGAGGGTTAGATAACGGGGAAGGCCAGCAGGAAGGGTGTGCTGGTGCGTCCCAAGAGAAGACAGGTTGGAGAGGTGGAAAAAGAATGTACCAGAAGTAGTGCGTGAGTGCCAGCATGGTGATAGCTTAGAGACTACTGCGTAGGCTTGAGTGGCGATCGAAAGAGGTGGTATTTGTGCCCAGGACAATCCCGCGTGTGGCGAGCACTAGGTGGTGTTAGGCCAGTGTCGTCACTGGCGCAAAACTGGCACAGGTGTGAGGTGCCCGGGATGACAGAGTGAGCTGGTCCACTAAGAGCAGCACTCGGGGCGACTCAATCGGGATGTCTGGCTGTGGCCCCCGCCCTCCTGCCCCGTCCCCTGCTACCCACCCCCAGAGTCCTCCCTCCGCTCTCTGGGACTCTCCTCTCGTCTTATGCCTCCATCCCTAGCCCCATACCTGGCGTGCCACATGCAGCGAGTGACCTGCACCGAGGTGCAGAGAAGGACGGGATGGCTCATGAGGCCAGTCGCTCCCCTGTCCGCTTGGGCAGCTCACCGGCCCCCCCGACCCCCGAATGCTCTTGTGCCCACACAGGTCCCACTCTATGACCAGTGGGAGGATGTGATGAAGGGGATGAAAGTGGAGGTGCTCAACAGCGACGCGGTGCTCCCCAGCCGGGTGTACTGGATCGCCTCCGTCATCCAGGCCGCAGGTGGGGACTCCTCCTGCCATGGCAGGGTCTGGGTTTGGAGAGTGACATCTCCACATGGGTGGGGATTGTTGCAGGCAGAAATTGGCTTCATGAAACAAACAAAAAGGCCCACCTACTAGAGTTCTGCCAATCCCTTCTTGGGTTTCTACTCTTCCTGGCTTCAGAGAGGCCACAAAGCATGGCAAGTTTGTAAATTCCCCTTTTTAAGGTTTTTTTCCAGGAACGATCAGGCTGCAGAAGATTCATTCTTCCTGCTATGCCATACTACTTTCCGAGTACGGGGCATGGGTTTATTTTGACTGTGACTGTTGTGGACAACAGGGACCCCCTCTTGCCCGGAAGGAGTTCTTAGAATAGGAGTCGGGTTTGGGCTTGAGAAGAGGGAAGGCGTGAGACTGCACCTTTCCCATTCCTCCCTCCGTCCCTCATGGGTGCCCTCCTCCTCCTCTAGGGTACCGGGTACTGCTCCGGTATGAAGGCTTTGAAAATGACGCCAGCCACGACTTCTGGTGCAACCTTGGGACAGTGGACGTCCACCCCATTGGCTGGTGTGCCATCAACAGCAAGATCCTGGTGCCCCCACGGAGTGAGTTGATGAGAACATTCCCTGTCACGGTTTCTGCAGAGCCCTTGGTGGGAGGGGAACCCTTTGTCTGAGGTTAGACCAGAGCAGAACCTGCTTGCCAGCCTGCTTCCTGTAGCCCCCCCCCCTTGGCCAGACAAGGCCTAACTAGGTGGCTCTGGCGCCCCCTGTGGGTGGGAGCGGTGTCCGTCTGTGTAACCAGGATTCTGCTGTCTCCACAGCCATCCATGCCAAGTTCACCGACTGGAAGGGGTACCTCATGAAGCGCTTGGTGGGCTCCAGGACGCTTCCCGTGGATTTCCATATCAAGGTCTGGCAGCGAGCCCTTTGGGTCTCCTCCCTGATCTCCTTCCTGCACCCTTCATTTCCTCTGTCCCTGCTACTCACGAAGTTTTTTCTCAAAGACGCCCTTGCTTGCCTGTCTTCAGCAGCTTCACGTTTCTCCAGGAAGGATGTCAGTTGCTCTCTGCCTCCCCAGCCTAGGGTCAGCCTCTGCTCCAGCCTTGTTGCCCCAGACTCTGCCCCAGCCTTGTTGATTACATTGCTTTGTCTCCTGCTTCCTCCTCCAGAGCCTCACCTTTGCTCACAGCATTTTTCAGGAACATTCCTTCCATGGATTTGGTTAAGTACTTGTATACAAAGAACTGTGGGGATACAGAGCCTGTATTCAGGACTCCGCAGTCTGGCAGAGGAAACGGAGTCCAGCAGAGCAGTCACAAAATAGCCGGGGTTCTGAACCAGGGGTGTGCCTCCGAGTCCTCTCTGTGGCTTTCCATGTTTTATTGTTTTATTTTTAAAGATTTTATTTATTTATTTGACAGAGACACAGCAAGAGAAGGAACACAAGCAGTGGGAGTGGGAGAGGGAGAAGGAGGCTCCCTGCTGAGCAGGAGCGCAATGTGGGGTCTGATCCCAGAATCCTGGGATTGTGACAGCTGAAAGCAGATGCTAAACTGACTGAACCACCAGGAGGCCCCACGCTCTCTTTCCAACAAAACTATAATGTACAACTGAAACTATGATTTCCAACAAAACTATAATTGTACCCATAATGCCTTGCCCAGTGGGCAGATTCAGCACTCTGAACCAAGCACTAAGATCGGAGATCAGTTAGGAACTGAGCACTCACTCTTCTCCAGCTGGCGCTTGTCTGAAGATGAGGCAGGTGACTGTGGGTTGGTACGGCCACCGGTGTTACCAAGCTGGCCTCTCCTCCACTTTAAATAAAATGAGCTTGATTCTGGGGCATTTGGGGGACTCAGTCAGTTAAGCATCTGGCTCTAGAGCCCAGCTCAGGCCTTGATCTCAGGGTTGTGAACTCAAGCCCCACATTGGGCTCCATGCTAGGCATGGAGCCTACTTAAGAAAAAAAAAGAGGAGGGGCGCCTGGGTGGCTCAGTGGGTTAAAGCCTCTGCCTTCGGCTCAGGTCATGATCCCAGGGTTCTGGGATCGAGCCCCGAATCGGTCTCTCTGCTCAGCGGGGAACCTGCTTCCTCCTCTCTCTCTGCCTGCCTCTGTCTACTTGTAATCTCTGCCTGTCAAATAAATAAAATCTTTAAAAAAAAAAAAAAAAAGAGGGGTGTCTGGGTGGCTCAAGTCAGTTAAGCAGCTGCCTTCAGCTCAGGTCATGATCCCAGAGTCCTGGGATCAAGCCCCACACCAGACTCCCTGGTCAGCGGAGAGCCTGCTTCTCCCTCTCCCTCTGCCTGCCGCTCTCCCTACTTTTGCTCTCTCTTTGTCAAAGAAATAAAATATTAAAAAAAAAAAAAAAAAAAAGCTAGATTCTGGTTCCATGTGAGCCAGTCAGCAAGCACACGGTGACTCACTGTCACTTACGCAGTCCTACAGTGGGTACAAAAGCAGGGCCTCTGAGGAGGGGGCGGGGGCAGAGGGTAAAAGGTGGGGAGCGTTGTAAAGGAAGCTCTCGTCCAAAGCCAGTCTAGTTTCTTTGATGCCGACAATGTGATAAGTGCGGAGTGAAATGTTTAGTACACCCAGTGTAAATGTTTAGTACCACCAAGGTCCGGTGTGTACTGTGTGTTGGTCAGGTGAGAAAAAAATGTTGATTGAGCGCTGTGTGCCTGGTTCTGTGCTTGGAGCTGGGCCTGTAGAAGAGGGTCCTCCCAAGCCTGACCTCCACCCCTGCGGAGCTCAGCTTCCGGGTGTGACTAAACAAAGAAGCCACGAAAGTGGTGTTGGGCTGTGGGCTGCCCTGGGTGGGCGGCAAGGAAAGGAACATTTAGGGAAAGTCTAGGCGGGGAAGGTAGCCCAGAGGAACCCCGGCCCAGACTTCACCCTGTGTCTCTCTCTCAAATGGGCCAATCGGGCAGTTGGTTTGGGCTTATATTCCTGGCCTTGAGCTGATGTCTGACCGGTCTGTGGTTTAGGACTCTGAGCTTTGCCTGTTGGCTGATTTGTGACCTTGGAGATGCTCCCCCTCCTGGTGGACTTTGAAATAGCACAGCTTAGGGACACCTGGGAGGCTCAGTTGAGTGGTTTAAGTGTCCACCTTCGGCTCAGGTCATGGTCCCAGGGTCCTGGGATCGAGTCCCACATCAGGCTCCTTGCTGGGCAGGGAGCCTGCTTCTCCCTCTGCCTGCTGCTCCCCCTGCTTGTATGCACATTCTGACAAATAAATAACTCTTTTTATAAAAAAGTTAAAAAAAAAAAAGCACAGCTTAGTCCTCATCTTGCCTAGGCTGGGGCTGGTTTTGCTGGGGCTGGTTTTCCCAGGGCTGGAAAAGCCCTACAGAGCTCGCTGTTCGCATTTTCCTACCCCAGGCAGGAAGCACTGAGGTGACAGTGACCTGAAAGCCTCTCTACCCTCCTACCCCCTCATCCGTGGCCTGTCATCAGGGCTCTCCAGAACAGCTTGTGGGCATCTTGGTCCCTGCCCCTGGGTCAGAGTGCAGTAGCCGTTTAGAGCTGTAGCCCAGCGGGTTCACAGCTGTCATGAGACGTAGAGTCCCCAGGGGTCGCTGCTGTCTGGCCATGAGCGCAGAGCGTGCGCAAGGCTGGACTCTGGCACCAGTTTCACAGTCCAGCTCTGGCACTGGTGAAGCTGGGTGGGTGTGGGCAAGTCACTTGAGCCCTCTGAGGCACCTGTTTCCTTGGTCTGAAGTGGGTTTTATACCTCCCATCTTACTGACTGACTGGCATTTTGGTGCCCACCTTGGAAGCCTTGTGCTGTCCCTCCATATCATGGAATCGGGGGCCAGTGTCGAACCTGGGAGGACCCGAAGGCTCACCTGCCAGCTTCCTGGCTTAGGGATGGGTGAGTAAGGGCTGGCACGGGAGGTGGCAGGGAGAGCCCCAGGACCCCAGCAGGCTTGTGCTCTGATGTTGCAGATGGTGGAGAGCATGAAGTACCCCTTCCGGCAAGGCATGCGGCTGGAGGTGGTGGACAAGTCCCAGGTGTCCCGGACCCGCATGGCCGTGGTGGACACAGTAATCGGGGGTCGCCTTCGGCTCCTCTATGAAGATGGCGACAGTGATGACGACTTCTGGTGCCACATGTGGAGCCCCCTGATCCACCCAGTGGGCTGGTCGCGGCGAGTCGGCCACGGCATCAAGCTGTCAGGTCCGCTGTCAGGGCTGGGGCAGGAGCATCTCTGCATCCCACAGCCCCTGTGTGGTGGGGGTGACCGTCTCCAGCATGCGCGTGTTAGTACCGATGTCCAGAGAGTGTGCATGATTTGACCAAGGTCACTCAGTTTGTGAGGATTTTAAATCACTTCGAACCTGGAGCCTATATGGCGTGGGAAGCGTCTGGATCTTAAGGGTTCAGTAGCCCCTACAGAGAGCCCCTGACAGGTTCTGTCTTCTGGTCTGGGTGGAAGGGCGCAGGGTGCCCAGATACAGATTAGAGCCTATGCAGGGCAGCGCCACGGTTCTGGGGAGGGCAGGGAGGTGGCCCTGCAACTCCCTTCTCTCCCTTGCTCCCCTTACCATCTCCCCAAAGAGAGGCGCAGTGACATGGCCCACCATCCCACCTTCCGGAAGATCTACTGTGACGCTGTTCCTTACCTGTTCAAGAAGGTGAGGCACAGCCCTCGGGCACTTCTCATCTCGGTCATGGTGTGCGCCAAGCCTCACGCCCCCGGGGTGTTCCTCTCCCTCCCTGTTTCCTTCCCAGACGACCAGATGAGGCCAGCTCCCCCCACCCTCCATCTGGGCCGCCCAGATTCCCCAGCTGCCCCATTCCTTTAAGGTTCGAGCTGTCTACACGGAAGGTGGTTGGTTTGAGGAGGGAATGAAACTGGAAGCTATTGACCCCCTGAATCTGGGCAACATCTGCGTGGCAACCATCTGTAAGGTAAGCCCGGACCGGCCCCGCAGCCTCTAGCGTGGCTTTTGGGAGCCAGTAGGGCAGCGCAGAGCCCTGCACTCGGTGTCCAGCCCCTCTTCCCCGCTCTGGCTGCTCGGGGAGTGCTGTGCTTATGTGAGTAGGGGTCTTACCTGCTCCTTGCTCAGGATCAGCTTCCCTGTTATCTCCCTGGGGGGCCTTCCCACCGCCACACACTGTCTTCAGGTGGCAGCCCCGCCAGGAGCCGTAGCTGCTGACCATGCTGCACGCCGCCGCCTCCCTTGCGACTGTGGCCTAAGCAGCGAATGACTCTGCCTAAGCCCTCCAGGACATGCTGGTTTGCGCATCTAGCCAGTCTTCAGGCTGGGCCCGTGTACTCACCACTAAACATACTGGAAAAAAACAGCTGTAGTCCCTGTGGGAACAGCATTTGCTGTCTTATGAGGAAGGTAGAGAACCTCACAACTAGGGGTTCCGGCGAAAGCAGAAGCTCAGGGAAGGCTGAGCTCTTAACTCTGGTTGGCTCCATCCGCCTCGTGTCCCCCGTAGCCTCCTTACCCTGGGATGGGGGGTGCCATTCGTGATACCATGGTGTCTGCCTGCCCTTCCCCTCACTAGGTTCTCCTCGACGGCTACCTGATGATCTGCGTGGATGGGGGGCCCTCCACAGATGGCTCAGATTGGTTCTGTTACCATGCCTCCTCCCACGCCATCTTCCCAGCCACCTTCTGCCAAAAGAATGACATTGAGCTCACACCCCCGAAAGGTAAAGACTGTCCTCACAGTTGGAAAGGGCAGTGTGTGCCCACGGGCCCAGATCCCTGTCCAAGCCCACACCCCTAGCCGTTCAACTGGGCTGACTTGGCTCCATGGCTGATGGGTATCTGGGTGAGCGGAGCTCCCACTTGTTCCTTTGGGCAGTGAACAACCTGTACGACAGGACCATGGTCTTCTGTAGCGGGTACCAGGCTGGGGAGGAGGGAGACTCTAGACTGGGTCCTGAAGCAGCTATCCCGTTTGGCTTGTGCGCCTTTCCTGGACTCCCTCCCGCCGCCTCTGCTTTCCCTCCACATCTACATTTTCTGCCCCATCAGGCTACGAGGCACACACTTTCAGCTGGGACACCTACTTAGAGAAGACCAAGTCGAAAGCAGCTCCATCGAGACTCTTTAACATGGTGAGGAGCGCTGGGAGGCACAGGGCCTGGGGCAGCCCTGCCCACTGTCAGCGGGGCTGACTCCACCCCCCTTCTTCCTTCAGTCTGGACCACGGGGATCAGCCACTTCAGGGGAGAAGTCCCAAACTCTGCCATAGGCATTCCGCCAGACTGTCCAGCCGGCTCCCTTCCCTGCAGGGGCTGGTGCTGGGAACAGTGGGATCACTGGCAAGGGACCCTTCCCCACAGGCACTCCAGGCCCCACTCCTCCCGTGTACTCACAGGGAGCTGGCTGTCGTGGTCACCGCGTCTCCCCCCCCCCATCCCCAGGACTGCCCCAACCATGGCTTCAAGGTGGGCATGAAGCTGGAGGCCGTGGACCTGATGGAGCCCCGGCTCATCTGTGTGGCCACGGTGAAGCGGGTGGTGCACAGGCTCCTCAGCATCCACTTCGACGGCTGGGACAGCGAGTACGACCAGTGGGTGGACTGTGAGTCCCCGGACATCTACCCCGTCGGCTGGTGTGAGCTCACCGGCTACCAGCTCCAGCCACCTGTGGCCGCAGGTCTGGGCTCTCGCGGCCCCGGGGGACTCTTGACTTTCCTTCTCTTTTTCCTTCCTGCCAACCACTCCCTCTGTGCCGGGCCTGCCTCATTCTTTGGCATGAGACCAAGAAGTCTCCTGGACCGCTTCTAGTGAAAGAGTGGCCCTTGTGTCCCCACCTCCCGCTCCTGACGTGTCTGTCTCCCGCTCCCTCTGGCCTGCGGAGCGCCTCCCTTGACCTTGCCCACTCTGTCATATGCTCGTGCCCTGGTGCACCCAGGTAAACCACCCAGGCCCCTCGGAGCAGCCCGGGGGACAAGGGTGGGAAAAAGGGACAGCTGCTCTCCAGTCCCTCCCCCATTCTCATTGCCCAACTCTGGCTTTCCTTCTTGGGGTGCCCCGTGTGTAAGGGCGGCTAGTGAGGTGTGGGCAAGGCGTCTTGGGGCGTGTCCGTACCATGCCCTCTTCAGCTCTCCTCTAACCTCTTCCCCTCGTCTTTCAACAACAGAGCCAACCACACCTCTGAAGGCCAAAGAGGCCACAAAGAAGAAAAAGAAACAGTTTGGGAAGAAAAGTAAGTGATTCTCCGAAGCGGCCGGGCTGGTGTGGGACTTGGGATCAGTTGGGCCTTTGGCTCTGGGAGCAGGGGGTGGTCACCAGGTAGGTAGCGCTCTTCGTGGTCCCTCCGTCTCCTCTCCCTTGCCCTCTGACTCCTGTCGGCCTGTGTCTTAAGGGACCCAAGTACAAATAGGGAGGCTTCGGTCTCTGGGAACGGTCAGGGTCCCGGGGAGAAAAGGCAAGAGATGGTATTTGTAAGAGAGAAGAGGGGGAGGGGTCCCCATCCCTGCTGCCTGTGGTCAGAAGTCAGCGCGGCCCCGTCCGCCCCCAGGCGGACACAACTGCTGTCTGAAAGTCAGATGTCTGGGAGGCTGGCCGTTTCTCCTCAAGCCTGTCGTTCTTCCCCTGGGACCCTCAGGAGCAGGAGCTGCGGTGTCATTTCCCTAGGCGGCGCCCACTCAGATCCGGAGCCCTGTGCAGGCTCAGCTGGACGGGATGGCCATGGGGTGGGTAGGGAGGGGAGGTAAAGCCGTCCTTCCGAGCTGCCGGCCTGTGGCAGTGAGCAGCTCTCCGTGAAGGGGCACCACGGAGAGGAGAGGTTTCTGGAAACAGGACAAGGAGGAAGGCATGGGGTCCCTGGGCAGGATCAGGGTGACGTGAGGGTATGGAGCTGGTCACGTCCGCAGTGGTGGGGCTGGGAGAGTCACCGTGCAGGGGAAGAGGGGAGGGAAGCTCAGCAGGCACCAGGGATGGGGGGCGGGGGGGGCGTGGCTGGAACTAACCCCTCCCGGAGAGACGCTCTCTGAGACTGGGGCACCTGCCCCTCGGCCCCTTCGCCTCTGCTCCCCCATGGATGACCCCCACGGATACAGCCCGTGCTGAGTGTCGTTCTGTTTTTATTCAAAGGGAAAAGAATACCACCGACCAAGACCCGGCCTCTCAGACAGGGTTCCAAGAAGCCCCTGCTGGAGGGTGACCTGCAGGCCGCAGAGAAGATCGGGTCAGATCCTGCTCCAGAAGAGAGTAAGAGCCTCCCGGGCGGGGTCGAGCCAGGGCCGGCCTGCTCGGGCGCTCAGAGGCGGCCCCTCTCCTTCCCCACCTGGGCACAGAAGAGGAGAGTCCAGTGTGAAGGGGCTTCTCCGGGCGCCAAGCAGTCCTTCTCGGACCCCGGGGCCAGGAGAGCTTCCCAAACGCCCACCCCCGCCTCTGAACGCACCCGCACGTCTCCAGCCGGGCCCTCTCCGTCTCCGCCGCCTGCCCCACAGGGGGAAGGTGCCGTTCCCACCTCCTCGCCACGTCCCGAGGGCCCCCTGCCTTTCCCGGAGCTTCCCACCTGCTCACCCTGTCCTCCCGCCCCCCCCACCCCTCCTCTTCAGTCATCGCCGTGCGCGTGAAGGAGGAGCATCTAGACACGGCCGCGCCCAACAAAGCCCCGAGTCCGGCGCTGCCTGTCCCCATCGAGAGCATCAAACAGGAGACGGACGACTGAGCCTCCCCACCACCAGCCCCGGGCTCCTGGGGGCCGCCGCCCTTCCCCTGCTGCTTTAGTCTGCAGACAGAGCCTTTCTGCCTGAGTTCTGCCAGGAGCTCCGACGGCCGGCCCCAAGGACTCACGCCCTCCGCCCTGCAGTAACCTCGCCGCACACCCACATACCCCTCAGCTGCCAGCGGGCAGAGGGCTGCCCCAGTCACACTGGAAGACGAGTCTGTGAAGCGTGTACACGTGTGTCCCACAAGTCCCGTAATGCAGGCCTGGAGCCGCGCCCTGGAGGGGAGGCTGGTGGCGAGCGGTGTGGGTGCCTGAGAGCAGCCTCTCCCCTCTGGGCTTGGCGCTCTGCTTCTGCCCTACCCGGGGGAGGCCAGGGAACCCCGCGCAGGCAGCTAAGCACCAATGACTAGGAGGCAGGTTCTGGTGACTTGTGAGGTGACCTTAACCTGTTTTCTCTGTTGGCAAGAGGACTGCCCCTGATCTCCTAAACAGAACAGTGGCCTAGAGGTGGGGTCTGCTCTGGGCTTGGGGCCCCATGCCACATGGGGAGGCCCGGTGGCAGAGGGGGCAGCCGGCCTGGAAGGCAAGCAGCCGTGCTGTGAGGAGGCCCCAGCTGGAAGGGAGACCAGCCAGCTTTGCGCTTAACCGCTCCAAGCCCCCTTCTCGCTGTTCCCCAGGGCCAGATGCAGCGCTGCCCGAGTCACAGGGCTGGCTCAGGTGGCCCTAAGGGAGCCAGAAGAGGACAATAGCACCTGCTTCCTGGCCCTCTATCCCTTCCTGTCCATTCTCCTTTCTGAAATTACATTCTAGAAGCTCCCCTAGTGTCTGCCAGATTTCAGTTGCTTTTATTTTTCCAGTTCGTCCCCTTGGAAACTGTCTCCTCCTTCTGTCTCTTCAGTGAGTCTTCCTGGAAGGGAAGGTGGAGGCAGGCTGACCTTTAGTTCTTGTCTTTGAGTAGAGACCTGCTGCCGGGTGGGTTCCCTTGTCATCCCTCGGGGGTGCGGCCGTGTTGCTGGGGGTGTGCAGCTACATCCTCTGAGCTGGTCCATCAGGCTGCCGCTGCCCACGCTTGCTGGGGGCGGCGCTGGTCATGCATTTGCTCAGGACCCAGGCTCTTTGATGTCACCCAGAGATGGGGTGACCAGCCTGAGGGAGCTGATTTCCAGTCATTTCTTCCAGGGAGAACTTGAGCCTCACTCCTTTGCTAAAGGTGCTAGAAAGCTCCACGTGGTATAGACACCAGGGCCAGAAAGTGGCCGGTAGGTGCAGCCTGAATTCCCCCCAAAAGTGACTAGATCTAGAACACAGTGAAGATCAAGGACAGGGGCCCTGCTTTTACCTGCTGTCGCTCACACACACCCCAGACCTGCCGTGGTGACAGGTCAGTAGCCTCAGACCCCAGGGGAGAAAGATGTCCTGGGTGTGCATTTGGGCTCGCAGAGAACCCTTGGAGCTCTCAAAGGCTCCTGCTCCTGGTGGAAGCTAGTGCCTCGTCCCAATCCACTTGGAGTTTCTGGGAAAACTGTGTACGCCACGTGACGTGACCCTCAGTTCCTTCTTGCTGAATGAAGGGACACCTGCCTGTGCCTGAGAGCTGAGTGTATTCTCGTTTGTCCCCTCATGGGATCCATTACGGAGGGTGGGTTCACCCACAAGCACAAGGAATAAATGTCCTCGTTTGAGCACCCCGTCTCCATAGCAACCACGCCGGGGTACCCTTTACATCTCTGCTGTTCTCTTGCGGAAGATCCTCAGCTCCCCAGAGGCGGAGCCCGTGCTGCAGCGGACAAGCCCTGATGAGTGTGGGACCTGAAAATACGTGACCTGTGTTGCTGGAGCCAAGAGATCTACTTGATTGATCACAGACGGAAGCGTGGGCTTCTGGGAGGTTTTCACTCCAGGCACAGGACCGGCTTTATACCTCACTTACCCTTGGAGAGAACCAGAGACCTTGGAGTCCAGTAGCAGGGGGAATGGGTGGGGGGCGATGGGGGGATGGGGGGCGGCTGTGAGAGCCCCTGACGAAACATGCCCGCTGCTCCATGACCTACAGGGGCTCCTGGCGCAGATTAGACCAAGTGCAGATGCGCACACCTTTCCTTCACTGCTCCCCAGTCTAGACACTGTCCGAGGGGTGGGGCAAGCACAGGGACTGCCATCGGAAATGGCCTCCTACACCGGGTTCAAGGACCCACGCGTGCACAGTCGATTTTCACAGGAACCCTGACGCACATGTTGACTTCACTTTATGGGGGAGAAAAAGCCTTATCAGAGTTGTTCACTTAAATTCACAACTGTTAAGTGACAGCACTGGGATTAAACCCAGGGTGGCCTGCCATGTTTCCACCAGTAAGTCCTCACTCGGTGTCCTTGCTGAAGCATCTTCCACTGGCCAGACAGCACGCCAGAGGTTGGGCCTCGAAAGCATGATGCATGCGTGGTCCAGCCGTAGCTGTGCGCAAGGTGAGCAACGGCCCGGAGCAGGGCTTGGAGCCGTGTATGATCCTCGAGGTCAGGGTCCTTGTCTTTTTTTTTTTTTTTTTTTGAAGCAGGCTCCATGCCCAGCTTGGAGTCTAGATCAAGAGTCTCATGCTCAGAAGTTGCAGGCTGCACCGACTGAGCCAGCCAGGCACCCCAGGGCCCCCATCTTTCTGTTCTTTTGCATTCCTGGGAAGAAACTGCTACTTTCCACAAAAATGAAATAGCGGGGGCGCCTGGGTAGCTCCACTGGGTAAGGGGCTGCTTTCGGCTCAAGTCTTGATCTGGGGGTCTTGGGATGGAGCCCCATGTTGGGCTTCCTGCTCAGCAGGGAGTCTGGCTCTCTGGCCCTCCCCCTGCTCGTACTGTCTCCCATAAAAATCTTTTTAAAGAATGAAAAATCAGGGCACCTGGGTGGCTCAGTGGGTTAAGCCGCTGCCTTCGGCTCAGGTCATGATCTCAGGGTCCTGGGATCGAGTCCCGCATCGGGCTCTCTGCTCAGCAGGCAGCCTGCTTCCCTCTCTCTCTCTCTCTGCCTGCCTCTCCATCTACTTGTGGTCTCTCTCTCTGTCAAATAAATAAATAATCTTAAAAAAAAAAAAAAAAAAGAATGAAAAATCAGGCACCTGGGTGGCTCAGTGGGTTAAAGCCTCTGCCTTCAGCTCAGGTCATGATCTCAGGGTCAGGGTCACACAGGATCAAGCCCCGCACCTGGCTCTCTACTCAGCAGGTGGCCTGCTTCCCGCCCCCCCCCCCACCTGCCTCTCTGCCTACTTGTGATCTCTCTGTCAAATAAAATCTTGAAAAAGAAAACGAAAAACCTCTAACTCCAGTGCTATTTGGAGCACCTCACCTGACAGGAACTTGGTGCCACAAAAGTGTCCGCAAAGACTGATGCCATTGTCATTAATGCTGCTTCCAGATCCATCCTCTAAGGCACAACTGCTCACCTTCAGCTTGGGGTCTTTCTAGAGGTTCCTTCCTCCCAGTCTACCTGACTAGAAACACTTATGAGCTGTGTGCCCCTCCCCCAAAGAAGATACACCTGAGAATGAGACCTTACTCGGAAATAGGATCTTTACAGAGGTAATCGTGTTAGAATAAGGTCATGGGGTTGGGCCCTAATCCAACTGGACTCCTGTCCTTCTAGAAAGGGGGAACTTGGACTCCAATCTTGCAGGAAGATGTGAAGGGACAGGGGGAGATGCCATGTGAAGTCAGGCAGAGACTGCAGTTGTGTGGCCACAAGCCAAGGCCCATCTGGGGCCACCAGAAGCTGGAAGGGGCTCAGAAGGCTCTCTCCCACAGCTCTCAGAGGGAGCACAGCCCTGTGGACATCTAGATTGCTGAGAACAGTGAGCCAAAATGTCTGTTGTCCTAAGCTACCGAGTTTGTGGTACTTTGTCACAGCGGCCCCTGGAGGCAACTACACCACCTCCGGTCCCCAGGCACGCAGGTCCTGGGGGTGCCACTCCATAGGCAGGCCAGGCTGAGCCCTCTCTCTGTCTTGCCAGGACCTGCTTTTCTGTTCTCCGTTTCCCTCTCAGGACTGGCCTCTCCCCTAGACACCCTCCCGGTGCCCTCACCACACAGCAGGGGTCCCCACAGGCCAGGGTCCCCGTATCCTCCCCTCCACTGTGCGCTGCACAATTTTGCTACAACCAAGGGCTCAAGTAAACGTAAATGTCAGGCGGGTGATGGAACAACACAGAGCAGGGGCCAGCAGGAGGCGGTAGCCACAGCGACGGCACCCCTGCTCCTCCTGTCCCAGGGCTGAGCCAGGCCCCAGAGTCCAGGAAGGACTGGAATCAACAATGAGCTGCAAATCTGGCAATAGTGGCATTGCTTCTAGAATGTTGGCTCCAGGTATTCTGTGGCTTCTCAGAAAGGCCACTGTCCCACAGGATGGGACAGTGTAGTCATTTCCTCACAGACCCACCTGGGCCCAGCCAGAGGTAGAGGAGGTGAGGAGCGGGGACAGACATCATAGAATGGAAGCGACAGAGTCACTGTCCAGATCTGGAACCGCAGGAATTAGGACCAAGAGAAGTCAGATCCCTGCTACCCCAGGCTCTTCAGAAACTGACCCACCCACCGAGGCCTCCCCCAACCTGCCCCCAGGCCAACCTTGTCTGCTCTCGGCTGTCAGCCCTTCATGGGGGTTCTCCTGGCACTGGACCTGGGGGCGGGCATCCACTTGGCCTTCCTGGCAGCCCAGCCTGGGCAGGTTTCAAAGACAGCAGTTGCAGCCTTCACCCTCTGGCCATGGGCACTGGGAGGGGTAGCACAGGTGGCTCCCACACGCAGGTTCAGCCCCATGAGCCACCTGAGGAGAGGGGAGAGTTCAGGGAACCCGATGTGCCGAGCCTTCCTGGGGAGGGGGCGGCGAGGAGGTCCTCGGGAACTGGGGGGCAGTGGAGCCTGGTGGGTGAGGACAGACTCTGGAGGGAATCCTGGCTCAGACCCTCACCAATTAGGGGACTCAGAGGGAGTCCCTCCATCCTCAGATCCCTTGTCTGTAAAAAGGGAAGAGTAGCAATAATAATGCCAGAGAGCTTAGGGTGCTCCCGACACTGTTCAAATCAATCTATATATGCGAGCTCACAGGGTCATCCTCACGAAGAACCGCCATGAGGTGGACACAGGTTCTTCCATCTCCTTTACAGATGAGGGAATGGCACAGAGAAGTTATGGGGCCCGGAGTCAGTCTCCAGCTCTGCTGGACTCCAGGATTCCTGTTGCTTTCTTATGAAATTAATGAAGGGCCCACAAATATTTATTAGGTCCCACCCCCCTAGGCTGGGAGGAGGAGTGAGGGAAGCCAGGCCCAGAGAAGTCCACCCCGAGCCTCCATGCACTTCTGGCGCCCTCAGGCCCGGCAACTGGCTCTGGCAGGACCCTCACCCCAGAAGATGCTCGGCTGCATGGCCATGGTGCCCTGGGGAGAGAGTGGGGCCTGACTGAGAGCCACTGGTGGGTCCCCAGCCCACCCCGGGGTGGGGGGGAGCAGCGGAGGTGCCCACCTGTGCAGCGGGAGCAGCTGGCAGTCACAGTGGAAGGGGTTGCCGCTGAGGTCGATGAGCTCCAGCTGGCTGAGATGGGGCAGGGCGGGTATGGCCTGCAGCTGGTTCTTCTGCAGGTGCAGGCTCCTCAGCCGCGGCCCCAGACCCAGAAAGGCCCTGGGAGAAATCTTCGAGGAGATGCCAAGCGTTGGTGCGAGCTCCTGCCAGGCCTGTCTCACCCCAAGGCCTGGGAGGTTGACCCATGCTCCCCCAGCAGAAGGGAAGCGGAGAGCCCAAGGTGGCCCAGGGAGAAAGGGCAGTGCAGGGATGGAAACCCTGGCTGGTCTGATCCCAAAGCGCCTGCCCTTTGTGCATCACCCAACGTTCATGGTTCTTTCTATACCTGAACACACCCTCATTAAGGCAGAAACCCTTGGGGCTCCAGCCCTGCCTTCAAAGTGCTCAAGAACCCTACGGACCCCCTTCCTCCTTGCTGTGGCAGTACCTTCTCTGGCCGGCCTCCCGGTGTGGCCCTGGAATCCAGCTGGTCTGTCCCCACACCAGAGCGCCCTGGGGGCAGGCACAGCCTTGGCTCATCCCAGGGGCACCCGGCCAGCCTCAGACCTGACTACGGGGGCAGCAGTGTTTGCTGAGGGACTGCATGCGGCCCGGGGCCTCATGCTGCCTCCCCTCCCCGCCACTCCCCAGCGCACCTGCTCCAGGCCGCTGTCGTTCAGGAAAAGGTGCTGCAGTGACCCGCCCACGGGCCGGAAGGCCCCATCTGCCAGGCCTCCGAGCGGGTTCCCGGAGAGCTGCAGCTCCAGGAGGGCAGGCAGCCCCTCCAAGGCCCCCGTGGGCACCGCTTGCAGCTGGTTCCTGTCCAGGTGCAGCTTCTCCAGCTCCGGAGCTGGGCCTATCGCCCCAGGGGACACTTGGGTGATGCGGTTGCCGCTCAGGTAGAGCCAGCGCAAGGCGGGCAGGCCCGTCAGGTCCCCGGGTTCCAGGCGGTCCACGACGTTGCTCTGCAAGTGCAGGGAAAACAGGCCGGGCAGGGCGCGCAGGGCGGCCCCGGGCACTTGGCCGAAGCGGTTGCGCTCCAGGTACAGGTAGCCAAGGCGCGGGGCCCCCTCGAGGGCGGCAGCGCTGAGGCCGGAGAGCTGGTTGTCCGACAGGTAGAGGTAGATCAGGCTGCCCAGCCCCGCCAGGGCGCCCGCCGCCAGCTCGGTGAGGCCGCAGTGCTGCAGGTGCAGCGACACGAGCCGGCCCAGGCCCGGGAAGGCCGCGGGCGGCACCGACGAGAAGTGGTTCCGCCTCAGGTCCAGGAGCTGCGTGTCGCTGGGGAAGCCGCGGGGCACGGCCCACAGGCCCCGGCTCTCGCAGCCGCTGTGCCGGGACTCGGCGGCGCACACGCAGGCGCGCGGGCAGGGCCGGGCGGCCCCGTCGGCCTCCTGGGGGTTGCCAGGAGGGCCGCGGAGCCGCGCCGCCGCCTGCCACTCGGCCTCCTCCTCCTCCTCCGCCCTGTCCCCGGGGCAGCGCAGGTCCGCGGGCCTCAGGGCGTCCAGGGCCTCCCCTCCCAGGCGCCGCGGCCCCCGGCACGTGCCGTCCGAGCGCACCCGCGCCCGCGCCAGCCACTCGAGCAGCGGCCGGGCCTCACAGCCGCACCACAGAGGGTTGCCCTGCAGCCGCAGCCGGCGCAGCTGGCCCGGGCCCCGCAGCGGGGGCAGCGCGGCCAGCTGGTTCCCGCGGAGGTCCAGGCTGCGCAGGCGCGGGCAGCGGGCGAAGGCCCTGGCGTCCAGGGCCTGCAGGGCGCCGTGGTCCAGCATCAGCTCCCGCAGGCCGGGCAGCGCCAGCCCGTCCTCCTCGCCCACGTAGGTGAACGGGTTGTGGCCCAGCTCGAGGCGGGCCAGGGCGCGGGCCTGGGCCAGGGCGGGCCCGGGCAGGGCCTGCAGCTCGTTGTGGTGCAGGCTGAGCCGGCGCAGGGCGGGCAGGCCGGCCAGGGCCTCGGGGGCCAGCACGCTGAGCGCGTTGTGGGCCAGCCGCAGCCAGCGCATGCGCGTCAGCCCCTGGAAGGCCATGGCCGGCAGGTAGACCAGCGCGTTGTGGGCCAGGTTCAGCGTGGCCAGCGCCCCCAGCGCCCCGAACGTCCCCGGCCGCAGCTCCTCCAGCCGGTTGCCCTCGAGCTCCAGCCGCTGCAGCGAGCCCAGCCCATCCAGGGCCTCCTGCGGCAGCGAGCTGAGGCGGTTGGAGGCCAGGTTGAGCAGGAGCAGGCGGCCCAGGCCGCGGAAGGCGCCCTCGGCCACCAGCTCCACCCCGCAGTGGCGCAGGTCCAGATGTGTCAGGTGGGGCAGATCCCGGAAGGCCGCTGCGGGGATCACCTTCAGCTTGCTGCCTTGGAGGTCCAGCCTCTGAGTCAGCTGCGCGGGGAGAGGCGGGGGTTGGGGGGTGCCGAGGGGCGCGAGCACTGCAGCCCTCGCAGGTGCTCTTCCCTCTCCTTGTCCTTGTTCTCTTCACCGGCTCCCCGGCTCCGAGCTGCCGGCGCTTCGCACATCGACCCGCGCTGCGCATTTGCTTTCTCTTCCCCTCCCGCTCCTGACTCCACAGGGCAGAGACCGGATCTTAGTCCCGCATATCCCCGTGCTCTCTGGGTTTGTAATTAATTCAATATTCTCACAGGGTTTGTAATTAATTCAATATTTATCTTTTTTTTTTTTTTTAAAGATTATTTGTCAGATAGAGAGCACGAGGTGCGTGGGGAGGGGTAGAGGGAGAAGCCGGCCCCCTGCTGAGTAGTGAGCCCCATGTGGGACTCAATCCCAGGACCCTCCGATCATGACCTGAGCCGAAGGCAGATGCTTAACTAACTGAGCCACCCAAGCGCCCCAATTTATAAGTCACCTACTTGTTCCAATCATATAGAATTTTAAATAGGCTGTTTTCCTAGTGGTGATGGTTATTCCCATTTTACAGATGTGAAGACTGAGGCTCGAGAGGAAAAGTGACAAGCTAAGGTCTCCCAGCCAGGCAGTGGCAGATCTACTGGTGCCAACCCAGGCTCCTCCTGTTGTCCTCCCTGCCCCCGTCATCCTGCTAACCTCAGGGATGGCGTTTGGCACCTCAGTGAAGTTCTGGTGCCGACAGGCGACATGCCGTCTGGGATTGTCGCAAATGCACATCTGTGGGCAGCGCTGGGCAGCTACGTGCCAGGCTGGGCCCAGTGGCAGCAGCAGAAGCAGCAGCAGCAGGGAGATGCTCTGGGGCCTGGGAGAGAGGAAGGGTCAGTCGTTCACAGGGGCAAGTGTCCCATGCTGTCCACTTACCAAGCCCAGCTCCTATTTCCAGAGCCCCTTGGATGTCTTCCTCCTTTGGCCGCGGCGAAGGTGTCATTACCATTGCTCCATGCAGCAAAGTTTCTATTGTCAGCCTTGTTTAACACTAGGGGAAACTGAGGCTCAGATAGGTGACCTGGCGAGTCTCTTTGGCTACCTGCCCCTCGGCTCAGGGAGGCCGTGCTGAATGTAAGGGTGACCTGACGGCTCAAAGGGTGTGTCCAGGCTGTGGTGAGGCTCCCGGACCTCCCAATGGCAGAGAGAGAAGCAGCCAGTGCCCCAGGCGCGGTGGCAGGGAGCATAGTGGCACCTACTGTGAGAAGATGGCCTGCGGCCAGAGGGGCACCCAGGCTGGGCCCGAGTGTATAAGGCAAGTCTCGGGGGGGCAGGTACTGTGGGGGCCAAGAGGCTCGAGGGGACGTCCTGGCCGGTCTAGCCACACTGGCAGGTGAGCAGGAGGCTTGGGCCTCGGTTTATTCCCCTTTCGTCCATCCGATGCCATGCACCAGCCCGGACTGGGATGCAGGCAGCTGAGGGGATGGGCTTGGGCTGCGCTTCGCGTAGCTCCATCCCCTTCCCCGTCCTTCCCCCAACTTAGGCATCCATCAGATCAGCCAGTGGGAGCCCTTCCCCTCAAGCACAACCATGGCCTGTTGCCTCAGGGGTGACCGCTGCCACCGGGGCTCTCCTGGCTCCCCCACACTGCCCACCACCACCAACCGAAGGGAACGTTCCACGACACAGACGGGCTTCTGACACCGCCAGCTGAAAACCTTCCAGCATCTCCCCGCGGCCTTTGGTGGCAAGTCCTGACTCTTGATGCCACCTGGAGTGTGCCCAGATTCTCCAGGGTCGCCCTTGGCTCCCACGACACAGCTTCCTCCTCGCCGCCTGTGACAGCTAAGCCCCCCCCCCCTCCTCCTGCCGTTCTCAGCCTGCACAGCGTCCCCTGGGCAGCCCTCGCCGGTGCCTGCGCTAGGCCCGACCCTCAGCTTCCTCTCTGCTTGTCACCATCTGTGTTCAGTCTCCTTGAGGTCCCAGGCCCCTTGAAGGCCGGGGCTGCTGGCATCCTCCCGAGGCTCAGGGTGGACTGGGAAAGGGGGGCCCTGTGGGAACAGATCCCTCAGGGACAAGTGTCCGGGTTCAGAGGCCCGCTGCGCTCTCAGACAAGCCCCGAAAGACGCGCCCACGGCGGCTCGCTGCAGCAGCCCCCCTCCCATTCACCCCCTTCCTCAGAAACCAATTCGGGGACACCCTGGAGAATCTCTCCCTCAGCAAATCCCAGAGCCCCTGTTTCCCGACCCGTCAGAGGCCCAGAGAGGGCCAGGGGCTTGCCTGCAGCCCCTCAGTTTCTCTAGACACCCCCGATGCCCCCCAGGGCCCAAAGACTCACCCCTCCATGCCGCCTCGCCTTGCACTGCCAGTCCAGCCGGGATGCCGCGGGAGCCCCCCTGTCGGGCCCGCAGGCCTGGCAGCGGGGACGGGGCTGAATGGGAGGCATTGTGGGCAGCCCAGCCTGAGGCCGAGATGAAGGAGGGGCGGGCAGTGGTGGGAGAGGCGGCTGGAGTTACAGGGCCTCCTGCCCGGAGCCGGCTCAGGGCTCAGGATCGTGGAGAGCCCGGCTGGGACAGCCAGGGCTGGGCCGGCTGGCAGGGAGGGGTGTGCCCGGGCAGCCCGTGGGTCCCACATCTGGGCTCCCTCCCAGCTGTGGGCTGTCCGGTGGGACTGCCCCTCACCGAGCCTTCATTCCCTACGCTGTGAAAAACCAGTATTAGTAACCAGCTCACGGGGGTGCTGTGGGGGTCCAATAGGCAGCGGGAACATAATAGGTGCTCAAGAACGGTGGACTCTGGGGCGCCCGTGTGGCTCAGGGTCCTGGGATCAAGCCCCGCATTGGGCTCTTGGCAGGGGGCTGGCTTCCCTCCCTCTCTCTGCCTGCCTGTCAAATAAATTTTTAAAAAATCGAAAAAAATGCAACAGGGGGACCTCTGACTCTTAGCTCAGATCATGATCTCAGGGTCATGAGTTCAAGCCCCACGTTGAACTCCACGCTGGGCAAGGACCCTACTTAAACCAAAAAAAAAATTTTTTTTTAATGCAACAGTTTATGTAAACCATAGCAAACTTTTATACATCTGTGACTGTTCAGATCCATATTTCTGGTGGATTTGCATTCAGTTTGCTTGGATTTTTTTGTTTTGACCAGAGATAGTGCCATGCCACAGGCCAATTTCGTGTCAGCGGCATGGCGGTGTGTATACTCTTTGGTTTTTTTCCATTCAGCATTCATCTGTGATGTGTATTTTAAAAATTTAAAAGATTTGTTTAATTTTCAGATAGCATTTCAGCACTCCCTTCCGTAAGTATTCCACAAGAGTGGCATGCGGGGGAGGCAAGGGAGCCATCTGCCCAGATGCAGGGAACGAGGGGGTGTGCGATCGACAGGGAATTTAAATGCAATGAGACACAGTTGGTTTGCTTTTCATTGTCATCACATGCTGGTGATTCTAAACAACACTGGTGCTAAAATATTCCTCCCTACTCCGGTGGACCACTCTCACCTCCGCCTTCTTGGTACCACGTGGTGCAATGAATCCATTCCACTCTTGACGGACGTTTGGGCTGTTTCCAGGCTGGGGCTGTTATGAGGAGGGCTGCTTACAATGTTTGCACGTTTTTGTTTTTTAAAAAGATTTTATTTGAGAGAGCGGGCGCAGGAGAGTGAGTGAGTGTGCACGAGCAGGGGGAGGGGCAGAGGGAGAGGGAGAAGCAGGCGCCCCGCTGGGCAGGGAGTCTGAAGTGGGGCTCGATCCCAGAGCCCTGGGGTCATGGTCTGAGCCGAAGGCAGACATTTAACTGACTGAGCCACCCAGGCACCCCCGTTGCATGTCTTTCGGAGAACACACAGCGCAGCCCGTCGCTGTCGGGACAGACGGATGGGTGGGACTGTTGGCCATAGGATGTGCTTATTTTCAGCTTCAGTGGATAGTGCCCAACAGTTTGTCCGAGGGTTTGCACCAATTTACACTTTCGCCAGCCGTGTAGGAGCGCCATGGCTTCACACTCTCACCAGAGCTTGCTCTCCTCTGTCTTGCACTTTTGCCACCCTAGTATAATAGCATCACATGATAATTTTATTTTTTTAAGAATTTTATTTATTTGACAGAGAGAGATACTGCGAGAGAGGGGAACACAAGCAGGGGTCAGTGGGAGAGGGAGAAGCTGGCTTCCCGCTGAGCAGGGAGCCGGATGTGGGGCTCGATCCCCGGACCCTGAGCTCATGACCTGTGCAGACACCAAGAGTGTCTGCCAGTCGCTTTACTGGCTATGCCACCCACACGCCCCCCTCCCCATGATGCCTTGTGGTAAACAAAGTCCTGTTCTCACTGCTACACAGTATCCATTGTGTGAATATCCTGCAGTGGCAAACCAAGGAGGCTAAATGCAGGTTAATGTATTGATTTTTTTTTACTCCCAAGGTCTTCAAGATACTCACCTACGCAAACTCCTTAAAGATCAGTAGTTTTGTCTTCTACATTTAAGATTTTAAAAATTGTGGTAAAATGTACATTACATAAAATTTACAATTTTAACCCTGTAACTGCACAATTTAGTGGCATTCCGTGCATTCAGAATGCTGTGCAGACCATTACCACTACCCCTTTCCAGACACTTTTCGTCATCCCAAACAGAAAAACTTTACACCCAAGAGACAGTAACTCTCCTTTGTTTTCAGCCCCTAGTAACCTCTCCGAGATACCCCTTACTCAGTGCGATCACGTGTTACTTGTCCTTTCCTGTTTGGCTTTCTTCACTGAGCACTTTGCTTCAAGGCTCATCCCTGCCATGGCATGTGTCCGAAGTTCACTTTTTTATGAATGAACAGTACTCCACTGTGTGTATTTTTGAAGATATATATTTATTTTAGCAAGAGAGAGAAAGCAGCGGGTAGAAGAGAGGAAGAGGGAGAGAGAAACCCAAGCAGACTCCCTTCTGAACGTGGAGCCTGACACAGGGCTCGATCTCATGACCCTGAGATCAGATCTGAGCTGAAATCAAGAGCTGGACGCTCAACCGACTGCACCCCCATGTGTAGTGATCACATTTCATCTGTCCCCGTTAATGGACACTAGGCTGCGTCCATCTCTTGACTCTTGTAATGCTGCTGTGTTTGCGGGCCTACAGGTTACGGGCTGGGGTCCCCGCTTTCCCTCCTGGGGTGCACACACACTGGAAGCGGGAGCGCAAGCGGTCGGAAGCCCCCTTTTCTCCACCTTGTCTCATTCTCTTCCCTCACTCTCCCCCCCGAGGCAACCACTTTCCTGAGGCAATAGAACTTCACTGTAACGTGTCATTAAAAATTTTAGACTACATGTATGACAGTACATACTGTTTTGCAAACTTGTTTTTTTCACCCAACATTTTTAAGGTTTATTCACATGAATGGAGACAGTTCCTGCATCTATCTCTTGTATTATACACTTTAACTGCTGCATTAAAAAAAATTTTTGTTTTTTTAGGGGCGTCTGGGTGGCTCAGTCTGTTAAGCTTCTGCCTTTGGCTCATGATCTGCAGGTCCTGGGATCAAGTCCCACATCAGGCCCCCCTCCCCTTGGCATGGAGTCTGCTTCTCTTTCTCCCCCACTCTTTTTCTCTTTCTCTCCTCTCAAATAAATGAATAAAAATCTTTTTAAAAATTTTCAAAGTTTTTATTTAATCTCTACACCCAATGTGGGGGTCGAACTCCCAACCCTGAGATCAAGAGTCACATGCTCGGGGCACCTGGGTAGCTCAGTGGGTTAAAGCCTCTGCCTTCGGCTCAGGTCATGATCCCAGGGTTCTGGGATTGAGCCCCACGTCGGGCTCTCTGCTCTGCAGGGAGCCTGCTTCCTCCCCTCTCTCACTGTCTGCCTGCCTCTCTGCCTACTTGTGATTTGTGTCAAATAAATAAAAATCTTAAAAAAAAAAGTCACATGCTCTCCCGACGGAGCCTGCCAGGCGCCCCGTAACTGCATCACGTTACCTCACTGCACACTTCACATACCGTCATCAACGATTTTTTTCCCTGGTGGACACTGACGTTACTAATTTTCTGGAATCTTTCATGAAACTGCCCTTTTAACTTGTCACCTTGTGCCCATGTACAAGGGCTTCTCTAAGATCCTTATAAATGGAATTTGGGATCACAGGCTACACTTGTCTTCACAGAGTCCCCGCCAGATCGCTCTCCGACATGGTTTTATTAGTCTGATATCCCTCCGGCAACAAGCAGAATGTCAGCGACTCTGCTCTTTCCTGGGGTCTCCTCTAGTGCCATCTGCCAGTCTGGTCTGAAACGGCATCTCTGTGGTTTTATTTTGCATTTCCTTGATTTCCAGTGAAGGGGAACATCTTTTTTTGCTTCTCAGGTTGCATCCTCGGTGAACTGCCTGTTCCTATCCTTTGCCCAGTTTTCAGCTAGATGTACGATTCTCAACACGAACCCTCACATGACAGACGGAGGAGTCCAGCGTTCTCTGACCTTGCCAGTTCTTAATTTTGGTCATTGTTTTTCACTTTCAACTTGACAGAGGCAAATGTCCTTATACCTTGTGCTTTTATGACATCAAAAAAAAAAAAAAAAAGAAAAAAGCTCTTTACCTTACCTCCCTCCTTTAAAAAAAATATGGCTCTTAGATGAATAAATATGGATCATTTTGAATGTTTGGTGGATGACCGTGTGTAACTGTCCCTCCACCCGTCCTGTCCCCTGCCTTCCCCAGACAAACTGCTATCTTGAGCACTGGGCTCAGCACACACACGCACATGCCTACACACAGTAGCTTTTGAACCCATGGTACGTACCGATTTTCTTCACTCAGCGACCTTCCTGATTCACCCACGGCACGCGCGTAGCCAGAGTTGATGCGTTTTTGGCTTGAGTCGTTTCTAGGTTCTTGTGATCAGGAAGTGCTGCCTGGGAGCACCTCTGGCCGTGCTTCCTGGGGACTTTCTAGTCGAGCTTCAGAATGGAATTATTGGGGCGCCTGGGTGGCTCAGTGGGTTAAAACCTCTGCCTTCTGCTTGGGTCATGATCCCAGCGTCCTGGGATCGAGCCCCACATCGGGCTCTCTGCTCGGCCAGGAGCCTGCTTCCTCCTCTCTCTGCCTGCCTCTCTGCTTACTTGTGATCTCTCTGTCAAATAAATAAATAAATAAATAATCTTAAAAAAAAACAAGGGGGGGAATTATTGCTGCTTTAGCCCCAAGCCCACAGTTGGGCTCCCTTTAGTGAGAACAGCCTCGGGCTGAGCAGGCCTTTTGTACTCGCAGTTTACAGGCCGTCTCAGCCGAGGCATCTCTGATCTTGCAGGTCCTGAGGCTTGTGTCATCTCAGGGTTGCCTATAGGTCTTGGAAGCGCCAAGTGAGGGGAACTTCCAAAGGCTACACAGCTCTCAACAGGCGGCCGAGTTAGAGGCTGAGCCTCAGGCCCTCCCCTGCACCTGCGGCTGTCAGGAGTCTTGAACCCTGAGCTGGTCTGAGGGACTGGGTAGGGGCTGGGGCCTGTACCTGAGACCAACAGGACCCTCTGTGGTGTGTGGGTCCCAGCAGCCAGGCAGCACCGGCCTCCCGCAAGGTTCGGTGAGATCCGTGGTGCACTTCTCAGTCTGAACTGATGCTTGTGCCTTCCTAACCTCGGAGGCCACAGGGCCGGCACCAGGCACCCTGGAAGGGTGCGCCAGGCTGGAGAACCAGCCGTGAAGCTGTTTCTCCATCTGTTAAATGATCACCTGTGAGAAGTTCTACTGGAGTCTCCAGACTCAGCTCTCGTATCCCATCTAAGATCTATTTGAGGGGCTCCTGGGTGGCTCAGTGGGTTAAACCTCTGCCTTCAGCTCGGGTCATGATCTCAGGGTCCTGGGATGGAGCCCCGTTATCAGGCTCCCTACTGAGTGAGGAGTCTGCTTCTCCCTCTCTCTCTGCCTGCCCCCCTGCCTACTTGTGATCTCTCTCTGGAAAAAAAAAAGAAAAAAAAATCTATTTGAGAGCGAGCACCGGCGCAGGGGGAGGGGCAGAGGCAGAGGACAAGGAGAGGGAACCTCAGGCGACTCCCTGCTGAGCGCAGAGCCTGAGTGGGGCTTGAGCTCACGACCCTGAGATCATAACCTGAGCTGAAATCAAGAGTCGGAGGCTCAACTAAGCCACCTGGGCACCCCATGCACCCCTAACTCTTGAAGACTTCCCTGACCTCACTGCCCACCATCCCTTTTACTGGGCCATGACTGTTCGTCTCGCGTGCCAGACTGGGAGCCCCCCAAAAGTTGTGCCTGTGGCCTAGAGCTCAAAACAGGGCCTGGCGAAGGGGTGGGGGTTGGGGTCGGTCAGAACTCTACCTGCCTCTGCCGTATCACCTCACGGAGCAGGGGGTAGGGGGCCAAGCCATGGGAATCTCTGCCACCACCAGCCAAGAGAGAGAGTGCCTGTTGCCTGAGTGGTCCACAGCCAATAAGGAAATGCTGCCCCTTCGAAAGCTCGGAGGCACTTTTTTTTTTTTTTTTTTTTTTTTAAAGATTTTATTTATTTACTTGAGAGAGAGACAGTGAGAGAGAGCATGAGCAAGGAGAAGGTCAGAGGGAGAAGCAGACTCCCCACGCAGCTGGGAGCCCGATGCGGGACTCGATCCTGGGACTCCAGGATCATGACCCGAGCCGAAGGCAGTCGTCCAACCAACTGAGCCACCCAGGGGTCCCTCGGAGGCACCTCTTGAATTCAGTGGGAGGCACGGGCTCCCCAGGCGTGCTGCTGGCTCAGGCAGGTGGTGAGGAGGGTCTGCTGTCCTCCCACCACATGAGGCAAAAGGGAAGGAAGGACCCCAAGGGGGTGCCCTCCACTCCAGGCCCTATGGCCAGACACCCCATGGGTGCTTCCCAGCCAAGCTCAACCCTGTGACATGACCTTGCTAGCCAGACCCGGGGGTCCTGACCGTGCAGCCAGTGAGGCTTGTGGCAAAATCTGGACAGGGTCTGGCTTAGCCAGGTCCATCGATGGAGCAGTGCAGGGGCCGGGGGCGCTACAGCCCAAAGGCTTGGTGAAGGGTAAGAGGAAGCTGGACAGCTGCAACATGCCCAGCTCCAGACCCTTTACCCAGAGGAAGAGATCCTTCCACGCTCCCTGACCCCCAGGACTCGTGCGCCGCTCCTGGGCATGAACTGCCCAGCTGTCCACGGTGAGCTGGCACGCCGTGCCCCATGGGACGATACAAGGTGGGCGCAGGGGCGCTTCTGGGGATGGACCAACCCGTCCGGACTGGTTGGGCCTCCAGGTACTAAGCCCCAACTACCCACCTTAAGATGAAAGACTGCTCAGTGCCCACGCTTGCCACAGATGACTTTATTTGTGAAGCCCCGGGCACAGCCCAGACACACAAAGAGCGCAAAGGGGAAAACACAGAGTGTGGGGGGGGCGGCTCCAGCGCAGTCCCCACCCTGTCCTGGTCCTTTAGGAGCCTCTGAGCCACAGCTCAGGCTCTGTGGGCCCCGCCCCCGGGGGCCGGAGACCAGGTCTGGGCCTACCAAAAAGCACCCCCCAGCATGGCCCCCAGGCCAGTCACAGACATCTCAGCAGCAAGGCGCGGGCCCCACTGGGTCTGGAGCGCGCACCATCCACCCAGCAAGTCCTGCTCCTAGACCCCCAGGGTCCGCCACCGGCCTCTCTTCCTGTCCACACGGCCTGGGAACCGGAGTCTTGTCTTTTGCTGGCCGCCCCATGGGCCCACGCCCGTGGCAGTCTCTGCAGTCCAGGCGGAGAGATCAGCCCGGCCGTGATGGAGAGTGTGGATGGCAGTGGCCACGGGACCAGGGCTTAGTGACAGGAGGCAAAGTCGGCCACTAAGTGAGCAGCCCCAGGCAGGGCGGGAAACGCAGCCCAGCCGCGACACAGAGGGGAGGGCGGGCAGACAGACAGCAGCTGCCCGGGCTTTGGGGCAGCCCAGCAGGGCAGGGAAGGCAAGGCGGGAGAGGACAGCCACCAGGGCCTCGGGCTGGAGGCGCGGATCAGCAGAGCGCCCTCAGACGGCAAGGAGTTTAATGGCAGAGCAGCTTGCAGCCCTTTCGGGGGGCCAGCTCCCCTCCAGTGGGACCAGGGCCAGTCCAGCAGGGAGACATTAAAAACCCCAACCCTGACAGGAAGCGCACACCTGCACACGCACCACACCGACACGCACTCGGGGACCGACAGGACACAAGCAACAAAGAGCCTCCCTGCCTCTGGCTGGCTTGAGTCCTTCATCCGCGTCCCTTCCCAAGTCACTGGTCCGGGCTGCGGGCTCGGGGGGACGCTGGCTTCGCACCTAGACCTTGTACAGCGTCTGCAGCAGACTGTGGCGGGCAAAGGAGCAGGACTCCAGGGCACCATTGGGCCTGTGTGAGGAAAGAAGAGTCAGTGTAGGGGGTGGGAGGGAACCCACACAGCTCGGGCCGGAGACCTCAGGCTGCAGCAGGGCCACCATCCCCACTGTGGAGGGGGGGATCGGGGCTGTTTCTGAGGCCAGAAATGTGCCAGACTCTTTCTCTGACCTTCACGATGACTCTGTGGGGGAGATGATAGAAGCCTGCCTTCTGCGCGCTGCAGGGTGGGGGGTGTGTGAAGCTCAGAGCGGTGGGAACCCAGGCCCTACTCTCCACCCGGCAGCCTGTGCAAGGGTCCTTCCAACGGCCACAGGGCCCCTCACAGATAACGGGCTGGCCACTGTCACCGTCAAGATCATGAATCTCGGGGTGCCTGGATGGTTCAGTGGGTTAAAGCCTCTGCCTTCAGCTCAGTCATGATCTCAAGAGTCCTGGGATCGAGCCCCACATCCCGCTTTCTGCTCAGCAGGGAGCCTGCTTCCTCCTCTCTCTCTGCCTGCCTCTCTGCCTATTTGTAATCTGTCAAATAAATAAATAAAATCTTTAAAAAAAATTAAAAAAAAAAAAAAAGATCATGAATCTCACTACAGAGAAAGAAAGGAGGCTTGGCGAGTGGGGGTGCAGCCAGGATGTGCGGCCCACAGGCGCCGTATCAGACCACTGGGCCAGGAGTCGAGGGAGGGGAAAGGTGCCTGTCACTCTGTGGTCACCTCAAAGGCGGCCTAAGGGACAGCTTTTACCAATTCCCCTCTTTTAAGTGGAATAGACAAAGCCTGTGCTGGGGGTGGGGCACACACCCTGCCACTGACCAACAGCACCAAGGGAGAGGGTCTCTTCTTGTGGGTCCACACCCAGCCCTAGGGCAACAGAAAGGCAAAAGGAACAATTCTGACTAGAGGCTGAAAGGAACTGGGCTTTGTCAGGTGGTGGCGGGCAGGGCCAGGGCCAGTAGATGCTCCACGGAACTAAGCCCACGCCGTGGGAACCGGCACAGGGGAGAGTGCACCTGGGCAGGGGAGGCTGGGGAGGGACATCCAGCTGCAGCCAGGGTGAGGGCCTGCCCTGGACTCTGGCAGAGGGCCAAACACTCAGCTCTTCCCCCCAGCACGGGGCTCAAACTCATGACCCCAAGATCGAGAGTCACAGGCTCTACCAACTGGGCCAGCCAGGCGTCCACAGCTCGACTTTTCACAATGGCCAGTGCAGGTGCCGCGGAAGGGGTGGTGTCGGCCACAGCGGCGGCGGGGGGTAGGTGTGGTGGTGGCAGGTGGGCAGACATACGAGAGTATGAAGCCCAAGGAGCACAACAGACCACAAGATGTCACGGTGGCCAAGAGGCCGTGGCGCCGACAGTCCTGGAAGCTGGCCGGGGATCCTCACCACATGGAGCCAGATGACCCCGCAACACTCATCGCCTCCACCAGGCAAGGACTGTGCTGCGCTCGCTCCCCCCTGCCAGCCTTCCCCAAGGCACTGGATTCCCAGCAACTGTGGAGGGTCCGAGCCACCAGAGACAACCTCATTCAACAGCCTCGTGGGCAGGTAGGGAGACTAAGGTCTGAGGAAGGCCAGGAGGGGGCTGGGGCCACAGAGGACCTCAGTGAGGACAGGGGACGAGCCCTCCGACCCATCCCTCACAGGCGCTGGGGTGTGAAGGCTCCTTGTTACCCAACGTGGCTACTGCCCCACCACGGCCCATGACTCTCCTGCAGGACAAGGCGAAGGTTTCCAGGCTCTGAGCATCTGGTGTCTGCAGGCGGAGGCCCACGTGCGGGTGTGACAGGCCCTCTAGCTTCAGCCCTGTGGCCAAGGGAACAGACACAGAACTGCTCCCACAGACATCTGCTCCCAGAGACTGAGGACAGGACACTGAGCAGCACAGAGAACCTGGGCAACTCTCCAGTGCTGCTTCCTCATGAGAAAATGGGGGGCCATTCCGTGTCCTCTGTCTCTCTCAGGAAAAGACACCGAGGGGGGACACTTAAACACAGATGCTGAGAGCCCCGCACAAGGGGAAGCCTCCACGGACTAGGGGTTGCATATGCGAGGTGCGGCTGCCCTGGGGGCTGCGAGGGCACACTCACTTGGTCACGAATGCCAGCAGCAGGGGCGCGAGCGCCTTGGGAAAGTAGTCCTGCTGCACCATGTGGTTCAGCGCCATCAGGGGGCCGTACAAGTTGGCAATGGCCTTGATCTTGTCTTCACTCTGTGAGGGGAACACACAGCACAAGGCAGAGTGAGCTACAAGGCCCCTGGGATGGCTGAGGTCGAGCTGAGTCCCATCATGGAGGAACGGGGCTTAAACGGCCCCGGGCCCCAGCAGGACTCTGGTGTGGGTCGGGGTGGGTGGGTAGGCGTGGCCCGAGCTGCCCCTGGTGTCCCCCCTCCCTCCCAGACAGCCTCACCTTGAGCAGCCCCATGTGAATGAGGAGCCGGGTGAGGAAGGCGTTGGAGTTGAAGGAGGGGGCGCTGAAGGCCTTCTTCATCAAGGCATCTGCAAAGCAGAAGCAGCCATGGGGCAGCAAGTTTGTTGCAGCGAACGGCCACCCACCGGCCAAGGGCACGCAGCCCCGGCACACACGGGCTGGGGCCCGCCTCCTGCACGAGTCAGCCCAACACAGGGCGGCAGACTGCGGTCACGGGTCCCAGGCTGAGGGGACAGCCAGCACCGAGGGAAAGGCTCAACCCGCCCGCTGTGACACCTTGCCATTCTTGTCCTGACCTCACACACTGAAAAGGGGCTTGGGAACCTGCGTGACTGGGGCTGGTGGGGGTGGGGGGCGGTGGGGGTGGAGATGAAGGAGGCAGATCACCCGGGGGGAGGTTCCAGCCACTCTGGGGGGGCAAGCAAGCGGGGACGAGCAGAGAAGGTCAGGAAAGGAGGGGTGGGGGTCTACTGACACTGGGGCTGCGCGCGGCCGGGCAGCTGTTCTGGGGAACAGAATGCAGGTAATTTGTTCCCATCAATGCGCACGGGGCTGGGACCACAAGGAGCAGACTTAGGGGCTCCACCCGGCCTCGCCGCCCCCATCGGCCTCGCTCCCCACTGGCCCTCCTGCCTCAATGCCGCCCACAGTGCACCCACCCAGGACAAAGTGCCACACGGAGCCCCACTCCTCTCTGCCCTGTTCCCGTGCTGAGCTCTTCGTCCCCTCCCTGCCTGGCCAAGCCTGGCCCACCTGGCGGGGCTCAAGGTGCGCAGGGCACAGGTGCTGTCACGGAAGCAGCACAGGGAGTGGGGTGGTGAGGGAGGGTCACGACCGGACGAGAGAGATCTCAGGAAGCCCTGGGAACGCTGTGGGGAAAGCAGGCATCCTGCAGGCTTCCAGGTGGGGGGACTGTGTGGAGGCTCAGAGATGAGGGCAAAAGCTCATGACCTCTCCTGCGGGCGGGCCACCCCTGGAAGGGCCTCGGGGCTGTCACTATCTGGCCTTCTACGGCAGATGCCACCTGATGAGATCCAACTAGACATAACTGTACGGCTCTGGAAAGGCCTCTGTTCCCCCTTCCGTAAAAAGTAAGACGGGACCGCAGCCAGCCTGCTCCACGGCAAGAACCCAACCAAAAAGGCAGAAGAGGGCAGAGAGCGGTGCACACGTCCGCGCGCGGCAACCAGGGGCTCCAGCAACTAGAAACGTCACCTGAGCCCGGAGGCAGCAGGGCGGCAGAGCCAGCCACACCCAGGCCAAGCCGCCTTACCTACTGCATCCTGCACAGCTGTCCTCACCGCGGCTTCGTCCTTAAACACAGACGACACCTTCAGGAAGGCAGAGACCACCTTTTCTGGGTCAGAGGTGTCGGTCTGAGGACACAGGAGACAACGGCTGGTCACCAGCGGCCAGAGCTCCAGGGAAGGTGTGCCTGCACACCGCTGCGGGCTGAAGGAGGCCTGTGTCGCGCCAAGGTCTCCGGGGCTAGGGGGGCAGGGATGGGTCCTGCCTCACCCCGTGCGGTCCCCTGGAGCTAGGCAGGGGCCTGGCCCACAGCGGTGTATAGTCCACACAGCCCGTGAGTCCACACAACCATGGTCATTCCCATGGCCCAATGGGCCCCTTCGGATAATCCAAGCTGAACAGATAATGCAAAGACGACATTCACGAGCAAGGAAGCTTAATCTCACGGAAGTGGAGACAAGGGGAACGAACGCGAGTGTCCAGACACAGCGCAGGCCTAAGTGTGACCTCCACTCGTGGGCACGGAGGGGACAATGATTTTGCTGACAGTTTTGCTGACGCATCTCAACAGATGACGGCTGGTATTAGAGGAAAAAGTGGACCTTTCATCCCATGCATCACAGGAAGGAAGAACAGAACACAAATAAAACGTAAAAAGGACATCAGCCAAAATGCCAAGCCAGCGCGGAGAGCGGGCCCATTGAATTACTTATGCTCATCAAAACTGTTTCCTCATCTACAGATTACACACGGTAAGAGGGTCCACATGGTGGGCTGCCAAAAGGCTTCGATACCAGAACCATGTTGGGACACTCAGGACAGTGCCTGGCAGACAGGAGGTGCCTGACAGACAGGAGGTGCCTGACAGCCGCCGCGGACGATCCGGGCAGTGAGCCAACACACGAGGCTGCAGCAGGGCCCTGGCAGGCACGTGGCCTCCGCGGGAGCCCCAGGAGGACAAGGGTGGGAGGCGGAGCCTAGGTGTGTGCGCACCAGAGCGTCCTGGGAGAACTCCCTAACTCTCCAGGTGTCCCCGGGTGCCGCGTGCCTGCCCGTCGGCGGCCCGCGCGTGTTCCCAGCAGCGCATCATCTGCAGCCCCCGGAGGGAGGTACACACGCGGGTCATACTCACTCGTGTTTCTGTGGGTTTAAAAAACAAACGTGTACGTATCTACCCAGAGGATACAAACACAGTGATTTGAAGGGGTCCCTGCACCCCAGTGCTTATGGTGGCAAGGGCCACTGTAGCCAAACTAGGCAAAGAGCCCAGCTGCGCATCGACAGACGAAGGGATAAGGATGTGCGACATACACAGACGGAGTACTACTCAGCCATCAAAAAAAGGAAGCTGTAACAATCCGCGACGACGGATGGAACTAGATATCATGCTAAGCAAAGTAAGTCCGATAAAACCAAATGTATGATTTCACCCATATGTGGACTTTAAGAAACAAAACAGATGAACACAGGAGAAGGGAAGGAAAAGAAAGAAGAGAGAGAAAGGCAAACCATAAGACTCTCACCTACCGGGAACAAACTGCGGGCTGCCGGAGTCAGGTGGGGGAGGGGACGGGGTGCCGGGGGGGGGGGGGGGGGCATTAAGGAGGACACTTGACTGCGTGAACACGGGGTGTTCAGTGCAACCGACGAGTCACTAAACTCTGCCCCCGAAACTAACACACACACAAACACCGGGCAGCCCCCATTCCCACTGGCAGCGTCCCCCCCAAAGCCCGGGCTCTGCTGGTCCCCGTCTTCCTGCGGCTCCAGAAACCGCAGCTGGCGGCGCTGTCACGCACCTGCTGGGCTATCAGCACCGAGCTCTTGGGTCCGAGGCGCAGCAGCTTCTCCGGAGAGGGGAAAGCCAGGAATGTGGAGACGTCTGCGGGCGGCGGTGTGGACAGCGCGGGCGGCGGTGTGGACAGCACGGGGGCCGGCTCCTGAGGGACAGGGGGCACAGATGGCTCTGGACAGGTCCGAACCCAGACTCCTCACCCAGAACACGCACCCCTCACTCTGGGGGCCTATGGCTCGGAATGCAGTCTTCTCCCTCCCGCTCACAGGCAGGCCCCTAAAGGCTGAGGGGCCCACAGACGCTTCCCTGACTGGCTCCTAGTGCAGGAGCCTCTGCGGTGGGGGCAAGCCCCCTCCTTAGGCCAAGGAGCTCCTCCCTGGGACACACGATGTCCCAGAAGTGACGCAGGAGGCATGTGGGGGTGGAAGGGGACCCCACCAGGAACTCGAGTGGAGCCCGGGGAAGCACCAGAGGTGCCCAGCCATTGGCTCAAATGCTTTCCTAAACTGGGAAAAAAGTGAAATTCAACGTGAGCGCGGGGGTCCTTGTCCAACCCGTAGTTCTCCAGAAGCTGCACTTGGGAGTCTGTGAGGGAACAGACTACGGCCATCCTGTCGACATCAGCCTCTTAGTGAAGCAAGCGGGACACCAAGTGTCCCAGCTGGGCCACAGTCTCCAGAACGGGAGGCTGTCCCTACGGGTCACCTAAATGGATAGGAAAAGAGTTTCTATTTGTGCTGATTTTTACCCTATTCTTTTAGAAATATTTAATGTGTTTCGTAAGAAACAGTGCAGCTGCATAACACACGCTATAACCCCGTCACAGCGCACAAATGAACACTCCTGTGCCGGGGACAGCGTAAGCCGAGAGCAGTACAGCCACACGGCGGAGATTTTCTTCTTTTACTCACAGGTGTGTGTGTTCAAAAACACTTTGCACCCAGGGTACCTAAGCGGATTCCACACCCACCACCCCCTGAAGATGCTTCGGGATTTCACATCCGAGGGCCCAGACTCTGACCCTGGCAAACGACAAGGAACTCACTCCACTGTTCGGGTCCAGAATCTTCCTTGACGGTGTGGATGGCTCCTCTCCTCGCCCCTGCTGTGGCTCCTCCTCCTCCTCCTCCTCTTCCTCCTCCTCCTCTTCCTCTTCTTCCTCCTCCTCCTCCTCTTCTCCTTCCTCTTCCTCCTCCTCCTCTTCCTCCTCCTCATCCTCATCCTCGCCCTCGTCATCACTGCGGAGGGGACTCGGCTAAAGCGGACCCTCCTTGCCCAGTGGCCTACGCTGGCGCCGAGGCCTGGCTCCACACCCCCACACGGCCCGGGCACATGGGAGGGAGCCTGCAGAGGCCTGGGGGAGCAGCTGCTCCTGGGGTGGGGGGCCACGTGGGTCAGCAGAGAGCCCACTGCTCCCCCAAGGAAGCCCATGTCGTGAACACCGAGGAACCAGATCTCATCCCTGTCCCACATGGGCCCCAGTCCCACTGGGGAAACAGAGAAAAAGAAGAAAATGGTCTGTCACAGCTGACTTGGCATGAACACTGCCCAGGCTGAGATCCCAAGAATGCGCCACCCGTGGCTCACTGCCCACAGAAAGCTGCGGCTGCAGGGGACAGGGGAAGGGGGGGCTTCTGGAACCACGAGCCTCTTGAGGCCATTGCTGAGCCCCCGGTTCTCAGCGGCAGCACCGGCCTAGCCCTGAGGCGACACAAGTGAGGGGCTGCAGGTGAATGAAGGAGTCCTGGGCGTTAGAAGGGCAGAGGCAACTGGATGCTGACGGCCCACCCGGCTCCTATCCTGCCCACCCCGGCCCCTGCTCCCCCTGCACGTCGGCCCCGCAAACCCCGCACCCCGCACTCGCTTGTACCATCTACCTTTCCAGACCCCATCTCCAAGTCTGACTGTACAAACAGTCCTGAGCGAGCCCAGCCCCTGCCCCCGGACTTCACTGCTCCCCACCTTAGCGGTCGCTCAGATCAAAGCTCATCCCTTCGGAAGCCCCCGGCTCACCCGCACCAAAGGGTGCCCGTTCCCAGGCTCTTCCTGCCTCCTTGCCGAACACCTGCTAATCCAACGTCCCCGGCCCACCCGCCCCGCCGGAACGCCGGGAGTCAGAGACCTTCACGGGCTCCTCGCACCCGCCGCCCCGCAGAGCACCTGGCACAGACAGGGGCTCCAACAGCGGGTTCGGAGCAACTAAACGCAGAACCACAGGCGCCATGGCTCGCAGCCCCCTACCTGAGGGAGGCCAGCACCTTGGCCATGCTGAAGCCGTCCAGCACTTCCTGAAGCTGCTCGCAGCCCTCCTCTCCCAGTATGTTGCCTGTTCATGGGCGGGAGGGGGAGACAAGAGGAAGGAAGGTCAAGAGGGCAGCAGGGCCCACGTGGCAGGCCTGGGCCAAGGCCACCGTCCCTCTTACCGTTGAGGTCCAGCTTCTCCAGCTCGGTCTTGTCCGCCACGGCCTCGGCAACAGCCAGAGCAGCATCTCTCTTGATTTCACAGAACGACAAGTTCAGCTCCTAAAAATAAGAGGAAGAAGTAGAGGCAAACAGAACCACAGGCCGGGGGACCGGGACCTACTGTGAAGCCTCTGTTTTCCCCACGGGAGGGTAAGGCAGGCTCTGTCCTCCAGCCAGGCAGAGTAACGCTCACGATAAAAATAATGCCATTTCCGTCGTGGCGTGCCGGGCGCTGGGTGCGTTCTCTCGTGCTACACCCTCCTGACCTCACGGCTCCCTCCTCCCATTTCAAAAATGAGGAAAGCGGCTCCTATCACACAGGTGACAGGACTGCACAGCACGAGGGAAGCTGTGCAAGGACTGAGCCACGAACCTAGGCCCTCCCGGCCTTCAAGACTACCCCATCCCTGCCCCAAAGGCAGCAACCCGAGCGTGCGGGAAGCCCAGCCCCGCGCGGGGAGACACAGGCGGCGCCGGCACCTTCAGCTTGGGCAGGCCCCCACGCACGGCCTCTGCGATGGCGACGGCGCCCTTGGAGCGCACCAGGCAGTCCCCGAAGTTGATCACCTCCACCTGCCGCAAGGTCTTCAGCGTCTGCGAGGAGGAAGCCAAGGCCAGGGTGAGGGCGAGGGCCTCCGAGAGCTCACGGCTCACCCCGTCTGTCCTCACACTGTCGCCGCCCCTCTCACCTGGCCTTCCCCGAACCTCATCAGCTCGCGTTCCCTCCCGGCTTCTCGCGAACCTCCCTCCACCCTACTTCTGTGCTACGGCCAGAACCTTCTTGAAGCCCAAATCTGACCAAGTCGAACCTCCAACTTAAAACCCTGCACACCTATTACTCATGGGAGAGCCACGGCGTTAGCAAGAGACCCCCCCCCCACTCCCCGCCCCTCCTCCAGCCTTTAGACACACCCTGAACCCTGGTCATTTCAAACCAGGACCAATGGAACAAGGCTCCCTCCCACCTCTGGGCCTCCCCCCACGCTGCGGATCCCTCTGCCCAAAACACTCTTCTCTGTCCACAGTCCATGTGGAAAGACCAAGCCCTGTACGACTTGGTCAAAATGTGACTTCTTCCAGAAAGTCTTCCCTAAGTCTGACTTGAACTTCCTGTGTGTTCCCCTACCCTTGCCCCCGTTTCTGCTAACAGCCCCCAGCAGCGGGACTAGCCTTTCATGGGGCTTGGGGCCCTGTGAGGTCTCGCCAGCCAGCCAGCCAGCCAGGTTCGGGCCCTGCGCTCTCGCTGGCCTCTCCCCTCCCTCCTGGGACTAGGAGCTCCTTGGAGGCAGAGTCTGATTCAACTCTGCCTGGCCTGCACGAGGTACAGAGTTCAATTAACAGCTGATGAAAGAATCAATGAGAAACATAGAAGCCAGGCAGCCTCTGAGAGCACATCCAGCACCAGCAGCTGGATGTAGAAGCAGCTCAGAGGGAGGCGGTATTTACATGCCCAAAAATGGCACAAGCAAGCCTGTGACATGTGCCCCACTCTGGAATGTTCAAAATAGCCGGGCACATACCTGGTGGAGGGGCAGAGGGGGCTTACCTGATGATGGGTGTGTTCAGAAGGCAGCAGCCACACCTGCTTATTCCCACCCTAACCCCGCCGCCCCCGCCTTACCTTGGCCATAGCCGCGGCGCCCTTCTCGGTGAAGGTGTTGTCGTTCAGGTTGATGACCCGTAGCAGGGGGTTGATGGCGAAAGCCTGGGCCAGGGCCGTGACGCCGGGGTGATTGATGCCATTCTGAGGCATGTGGACCTCCTCCAGAGTCCCGATGATCTGTGAGGGGCAGGAAGGACAGAGCAGGGTGGTGGGCTCCCGAGCTATCTAGGGATAGGCCCCGCACCAACAGTATCCAACGGGCAGAAGGGGAAGGGCTGCTGTCAGCTCGGGCCCAGGTTTGCCCGTGGCTATGCGGCGCACAGATCTCAAAGCTTTGCGCAGGGTCGTATCTGATCCTCTCCACAATCTCGGGAGGGAGACCTACCTGGACAGAGAAGACTAGGGATCAGAAAGGCTAGTAAGTAACTCATGCAGGGTCACACCGCTCAGAACACAGGTTCCTGCATCATACACAGGTGTCCTCTACCTCGCAAGGACCCTGGGCGCTGGCCCGGGGGTCAGCCGCAGTCCGTCCCTGCAAACTGCACACAGCTCCTGTGCCGGTCTTGCTCGGGGCTCTCCCGCGCTATTTACACAGCACAACCAGTGCCGCACGTTCCCTGCTGCTCTGCAGCGCGGAATCTCCTCCAACCACCTAGCTCTTGTTCAGCCCCATCTTCCGACACCTCCTTCGCTCTGCATGGAACACTGCGGCCTTATCTGTGGACATTTTCTTGATAGACTGACTCCTATGCTGTCTTCCTATATATAGCTCTCATTTTGGACACCTCCTCCCCAAGGAGGGCTTCCAGGATCCCCCTGCCCCCAGGCACGGTCCAGCGCTCTTCTCTGTGCCCCCAGAGCACTGTCCTTCCTCTCTGTGTTTCTCATCCTGAACCATCGGTGCCACTTTCCTGTCTACACCCCACCAGCCTGAGCTCCCAAGGAGAGCCACATTCCAGCCTCTACTGCTACCAAGGATTGAGGCCAGGCGTGCGAGGACTCTCCACTTAGGGGCCTTTTGTAGTTCCGCAGTGCCCAGAACAGCACAGGGAGTTCACAGATAAATGCAGGCAGGTAGGCCAGTGAAGGAATATTACCAGTAAGGACTTCTCAGTATCTTCTGGTACCAGACCCTTTGGGCCATCTGCTAAAGCCCATGGCTCCCTCCTGAACATACTTTAAAATTTTAAGATAAATAATACAGAACTAAAAGGAAATCCATTCAACTGGAAGACAGTCCTCAAAATATTTAGAAAAAACCCCAAATGTGTGCTGCAGCAGTAGATGCCCTCCTTAGTACAAAGGCACCAGGTAACAGTACCCGCGGGCAAGCCCACCGCCACCGCGATGCTGATGAGCAGGAAACAGAGGTTCCAACGTCTCTGTAACAACTGTAACTTGATGTGAAAAATCTGTGATTTCCATACTTGTCACAATCACGGGCATTCTGAACGCTGCTGAGATTTATTCTACGTTCACGATTCAAGGTAACACTAGATTTTAGTTACTTTAGTGGTTGTCAACCATGCAATCTTCCCCCAGCCACATTCAAAGACTCCCTGAATTCTACCCACAGACTAGAGACAGCCCAGGGACCCTGTGCGAAGAGCCCCGCTCTAAGGGCACGGGAGGACGTCTGCCGGCGGCTCGCACTCACACAGCACACCATCTTCCCAGCCTGCTTCCCAGCCCACCAGGGACAGCAACCGGGCGGGGGGCAGGGGATGGTGCAGAGAAGGTGTAACCTTTAACGGCACAGAGTTCGCAAGGATGGCAACCGGGCTCCCCAGCTCTGGCGGCAGCAGGAGCTCCCTGCAGCCAGGGGTCCAGTAAGACCCAGGGCACCTTCCGCTGCCATGCTCCCTCTCTGCCCGAGATGAGCTCCGGCAGGGAGACAGTGGGGAATGCCGCTCTGGCCTGAGTGTGATGAATGCTGCCTAGGATACTGTTTGCCAAAGAAAACGTTTAAATTAAGAGAAAAGAAAGACTCCCAAGTTCCCACCGCCTTGGGGCAGGCATGGCCTTCTCACAGAGCTCAAGGTCAGGGTCTCAACAGTGTCCTGGGGTGGGGGGGCAGGGCACCGGGGCAGCCGTGAAGGGTGAAGGGAGGGGAGGCAGAGGGGAGAGGGCACCTGAGCCACTGCTCCCCGCCTCCCCCTCTCAAAGCATCTCTGTGCCCCACCCAGTGGAGGCCAGAGACACGGACCCTCCATGAGCCCAGGCGAGCGCCGTGCCAGGCTGTCATCCCACTCACCGCTCGGGCACCCCGCTGCCACTTCTGAGCCCAGCAGACCTCACCCACTGATCAGAGCAACCCCACAGCCTTCTCAAACACTACTCCAGGGAGCCGCCACCAATGCACCAGCAGTGGAGGACGGTGCACAGGAATTCGGCCCCGCTGCAGGAGCCAGCAGGTGCAGACGGGGAAGCAACTCACCCCAGGCCTCCCAGCTCGACTCCAGAGCTGGATGTCTACCAGCTTTGTCACCCTGCAAAACTCAGCCTGTCTCGGGGCATGGCGGGGCCAGGTGTGCTGGAGCCACTCACCCCGAAAGCTTCCGCCAAGGCAGTGGCTCCATCGTTCTCCAGACGGTTTCTGCCAGCCACGAAGACCTTCAGGCCCAGCGGCTTGCCTTGGGCACTGGATTTCCGGTGACACTCAGTCAGAGCCGCCGCTAGGATCTGGTGGGGGGAAGACAAGAGGCCCAACCCTGAGGCAGGAAGCCCTGTTTTTCAACATCCTGTGCCACCTACTGGTGGCAGACCCGGGGACAAAGAACAGCTCACAGGCACCATGTCATTCCGCGCCTGTGCTCAGCACCCTACAGCCGGCTCCGTGTGTCTGTCCCACCACCCTGTGGGATCTAGCCTTGGGTGAGAGGTGGGGACACACACCCGGAAGGAAGGGAGAAACCAACACGGAGAGGCCAACCGCAAGCCAGCTCCTGTACAGCCAGAAGCCCTCTGTGGGGAGGACGGTGGTGATTCCCACTTTCCAGCCGAAGAACTGCAGGCTCCGAGAGGGGCAGGGACATTCCTGTGGTTGTTAAACTAGTGGAAGACTGTGGACCAGAGCCCCAATCTTCTGGCACGTCTTCCACATCGCCCAGTGCCTAGGGGGAGCTGGCCGAGACCATGGCTCTGTCTCGCACCTCAGACACGTGGCTTGGGAGGTGTCAGGAGATAGCGAGTACCTGGTGATACCCACAGAGCAAACTGCTGGCTGGTTGCTGGGAACCCAGAGACCACGGTAAATAAAACGGGGCAGTCACGAGAAGTACAGAAGAGAGGCAACGTTCGGAGCGCGCCTCCTAGAGGGCCCGCGCTCTCGACAAAGGTACTTTCACACCTTCTCATTTCAACCACAAACTGAGCCTAGGAAGCAGGTGGTATTGGCTTGACTCTATTAGAAAGAAAGCCAAGGCTCAGAGAGGTAACTGTGCCGGCCGAGGTCCCACGGCAAATGCGCAGGGGAGCCCCAACTGACGGCTGCATCAGCCTGACTGCACAGCTCCCCGTCTCTGGGGGCAGGGAGGGCCAGAAGAATGACCACCAGCCCAACTCCCGGTGGGCTGTGCACAGGCTCAAGACTGGACTTCTGCTGTAACCAGCCTCCTAAGAAATCTCTGAGGAGGCAGGAACCAGCTGCCCCAGGGGATCCCATTCTCCCTGGTTCCTTCTGAGACCACCATGGTAAGGCCACAGCACCTACTAGAGTCCAACCGGGAGACTCTGGGTCTGAAGAGCTCCCAGCACAGGGATACATCTCACTCCCAGTGAGTCCTTCGGGCCCCTGCCGTTCCGTGTATGTGGCACACAGGCCACAGTGAACACATTCCAGCAGGAGGGACTAGCTTCCGCGGGACCGGGAGACCTTGGCGCTAGCAGCTCACAGGAGGCACAGGTCAGCAAGGCCAGCACCCACAAGATGCGACAAGAGGGTCTCACTGAATCAGAGTATGGGCAGTAAAGACAAGTACAAGTCAAATACCAGAGTGGGGGGGTGCCTGGGTGGCTCAGTGGGTTAAGCCGCTGCCTTCAGCTCAGGTCATGATCTCAGGGTCCTGGGATCGAGTCCCGCATCAGCCTCTCTGCTCAGCAGGGAGCCTGCTTCTCTCTCTCTCTCTCTCTGCCTGCCTCTCTGTCTACTTGTGATCTCTATCTGTCAAATAAATAAAATCTTTAAAAAAAAAAAAAACAAATACCAGAGTGGGGGGCACCTGCGTGTCTCAGTCAGTGAAGCATCTGCCTTCGGCTCTGGTCATCCTCCCAGGGTCCCAGGATGGAGCCCCGCATTGGGCTCCCTGCTCAGCGGAGAGCCTGCTTCTCCCTCTCCCTCTCCCAGCTGCTCTCCCTACTTGTGTTCTTTGTCAGATAAATAAATAAAATCTTTAAATAAAAAAACAAACAAACACATGGGGCGCCTGGGTGGCTCAGTGGGTTAAAGCCTCTGCCTTCGGCTCAGGTCAGGATCTCAGGGTCCTGGGATCAAGCCCTGCATCAGGCTCTCTGCTCAGCGGGGAGCCTGCCTCCTCCTCTCTCTCTCTCTGCCTGCCTCTCTGCCTACTTGCGATCCCTGTCAAATAGATAAATAAAATCTTTAAAAAAACAAAAAAAAAGGGACGCCTGGGTGGCTCAGTTGGTTAAGCAGCTGCCTTCGGCTCAGGTCATGATCCCAGCATCCTGGGATCGAGTCCCACATCGGGCTCCTTGCTCAGTAGGGAGCCTGCTTCTCCCTCTGCCTCTGCTGCCATTCTGTCTGCCTGTGCTCGCTCTCTCCCCCCCTCTCTCACTGATAAATAAATAAAATCTTTAAAAAAATAAATAAATAAAAAATAAAAAAACAAACAAACAAACAAAAAAACCTCAGAGTGGAGCTGCGCTGCCAGGGAGTCTCCCCTGGCCACAAGGTTCAGTCTTTGTCCCCGCGCCATGCCACACTCCTAGGCAGCTCTAGGAGCCTCAGGTCCCGTGGCTGGCCACGAGGCAGAGGAGAGCCGATGGCAAAGCTGGGGCACTTCCCAGGCGTGTCTCCAGCTCCCTCAGCACACCCTGCTCTAGGGTGGGCTGGACCTATTTTCTGTGCTGATGCCAACATTTTAACGTCTTCACACACGTGCACAGCTTATTGCCCAATTAGACGGGGGTGGGGGGCGTGGGGCTGACTGAGCCGGCCTTCCCTCCCGTGGGGCAAGAGGCAGCAGGCGCCGCTTGCAGGGGAGGCCGCTCTGGCTCCTCAGGCTGGGGCACCAGGAGCACAACACCGGCTCCTCTTGCTGCTCTAACGGGCACGAAAGCAGGTTTAAATCCCTCAGTCCCACCCCAGTCCCACCTCAGTCCCACCCCAGTGACGCCATCTGGGGACTTGACCCAAGATTTCTAACCCCAAATCCACTCAGGTAGAAAAATAGGAATAGCATCACCCCCTTCTTGGTGGGGGTGGGAGAATCAGGGTAATGTATTTAAGCCATCTTCAGAGAGAAGACGTTCCCAGTCGCTGTAGGTCCCCGTGTCCCAGCCTTTTTCTCCTTTTGGTCAGAACGAGCAGAATGCTGAGTGCGGATACGGAGGATGGGAACTGGCCTTTCTAGCGTCTGGGCCTAAAGCAGCCAGAATGAACGACAAAAGAGAACCAGCTAGGCTGGGCTCCCTCAGTGCAGGCTCTGGGAAGAGAAGAGACACCTTTCCACACAGACCAGCTGACCGGCTGGCAGGGTGGGGGAGGCACCTCGGGCAAGGCCCAGTCCTGAACTGTGCCCAGGCCTAAGCGGTTTCTCTTCCTGGGCTCTCTCCCCCACGTACATGCCGGGCCTCACGTGGCTCTGCACGCCGTTCCGAGGGCACAGCAAGTCTGGGATGCCCCAGCCCGGCGCTCTGCAGAGCCAGCAGACATTGCCTCCGTGTTGCCAAGACAACGTGAGAACTGGGAATGGTTGCTAGGCAACCCCACCCTCCAAGCCTCCACCTCCTCTCCCCACTGGCCACAGACTGCTGCCTTTGAGGCCTTGCTCCTCTGGAGAGAAAAGCACCGGGCCGGCCCTCCCAGATGGCGGCCACAGGCACTTACTTCCTGCTCCAACGCAGCAGGGGAGCAGGCAGGCAGGGAGGGAGGGAGGGGACGTGGCGGAGGGCCCGCCGCACCCACCTTGCCGCCGCCGATGCCCATGCCACAGTTGTTGAGCTTGAGCTCGTGGAGGGTGAAGCAGGCGGAGCTCTTGAGCAGGGCCTCAAAGCCTCGCACCCCATCAGGCCCGAAGGCGTTGTCGCTCAGGTCCAGCTCCACCAGCTGCGCCCCGGCGGTGATGAGTCCCTCTCCTAGTGAGGTCTGGACACAGAGAAGGTTCGGCTCAGTTTCATGGACACCTCCCGGAGGAAGCTTCTATGCCCGGTCCCCCCTGCCCTCAGCGGGCACCCAGGCAGAGACACAGACCATTTCAGTACAGACTGTCCCTATGTTACACCTGGGACCAGAAACTCTGAAGAAGGCTCCCAGTTCAGGTGGGGCGTGGGGTCTGGTATGCAGGGAGGTGGTCAGAGAACACTTCCTAGCAGAGGCGGCGCTTGAGCTCAGGCTGAATGAGAGTCAGTCAACCGGGCATGAGATTCCAGCCAACGGTGCAAACGTGAACAGAGAGACATAAGCGTGAGGCAGCCCACTGCGTGTCTGGAGACAAGCAGTGGCCTCCCCAAGAGGCTGATGCTGGAAGGAAGAGAGGAACCACATGAGGCTAGAGTCCTGGATGTCAGGCCAAGGACGGTGAACCTGAGCCTGAGAGCTCTGAGGGCTTTGATGTGGGGAGGAGGGCTACCGAAGACACATCCCCCAAACCTGAGGGCACACTGGAGGCCGAGAGCCCGCCCAGGAGTGGGAGGCAGTGATCCAGGCAGCAGAGGAGGGAGCTGGCTGGCCAGGGTTGTGGGGGACAGAAGAGAGGAAACAGCCTCAGGTCGGTTCTAGGTCCCACAGAGGGAAGGAGGCCTGCACCTCAGGGCACGTGCAGCAAGAAGACAGGCCCCGCTGATGCCCCCAGGGTTCCTGGTGGTGAGTGCGCAGATGGCTGCTTATCTCCAAGCCGCAGCCCAAGACCAACATGGCAGGATGCTATGCTCTCCTGGCAACCTGCTGGGCGGGGGATACCTACAGTTCCCCACGAGAGACAGGTGAGGACAGGTGGCCCTGGGCGTGCATCCTACACGGGATTCCCAGTGGACAGAGTCAGGGAGCAGAGACACTCTTCCTGCCTCAGCCACAAACAAGAAAGCAGGGGTACTTTCCAGTACCCTCTCCACTACGGCCTTAGCAACGGAGGGCCATTCTCTGGCCGCCCCTATGCACAGAAAGCCCAGCCCCTGTCACCTGGCCCCACTGGCCGCCTGCCCTCCAGCTGCCAGAGCTGCGGAAGCCTCTCTGTTTGCCCTACCTTCCCTGCGGCTCCGGCCCTTCTCTGACCCCAAATTCTCTTTCCCCCTTTCTAAGATTCACTCTGGTCATCGGTAATACGGAGGTAAGAATACCTCCCTCAGGGCACCTCAGTCGCCAAGCATCTGCCTTCAGTTCAGGTCATGATCCCAGGGTCCTGGGATCGAGCCCCGCATCGGGATCCCTGCTCTGCAGGGAGCCTGCTTCTCCCTCTCTCATTCCCCCTGCTTGTGTTCCCTCCTTATCTCTCTGTCAAATAAAATCTTAAAACAAAAACAAACAAACAAAAAAAAACCCTCTCTCAAAGATGGAAAAATTTAAATGTTAAAAATCAGGTAAAACGATGCGTGTGGGGCCCACAGTTCCTGTCTCCCAAGTGCATCTTCTTCACCCCGTCTTCTAACTTTAAATCCTTCTTATAAACCCCCAAATCCTCCCCTCACCTGTTCTTGGTCACCCTTTGAGGCCGGTAACTAATGGAACCGGCTCCCAAAGGGCTTCCTCAATCCCCCAACAGAGGAGCCCTCCCTCTGGGGTCCCCATTTAGGGCACCTATCACTCCCTGAATGACCCTTAATTGTTCACTGGACTGAGGTGCATCATCATCATCATCATCATTATACTAACTATTAGCTTATTAATACATTACTCATTCAGTCATTCAAATGGAAGCTCTATGTCCAAGGTGGGGCTTGAACTTGACCTGAAGATGGAGCCATTTGCTCTACCGTTGGAATCAGCCAGGTGCCCCCAGGCTAAGGTGATTTAGAAACGAAGGGAGTCCCTGGGCACCTCGGGAACCACAGTGCTGGCTAGAGGCATGGAGGTCTAAGAAGGCAGGCCCAGCACAACCAGGGTGAGAGACCTAGTAACAGACATTCATACCAATAATTGGCCAAGAACCTCACCCTGAAGGCTGGGCCCCGTGTTACTGAAAGGCTATCTATCACCTGCCTCTCTCCTTGAGCTCCAGGCCAGCCACAATCTGCTCAGTGACGCCCCCTCCTGACCCACCCACCCAACCCCAGGCTGGGAACCGGACCCAAGCCAAGCTGAGTCCCAGGAATGGGGAAATGGAAAGCAGAGTGGATGGAAGCCGCCCGCTGTGAGAAGCGAAGGAACGAGCAGTGCAAAGGTAAGAGACAGAAGAGTGGAGGGAGTGAGAGTCACAGTGGAGTCAAGCCACAAAGCTCGGGAATGAACCCCAGGACCCCGGGGCTCTGCTGCACTGCCTGTGACTGGGCCTCGCGTCCCCAGAGGACTGGCCCCTAACCTCTGGCTCTGTCACGGCCTGGACATCCACCTGTCAGGACACGGGCAGACGCTGCACTTGCCAGGCTTCCATTCAGCGTCTCAGTCCCCCACGGTGTGAACAAGGTGTGAAAACAGACCTGGGAGGTATCAAAGGGGTCACGGTGCCCAGAGGAGGGGAATGGCGGCCCAGTGCACCTACCAGAGCTGGTGGGATCTCGGACCGCAGCCTCCCGGTGAACATGTCGCTCCAGTGGCATCGCTTTGGAAGGAGAAGGAAGAGAGGAGTCAGTGGAGGCTCGCAGAGGTGGCCTGCAGGCGACGCCGTACCCACGCGGCCACGGGCTGCTGAGCCTGACAATACTTCTGAAGCTGGGTTTCCTCAGCAAAAGGCTGGTCCAGCTCTGGCTGAAGCTGGGGGCACCTGGAGGCCCCAAAGGCCACACAGGGCTCAACAGAAGTGTGGGGAAAACCCTGATCTGCCCAACCCTCTCATTTTCCAGGAGGGAAACCAGGCTGAGAAGGAAGAGACTGGCCCCAGGCCCCAAGCAGGCCAGGGGCAGGGCCAGGGCCAATATGCCAGACTCCATTTCTAAAACCAGTTTCCCATACACTGGGCCCAAGCGACACGGGACAGGATTTGAGTGGCAGAAGTGGTAAGCAAGCAATACAAGGAACCAGCAGCGAGGAAGTTACTCGTTTTTCAAGGCTTTTTTAAAGTAATCTCTCTGCCCAACATGGGGTTCACACTCATGATCCTGAGATCAAGAGTCTCCTGCTCGGGGCACCTGGGTGGCTCAGAGGGTTAAAGCCTCTGCCTTTGGCTCGGGTCATGATGTGGAGGTCCTGAGATGGAGCCCCACATCGGGCTCTCTGCTTAGCAGGGAGCCTGCTTCCTCCTCCCTTCTCTCTCTGCCTGCCTATGCCTACTTGTGATCTCTGCCTGTCAAAAAATAAGTAAAGTCTTAAAAAAAAAAAAAAAAAAGTCTCCTGCTCTACTGCCTGAGCCAGCTAGGAGCCCCCCAAGACTCTTTCCAGCCCTCCTGATTACCTCCAGAGGGCGGTCTTGCTTTGGGGCTAGTGGATCTTGCCTACCTCTCCACTTCTGGCTCGAGTGCCTTTTTTTGTTTCTTTGTTTTGTTTTGTTTTAAAGATTTTATTTATTTGACAGAGAGAGACAGCCAGAGAGGGAACACAAGCAGGGGGAGTGGCGGGGGTAAAGTAGGCTCCCCAACAAGCATAAAAACCTAGGCAGAGCTCGATCCCAGCACCCTGGGATCATGACCTGAGCCAAAGGCAGATGCTCAACAACTGAGCCACGCAGGCGCCCCTTGTCTGCGTTTTGAACAAAGCGTGAGCAGGCCTCATGCCCATAAGGTTTAGGTGACAACCTTTAGGTGACAAGAATTTAATAATGCTACTTTGTTACTTTTATGGTAAAGAATACCATCTTCCATTTACAGAAGGGATCAGGTTTGCTTTTGAATTACATCAAAGTGAGCTGATTTAAAGAAAGTATTGGGTAAGGCCACAAAGGTGGTGGCCCTATGGCTAGACTGTGAGATGACGCAGGTCAGCGGAATTTGGTCTCTAAGTACCCAGCCCTACCCTCCAATTGTGGCAACTCCAGCCTCTCCTGGGAATCTCGGAATAATGGAAGCCAGAGAAAGCAACTTTCCCCTGAAAATCCGGTCCTTGGAATGTATAAACTAAATCCAACCTTCAGTACCAGGCAAACCGATTTCTGTAGAATTCTCGAGGCCTCCAGTAAAGCAAATCACCAACACACATGGAGACTTAGGGGACAGTCTACATGGGTCTGCTCAGTCAGATACACCAGCATGCAGGTGCTCAGGGCCAGGACAGGCAGCCAGAGCCTGAGCACTGGAACCCCGAACAACTGGCCTCTCACCCAGAAGCTTCCCCAACCCGGCTCTGATGGGCCAACGGTCTGCATGGGGCTTGGGGGCACAAGGATGAGGTTCCAATTCTGACCTAACCTGACTCCAGGCCTGCCACTCCCCACTCCCCATCTTGGACCCCCAGGATCCCATCTCTGCAATACAGCATTTGGCCCCAACAGTCTCTAAATGAGAGTGGTTACTGCAGAGCGATGAGGCTGGGCTGTCATCTGGGCCCAGTCCCAGCCCCTCCTGACCCGTGTGGCTGTGGACCTCACCTCTCCCATCCGTCAAGACCTAGCTTGCGCCTGTGTTCCAACAGGAGACGGAGCATCTTCTCGTGCCCCAGCACCCTGGCGAGCATTACTGGGGTCAAGGGTAGCTCCCACCTGCCCCGGCCCTGACCCAGCGGGGGCAGGGTGACTCAAGGCCCTGGGCCTGCACGAGGTGACACAAAATGCATGTGTCACAAGCCTGCATTTGCTCACCACAGCAACCTCACAGGGAAGAAAATGGCTTCATCAAGGAGCCCAGACTCAGAGCAGAACTTGGTGCAAGGCCACAGAACACAAGGTGGCGGTACCGGGGCTTGAACCCAGACCCTCCGATGACAAACGCCAGCTCCAGCCTGGAGCCACATCTCCTCCGTTCCTGCCCTTCACTGGCCAGTGCGGAGGGTCTTTATTCCTAGGAAGATGTCCCCGTGTCTGCTCAGGGAAACGACAGGCCGTGGGCAGAAGAGAAGACGCACCACTGCCCTAGCTACTAAGCTAGGACCATGATCCTCCTGAGAAAACGAATGGTAAGGGCCGCCGCACGAGCCAGCTCCAGGGCCGCACTGGGCAGATCCACGCCACATACCCTCGCCCTGCACCCCTTCCCTTCAGCCGCTGCAGCGGGGCCAGGAAAGAGCAGCAGACTCCGGAGTGTGCCACGCGGCTTACTGACCAGTACAAGGATCTTGGGCTGTTTACTCAGCTCCCCCGAGCCTCCGTTCCCCTGACTTACTTACAAACATACCCAGTCTTTCTCATCTGTGGTGCCCCAAGGACTGAGGACACGTGTCCTGCGTGCACTGAGCACCATCTGCAGCCAGAAAAGGGGGTCCCCCGCCCATACCTCTGCACGCCAGGATTCCCGGGAGCGGAGAGCACACAGGGACTCCCCCATGACATTTGAAACACCTGAAACCCCAACTCTTCTCACTGAGCATCTCGAGGGACTGCTGTTTAGTGGGACCCCCTTTAGGAATGGAACAGAAGGATCCCTGTGCCGGCCAAAGGGGAGCACCACTTGGGTCTAACCTTTAAGAAAGAACCCGCCGTTGAGCATGAGGAGCACAGCACCTTCCCAACCACCCCAGCCCCAGCCGCTGAGCGGAGGCCTGGCCACTTCGGCCCAACACGTGACTCTTCTATAGGCAGTTTGCTCTGGAGCTCCCGGCTAGGAAAACTCAGTGCTTGCCAGAAAGGCCCCATTGTCCAAGGCACTGGCGGCCCAAATCTGGGCCCTTCCCTCCTCACAGATGCCAAATCTGCAGTGCTAGCTGCAGGCTCGCCCTGTCTGGTTCTGCTTCTTCCCCATTCATCTTTCACGCGTGTTACCCGAGGAACCTCTGACGCTCCTGTCTGTCACCGGGGGATCCGAATGGACGCATCACACAGGGAGAGGGCCCCTGGCCAGGACTGTGCTCTGGGAAGGCCAGAGCAAGGAGAGCTGTTTATAGTGACCACCAACAAGGCAGGACCTAGGAGGGTCTGGACATAGGCAGGGGCTGTGGTGGCGTGAGTGGAAGCTTGGCCCCAACCATTCTGGGCCTGCTCACCATGCGGACCTCACCTTCAACTCTGACTTCTTCTCCAAGGCCTTGGCGATGACCCTGGCCGCCTCCACGCCCACCGTGTTGCCCTCCAGGCGCAGAGCCTCTAAACCATCAAAGTCTTCAATCTCTTTAATCACGTCTTTGGCTGTGAAGGACCAAAGAACAGAAACTGAGATTTTGGGATTCACGAACAACTGAGGCAGAACAGACTCCGGCCACGACCTCTTCACTCACAATTCCAACAGCAGTAATAGGCCTGCCGTGTGCCGGGTCCTGGCTTACAAAGGAGAACCAGGCAGGCTCGCGGTCCAGCAGGGGACGTGACTAAAAAGAAAATTCCTCTGTACGGAGTACTCAAACAGGCTGGGGTGGAAGGCTTGGAAGCCAAAGGAAGAAAGAAGCTGGCTGCATGGGCCGAAGAAGGGGCTTGGGGCACCCTATGGTGGCGTGGGCAGAGCCTTCCTGCACAGGGAGTGCACGAGGCCAAGCAGGGAAACAGCATCCAGGTGAGACTCCAGCAGGTACAGTAACAGAAAGGCTCTCAGTGTTAGATGATTCATGTGTGGGGCGTTCACTACTGTATCGTTTTTGTTATGATGAAAAGGTTAATTCACCAGAGTAAATTACACAGTTTTACTGACGTCATTATGAATGGTGCCACAGGTGTTTGCCCGACTTGGAAAATATTCATGTCACAGTGTCAAGTGAGAAATGAAGTTTTCCATGGGTGTTTGGTCTGATCACACTTTCAAAATGTTATACCTATTAAAAAACATAAATAAAAATAAAAAAAAATGCTATATATTCTACCTTACACATGTACATACACGTGCACGCGCACACACACACATCCCACAAGCTCTAAAAGGATAGAAACCCAATGTTAAAACAGTTTTATCTCTAGATGCTGCAATTATGGCTGTGTCTGTGCTTTTTCATGAACTGCTCAATTTATTCTTAACATCAGGTTATAAAGCAGCTTTTAAAGTATCTTTAATTAGGGCGCCTGGGTGGCACAGTTGTTGGGCATCTGTCTTCAGCTCAGGTCATAATCCCGGGGTACTGGGATCGAGCCCCGCATCTGGCTCCCTGCGCAGCAGTGAGCCTGCTTCTCCCTCTCCCACTCCCCCTGCTTATGTTCCCTCTCATGCTGTCTGTCAAACACACGAACAAAACCTTAAAAAAAAAAAAAAAAAGTATCTCTAATTATGATCCAAATTGTGAAAGAAAGAAAGAGAGAAAAAAAAGAAGGAACTCAGCTATGGTTAGAAAAAAGCTAGGAAAAAAAAGCTAGGAAAAAAACGCACCAAAATTAAAAGTAGTTGTATCCTGGGGTGTGAGATAATGAAGGTAAGGGTTTTTTGCCTTCTTTCAATCTTTCTATATTCTATAATGAGCACGTATTAATTTTAAAACCGAAACGAGAACACACAAGATGCATGAGACAAAACCCATCTAGCCTGGCTGGCACAAGACAGAGTGGGGTAAGGTGGTGGGGAAGAGATGGAGATGTGCACAGGAGAGAAAAGTTGGACTTGACCCTTTAGGTGACAAAGGCCACAGAGAGGGTTTCAGAAAGGTGGTGATTTGCAACCTGTAAGGAGCTCGCAGACAAGCTGTCCCGGTGGGGCCTGCGCACACGCCTCCCTCCCCAGGCTGAGGCCGCCAGCAGCCAGCAGCACACCTCCCCAGGAAGCGCTGCTATACATCCCAGGCAGGTCAGATCCTGCTTGGCAGGTTTCACAGCCCTGGTCTCCCCCGCAGACACTGCCGGCTACCATTTTACACTCTCCGGAGTGATGACTTATCATTACATGGAGACTGGGTTCATAAGCCCCTCCTCACTGGGCCATGAGCTCCAGCTCATGAAAGCAGGGACTTTGCCTCCACTCACTGCCGTGCCCCGCAGAGAGGAATGCTCAGCCTCCTCCCCCACACCGTCTAGTCACTGCTCCGTCTATTTCACAACGGAGTACGCGGAGACACAGAGAGCACGTACACGCCTACTGAGGTTACACAGCCAGAAGGTGGTGACCAGCACTCATTTTCCTTTTCTCATTTCACAACCAGAAGGCTGGACAGGTATGAGCCTCCCACTTTCTAGAAGGGGAAGCTGAGGTTTAAAGGAATGAAGCATCTCTGCCCAGAAATTCAGGAAAAGGGTAGAACTACGTTTCAGACTGGTCTTCTGAAACTCTACCCATGTGCTCCTCTCCAAATCCTTGCTTTGGCACACAACCATGGACTTTATGCAGCGCTCCCCCCAACCGCACCCCCTCAATCCCTCCCCTGCGCCGGGTCCCCAGGTGCTCAGGTGTCCTCTGTAGCTGGCACGAGGGCTGAAATCATGTCTCAGCCCCTCGAACCACTTGCTCTCAAACGGAGCCCCCCCAACAGCCGGAGACCAGCCAGCCAAACAAGGAGGGGGGACAGCTGCTCACGGGGACGTCTGGGCAGTCCTGAAGCGCCAGGCAGCAGAGATGCCAGGGCCCCGAGGGAAGACTTCTACTGTACGAGTAATGCTAGCATGGAGGGTTCAGCCCTGGGGAGAGTGACAGGTACAACTCGATCTGGAAGAAAAAGCATCAACACGGGACGAGAAGGAACGGGAAGGCGGAGGTCACCACTGGCTGGCCTCTCTCACTTGTTTTCAATACAAATGGGGTTCTTTTTTTTTTTTTCTCCTTATTTGACAGAAAAAGAGAGACAGCGAGAGAGGGAACACAAACAGGGGGAGTGCAAGAGAGAGAAGCAGGCTCCCCACCAAGCAGGAAGCCTGATGTGGGGCTCGATCCCAAGACCCCAGGATCATGACCTGAGCCGAAGGCGGACGCTTCATGATGAGCCCCCCACGTGCCCAGGTGTGGGACTCAAACAGCGGCCAGGGCTGCGCTGTCCAGACCAGCGGTCAGGAGGCCGGGCGGCAGAGCCTGCTCTCAGCCTCCACAGCCTCACACAGTGACAGGTTCCAGGTGTTCACCACGTAGCCAAGGAGAAGCAGAAAGACCTTTCTTTGGTCCTTAAATGACTTACTGGGGAGAGAAAAGAGCCTTGTTCTCATCATCAGTTTCGCGGCTTCCTCACACAGGCCTGTGCCCTCTCCTGACTGGGCCGGCTCACTCACAGCCAAGACGGAGGCCCTTTCTGGAACCAGGACTCAGCCGCCGGGCTCCCGCACACAGTATCCAAGGGCCTCTGCACTGGACTCCCTCTGGCATCCTGATTTCTTCTGTCCCAAGCCCACCCTGTGTGTCTCAGCTCCCGTGCCGCACTCCCGTGGTTCTCCGGCCTCTAGTGCCCTTTCCCCTCTTAAGAACAGTCCACACCCGACCTCATCCACGGAGACTTCCAGGGCCCTCTGAAACCAGACATGAGCCCTCTCCCTCGCCGAGCTTCCCACAGCTTTCTGTTCACGTCACTCAGAATAGCCTTCACCCTCGGCCGCACCCTGGCAGCTCTCTGAGCCCGTCCCTCCCTACTCCCGGGCAGAAGCTCCTCAGAGGCTGGGACTGTAGCTGGGCATCCCTGGTGACCTACAAAATGGAGGCGGCAGGTCCAGCCCACGCCGGTGAAGTGGTGATCTGCCCGGATTTTAAGGCTAGACAGGCTTGAACTCAAATCCCAGCTCCACCACTTCTACCTGAGCCCTTAGGCAAGTCCTATCTCTCACTTCCCTGGGCTTTCATTTTCCAACCTACAAACTGGGGATGAAACTCACCTCAAGGACGTTTAGGAAAATAAAACGAGATTCCATCTGCATGGCACTTGAGCCTGCCGACTCGGCATTCACCGAGTGGCATTTCATAGCAAATTCGTGTTTCCTGAACTGAGTTGAATGTCCACTGAGAAACACAGGAACAGAAATTCAGCTAGACCTCTGTTAAAATCCTGGCTCTGCTATGTACCAGCTGTATGACCTTGGGCAAGTTAGGTCTTCCTAATTGTTTTTCCTTCTTTATAAAATGGTAACATTTCCACCTCCCTCCCCCAAGGATGGTGCATGATCAAAAGTGACAAGAGCTCGGGGGAGCTCTATAAATTTTAAGGCCTTCTAGAGATATTAAGAATGTGCATGGCCACACTCCCACCAACCCAAGGACTCAAGTGGCTTCCGAGCCAGTGCAGGGCAACAAGCCTGCCTACACTCCCTGACAACCAGGCAAGCCCAGACCAGTTTCCCTGGTTGGACTCGAACCTCAAGAGGCCTCGCAGGTACTGACATAGGCGCCTTCACTTCCAAACGCCAGCGGATTCCGGGTTGAGGAGTGTTAGCCAGGCTCTGGCTAGGGATGAAAAGGCAGGGCCTGTGTTCTTGTTCCTAATTCCCTCCAGTCCTCATTCCTCTACACAGACAAGAACATCCATCCCTCTCCCAAGGGCATTCAGGTACCTGGACCAGACCTCCAAGAGGGCCCTACCTCTGGGGAGGACAACCAGTACTCCCAGCCCGGGGACCATGGTGGCAAAGGTCTGAAGACATCAGGGGCGATATCCTGAGGCTGTCGTGGCCCCTCATCGTTTACTATCCTTTCCCACTTGCCAACCTAAGCTGTCACCAGCGAGGATGGCCTCCAAAAACACGACGACCAGCAAGGAAGCCTGTACGTGCTTGTGGACACATCATCTCTGAGCCTCACTGTTAGATAGGCCAAGCGATATCTCACAGAGCTACTAGAACAAACAATGTGATAATGTAGCTAAATAAGCCTGAGCACAAGTAGAGTAAGTAGTCGTTAGCACACTCCCTTTACTCCCCTGGGCCAGCCCATGCGCGGACTCACCATCTTCTGCAGTGTTGAGTTTGAGGCTCTTGCCCTTGAAGCTCAGCTGTCCCCCGGCCACCTGGGTTTTGGCAAGCGTCTCTGCTAGCTTGGCAATGTCTTCAGAGGCCATGCTGGCCACGTTGCTGGGCTCCCCTGGAAATCTGCAAACTGAGCAGGACAAAGTTTCACTAAAAGAGAGGAGTCAGGGCGCCCTGGTGGCTCCGTCAAGTGTCTGCCTTCAGCTCTGGTTCCTGGGATCAAGCCCCATATCGAGTTCCCCGCTTGGCGGAAAGCCTGCTTCTCCCTCTGCACCCCACCCCCGGCTTGTGTTCCCTCTCTTACTGTGTATGTGTGTGTGTCTCTCTCTCTCTAATAAATAAATAAGTAAAATATATATTAAAAAAAGAGAGAGATAGAGAGAGAGTCTCCTGGGGCCCCCCAGCTGAGAAGGACAGGGCAGAACAGGGTTTTGAACCCCCTTCCCCCACTATGAAGATTCCAACAGCTAAACTATTGGGAGAAATGAAAATAGCATTAGGGAAAGAACAATTCTGGAAAGGTGGAGAAAGTGGCAAGAATGTAGTAAAATCACATTTTAGCCTCTGGAAAGTCACTATCTTACTTTAACTCCTCCCCTGCCCAAATGCCCCAGCTGGGACACCAAGCAGAGCCATGTGAGTTGCCCGTTTTCTGGGTCCCTTGTGAATGGCAGTTGAGTCCCTGACCAATAGCAGCAAAGAGCCCCAAGCACACACCTGCCTGATCATCTTGGCTACTCTCTGTTTGAGGGTCCCCTTCCTCAAACAGAACTAAGATGGCTATGGGATCCAGGTCATCCATCCCAGGAAATGCCCCACCACCCACGCTGGCATGTCTCTGGGCGTGGGGCACAGGGGTCAGCCCACTGCACAGCCAGTTTCAACCTTGGCCAGGAGACTGGGCAACCCATGGCAGCCAAACCTCAGGGGTTCCTAGGAGACCAGAGGTTTCTACATCACAACAGCCACCATCACAATAGATCAAGGGCAGAGTTCCTAAAGAAAGGAGCTTCCAGCCTGGCAGAACTCAGCACACTGGCAGAAAGGACCATTCCATTTTCCTAAAGAGGAAAAGGCAGGTAATCAGGGTACACCAAGGAAGATGGATATGGGGGACACAACTTGACCCATAGAGACTTCTTCTTATCCAGAACATGTTCTTTCCCAATCTATTCATCCTTAAGATACGACTGTGACGGCCCCCAATCCTCTCATTCCCCCCAGGCGTCCTCTGGGCTTCCGACAGCCAGCTTCCCACCTCCTTCTCTTTAACTTAACCCGGATCACCCTGGTTTGTCTATCTTTACCAGGAAGCATGAATTATTCTTCTGGGTAACGAGGCGTCTTTTCATATATTCAACAAACATTTATTGTGTACTACTATGTTCTATACTTGTTCCAGATACCGGAGCACAGCAGTGAATGAAAAAAAGAGTGCCTTCTTAAAATAAGTGTTCTTTCTCTCTTTTTAAAGATTTTATTTATTTATTTATTTATTTGACAGAGAGAAAGATCACAAGTAGGCAGAGAGGCAGGCAGAGAGAGGGGGATATTTACTTATTTTAAAGATTTTATTCATTTATTTGACAGACCCAACGAGAGGGAACACAAGCAGGGGGAGTGAGAGAGGGAGAAGCAGGCTTCCCACTGAGCAGGCCCATCCCAGGACTCTGGGATCATGACCTAAGCCGAAGGCAGACACCCAATGACTGAGCCATGCAGGCACCTCTTAAAATTTTATTTTTTAAGTAATCGCTATGCCCAATGTAAGGTCTAAACCCACAACACCAAGATCAAGAGTCCCAAGCTCTAACAACTGAGCCAGCCATGCACCCCTTAGAACATGTGTTCTCCACAAGATACGTAGTATCTTAAAACAATGATAAGAAGAAAAACAAATAGAGAAGACGGAAAGGAGTTTTCTGGGGGTTGCCATTTAAAACAGATTGGTTAGAGTGCCTGGTGGCTCAGTTGGTTAAGCGACCGACTATTGACCTCAGTTCAGGTCTTGATCTCAGGGTCATGAGTTCAAGCCCCATGTTGGGCTCCACAATGGGCATAGAGCCTACTTAAAAAACAAATCAGAATGGCCAAAGAAGATATTATTAGGAAAGAAACAAAGACTTGAAGGATATCAAGGTCTGGGCCAGGCAGGTATCTGAAGGAAGAGCATTCCTGCAAACCAAATAGCAAAAGCAAAGGCTCTTGGTTGGGGGGAAGAGAGGAGATTAGAGGAACTGCAAGGAGGCGGGTGATGTTGGAAGGCAGAGAGGGAAGGAGAAATAAAGCAAGAAATGAGAAGAGAGAATTAGCAAGAGGCCAGAGTCACAAAGGCCATTTAAAAAGTGTGGCTTTTACTCTGAGTGAAAAGGAGAGCCACTGGTGGGTTTTTAACAGAGAAAAGCAGGCACTGACAGACGTTTTGACAGGATCACTTAAATGCAACCTAAGGCCTGGCATCTGGAAGGTGATCCAAAAACGAAGAGATGACACTAAATAAACATGAGTCTGAAACCCCGCCATCACGTGCAGTTCTGGGTAGGCCAATTTGAGGCAAGAGAAATGGTGGTGGGGCTCCCAGGTATGCTCCTACTGGAACACAGAACTTCTCAGCTAGAAAAGGGCCTGTTCCTCAGTCCCATACGGACACAACACGCACTTTGAAGACTGCCAAAACAAAGCACAGAGAGGTGCTTGATTCGCCCTAGGTCTGCAAAGGATCAGTAAATACACAAACGGTCCTCTCCTTTTCGGGCACGAAAGTCGCAGATTTTCTCGGGTGCACATCTACCGTTTCTGCGAAGCGTCGGCAGTGACTCATGGCGATCTCAGGGGCTACGGCGCCAGCCCAGGCCCTCCGCGGGCGTGGGGCTATGGGGAGGCGGCGAAGGGAGCGACGCGCGTGTGCGGGCCTCAAATGACAGGCGGGAGGCGCGGGAGCCCCATCCGGGATCCCCGGAGGACGCGCACCGCCCCCAGTTGTCACCGACGCCAACAAGAGGCGCCACTGCTGGCAACTGCGCCAGACGCCCTCTCCAAGCCTCAGTTCCCCGATCTGGGAAAAGGGCCTGTGCCCCCCCACCAGCACCCCCTCTCTCAGCCCCTCCGCGCTTGGCCGTGGAAGCGGAGGGGATAAGGCCGCGAAGACACCCAGAAGGCGCACGGAAGCGCCACACCTTCCTCGCCCAGATGCAAGGACGCGCCGCCCCCCCCCGCCCCCATCCGAGGCAGGTGACGGAAAAAGGAAAGGGACCCCGACCCTTACCGTAAACAGGCGGCGCCGTCGCGTGGGACGACCTGAGCGCGCGCGTCCGCCCGGCGGGGGCGGGAAATGATTTAGGGTCCGGGTCAGGTCAGGTCGGGGTCGCCGCCTCCGAGCCCACGGGTCCCGATACCCGGCCCACTCTTCCGTCAGCTCTCTCGGCAGTTCTCGCCACTCCCGTCTCCGACACCACCTGCCCCCCGCACGGCGGCGGATGATGGCGGAGGAGGAGGATTTTGAAAGCCGGCAGTTTCTTTCCTTCGATTTGATTTGTTCGAGGCCCCGGCCGGGTTTCCCCTCCCCCCGCGCGCGTGGCCTATCGGGTATGGTAGTCGAGTTTTCCTGCGCGGGGGGCGGTGTCCGCGGCAGGAGTGCGCCTACGAACTACCAGTCCCGTGATGCACCGCGTCCCAGCGCGCCACCGCCCTCTCCCTCTGCGCCCTCCCTTTTCGGCTTCTGGCGCTTTCTCCAGGAGGCCACAGGGCGGCGTGTAACCTCGGGCGCCCAGAGAGACTACAATTCCCGTCAAGCCTTGCGGTCCAGGCGACTCAGCCTTTCCGGAAAGGTTCACGCTCACCTATCTTTATAGACAAAAGACTAGTAGTCCCGAAGGCGAGCTGTTGGATCTGTTCAGCAAGAAATACGCATCCGTTTCCTCAAAGGAAAGCCTCATCTTTTTAATCCCATGAAATTGAAAGGCCATTCGAAGGGTTTCACATAAATAGCCGCAAGTTGTTTGATAATTAAAAAGGGGAAATGGCTATCCTATGTTAGAGAACCTGGGACACCATCTTTTTTTTTTTTTTTTTAAAGATTTTATTTATTTATTTGACAGAGATCACAAGCAGGCAGAGAGGCAGGCAGAGAGAGAGAGGAGGAAACAGACTCCCCGCTGAGCAGAGAGCCTAATGTGGGGCTTGATCCCAGAACCCTGGGATCATGACCTGAGCCGAAGGCAGAGGCTTTAACCCACTGAGCCGCCCAGGCGCCCCCTGGGACACCATCTTAACTAAATGGTGCCCGTTAACATTAGTAACATGACAAACTGACGTTCATTGCACACCTGCTGAAGTGATGCACTGAGAAGGACGCATGGGACCGTGCAGTCAGCAATGCAGAAGATTAACCTAATCCTGAGGAAACATCTGCCAAACCCAACGGAGTTACAGTTTCTTCCGCTTCAGTTAGAATAACCGCTCTGTACTCTTGCAAGAATGTCTGTGTCATGAAAGACTAAGAAAATCTGAGGAACTGTTGCAGATTTAAGGAGACTAAAAAAGACATGACAACTAAACGCAAACAGGGGTCGTGGACTGGATCCTGGGCTGGGGAGGAAATTACTTTAAAGGCCAATATGGAGACAATTTAGCAAAACCTGACTGCATATTAGATGATAGCATTGTGTCAGTGTTCAAGTTATTGATGGTTGGGCGCCGGGGTGGCGGAGTTGGTTGCGCCACTGCCTTCGGATCAGGTCGTGATCCCAGAGTCCTGGGATTGAGCCCCGCATTGGGCTCCCAGCTCTGCGGGAAGTCTGCTTCTCCCTCTGACCTTCTCCACTCTCATCTCTCTCTCACTCTCTCAAATAAATAAATGAAATCTTTTTTTTTTTTAATTTATTGATTGTTATTATTGTGCTGGGTTATGTAAGAGGCTGCCCCTGTTCTTGGGAATGTATGCTTAAATAATTAGGGGTGTGGTATCAGCAACTGACTTACCAATAGTTCAAAAATGTATATATACACGTAGAGAGAGCGCACGCGCATGTGGCCTGATGTTCAAAATAAGTGAACCTGGGTGAGGGGGTATGGGGGGGGGTTCTTTGAACAGTTCTGCTACTTTCCCCTAGGTTTTAATTTTTTAGGTATCAGAACACAAATAGCTTTTCTTTTTTTCTTTTCGCAAAGAACATTTTATCCATTATATAAATAACATGTGTTTGCTATAAATACTTCAACCAACATAGAACAGGATAAAGAGAAAAGTAAACATTACCCGAGAAACTCTAGCACCCAGAGATAATCACCATCAACATATGCAGCCTTCTCCAAAGTCACCTCTCACAACTTGGCCCACGCACATGATTTTTGCTTTACCTGCAATTGAAAGTTAAATATATTATGTGCCAGATCTTTTCACACACACTTAATTTAATCTTTACAACCGCAAAGGAAGCGGGCATCATTGCCACCCCTTCCAGCAGAGAGATGAGAAAACAAGCTCTATACCCTGGTTCGCACCACTCCTGAGATGTGGGTCCTCTTTCCACCCATCCTCTCCTATTCTGCGTATAAGGCCCATGGCAAATACCATCTCCTCCGGGAAGCTTTTCTACATCACTCTGTCCAGAATGAGTCACCTTCCTCTAGGCCCTATAGCAAGCTTCAAGTCCCCACAGTGGCTGATTTGCAGCTCTGAGAGCTTTTTCACAACATTAATAATATTATTGGCAGCGTCCTTGTCAACCTGGGAGAGCTTTGGGGCAGGTACTGTACCCAACTTGGCAGCATCTTTTCCGGGATTCACTTGTCGTAAGTGCTTCACGTTCCCTCATTTGAGCTGGATTCCAGTCAGGGTCACTGGATGTTTGCTTAAAATGAGTCATCATCTGAGAAGGCTGAGATGCTCCCAATTAGGCCTGATGCTATTCCTGTGCCGATTACAGCTAGCACTGATCAAATCAGTCTGGATTTTCCTTGGGGTGATCCCCAGCCTCCCTTTTCCAGTTTTTCTTTTTGAGGCCTTCCTTGACCTTCTGACAGAGACCTCCCAGGAGGGCAGATGGTAGAACATCTTAGGTGATCTTCCCTGCCCTCCCCTAACTGATGCGTCATAAGATTTTCAGGTTTGGAAGGGAATTCTTAGCAGAAACAATGGCCTTCAGGGTGCCTGGCTAGCTCGGTCCAGTCCATAGAGCATGCGACTCTTGATCTCAGGATAGTGAGTCCAAGCCCCACGCGGGGTGTGCATTCTACTTAATTGAAAGGGAGAGAAAAGGAAACAACAGCCTTCAAGGGCTAAAGAGGTATTGGGAGGTAATGAGAGCCTGGGGGAGAGTAAATGTTCTGTCTGAACATGTTCATGTTCTATACTCAAAATCACCAAAACAGCCCAACATCACCCCTTAGCAATCCAGATTCTGTTTGTTACTCCTGAAACTAGATTCTGTCTTAAACCACTTTAAAATGGGAAGACTGGGAGAAGGAGGTTACACAATGGTACACAGTGTCAGAGGAGTCCAGAGCCATCAGTGTTTCCAAGCAACGCAGTTGTCATCCCTTCTCTTTCTGCAACTCACTCTCTCTCCTTTTCAAGGTATCACCTGAGAGCTAGTTTGCTGTGCCTAGTAAATGGAATCAAAGCCTTTGACAGATGGACAGAGCCATCTCAGGCCACGCCTATCTTCAACACTTCAAAGAATTGAGGACCAGAGAGGTTAGGTGACCTGCCCAAATTACACAGTAATTTAGACAAGAGACAGTAGGTCTTTTTGTTTGTTTTAAGTAAGCTCTATGCCCAGCGTGGGGCTTGAACTCATGATCCCAGTAATCAAGAGTAGCTTGCTCTACCAAATGAGTCAGCCAGGTACCCCAAGATAAAAAAGAGCAGAAGCCAGATCTCTGGGGTCCTTTTCTTTTTCTTTTTTTTTTTTTTAAAGATTTTATTTATTAATTTGACAGAGAGAAATCACAAGTAGACGGAGAGGCAGCCAGAGAGAGAGAGAGAGAGGGAAGCAGGCTCTCTGCCAAGCAGAGAGCCCGATGCGGGACTCGATCCCAGGACTCTGAGATCATGACCTGAGCCGAAGGCAGCGGCTTAACCCACTGAGCCACCCAGGCGCCCCTCTGGGGTCCTTTTCAACACACATGCAAAACAATTCATTCTGTGAGTGTGAGGTGGGTATAAGGGGAAAGGAGAATGTTTGAGACGTTTCTGTCTCTTTGCAGCTTCTTGTTCTTTTGTTTTTAAAGGATGTTCTGAAGAGAAAAGCAGGCTGCCTCTGATTAGTTTGGTTTACTTTAACTGAGTGTTTTAAATTCCATTGTGGTGCCTGGAAACAAACTTAATTACTAATTGTAAATGGTATAAATAACAATATTTATACTGGTACTAAGAGCTACTAAGTCTGCAGACTTGCCATTTAGTGAGATCAAAGACAAATGCCTGAATTATGCCGGACATGTGAGGAATGTGGAGAGAAATTCCCAAGATCCTTCAGGGTCCTGGTGCTTGCTTAGGGCTCCGAGAGAAAGGTGGTGGGCCTGGCTTCCCAGCATTGCAGAGTCCTCTGCCCCCTCACCCTCAAGGGTCAGCTCCCCTGGTGGGAAGTTGCTGCTAACAGATGATTCTGTTAAAGACCACTCAAACCACATTCTCCCCCGGTTCAAGCCCAGGGCTCCCCATCAGAATACATGATCTTTTAAATTTTTTTTTAAATTTTTTTAAGATTTTATTTTTATTTATTTGACAGACATAGAGAGATCACAAGTAGGCAGAGAGGGAGGCGGGGGGGTGGGGGAATAGGCTCCCCGCTGAGCAGAGAGCCTGATGCGGGGCTCAATCCCAGGACCCTGGGATCATGACCTGAGCTGTAGGCAGAGGCTTCAGCCCACTGAGCCACCCAGGTGCCCCTACATGACCTTTTTAAACTTTGATAAATAACCATAATTAAAATAATTCATTCCCCCCACAAATAGTAATCAAGTATTTACTATGTACCAGGCACTGTTCTGGCTCTTGGAATCCGAGGGTGAGTGAGACAGAAAAGAATGTTGTCTGTGGAGGAGCTTAAATTGTGGCCTCATGTTTCTGGGGAGTTTCCTGATACCAAATGCTTTTGGTAAATTATTTTCTCCTTTAAGAATTCTTTTGTTCCAGGGCGCCTGGAACAAAAGAATTTATTTATTTAAGATCTTATTTATTTATTTGAGAGAGAGTGAGAGAGAGCGTAAGAGGGGAGAAGGTCAGAGGGAGAAGCAGACTTCCCACTCACCTGGGAGCCCCATGTGGGGCCCAATCCTGGGACTCCAGGATCATGACCTGAGCCAAAGGCAGTCGCTTAACCCGTTGAACCACCCAGGCATCTGGAAATAATTTTTTAATAAATACTTACAGGAATTTTTAAAAAATAGTATAGATGAAAAAAGCATTAAGAATAAAGTTAAGGGGGCACCTGGGTGGCTCAGTTGGTTAAGCAACTGCCTTTGGCTCAGGTCATGATTCCAGGGTCCTGGGATCAAGCCCTCCCCATGCCCCTCCCATTGGGCTCTCTGCTCAGGGGAGCCTGCTCCCACCTCCCCACCCCCGCTGTTCTGCCTGCTTGTGATCTCTGTCTGTCAAATAAATAAATAAAATCTTTAAAAAAAAAAAAAAGAATAAAGTTAAGAGTGTTGCCTGGGTGGCTCAATGGGTTGAGTGTCTGCCTTGGGCTCAGGTCATGATCCCAGGACCCTGGGATCGAGCTCCACATCAGGCTCCCTGCTCAAACCTGCTTCTCCCTCTCCCACTCCCCCTGCTTGTGTTCCCTCCCTCTCTCGCTGTCTCTCTCTCTCTGTCAAATAAATAAATAAAATCTTTTGGAAAAAAGAAAAGGAAAAGGATATGTGTTCCTTTACGGGCCACTTGCGATGGTGGGATACTTCACTGGCCAGCTAGTTCATTTGAGGCAAGATGTGGGGATCCAGCTGGCCTCAGCATCCTCCTCCACAACACGGGGGTGATGGTAACAAGTGGTGGCTAATCTGATCGATTGTCAGGAGCGGTTCACTATAAATTGTGCAGGGGGTATATTTATCAGATATTCTTATCCTTATTTACAAGTGAGGAAGTTGATGATGTGAGATTGCCCACAGTCACCCAGCCCGCAAGAGGTGGGAGCTGGGACTCCCACCCAGCTTGGTCTTCCAAATGCCAGCGCCCAACTTCCCCAAATCTCCAGGGAAGCTGCCTTTAACCCATGATCTTGGGTCTATCCCAGGTGACCCAGGGATTGAATTCCCACGAAATATCAGAATCCCTAAGGGGTGCTTATTAGAAATGCTGAATCAGAATGTTTTTTTTTAAAGTATTTTATTCATTTATTTGACAGAGAGAGGTACAGTGAGAGAAGGCACACAAGCCCCGATGTGGGGCTCGATCCCAGGACCCCGGGAAAATAACCTGAGCTGAAAGCAGACGCCCAGTGACTGAGCCACCCAGGCACCCCTGAATTAGAATCTTTTGAGAGCCGGGGATTAGATATCTTCATTTTCAGCAAATCCTGCTCTGCAGTAAGTCCAAGGACCTCTGGACGCTGCTTTTCATTTAAAAAAAAAAAAAAAGATTTATTTATTTATTTGGCAGACAGAGATCACAAGTAGGCAGGGAGATAGGCAGAGAGAGAGGGAGAGGGAAGCAGGCTCCCCGCTGAGCAGAGAGCCAGATGTGGGACTTGGTCCCAGGACCCCGGATCATGACCCGAGCTGAAGGCAGAGGCTTTAACCCACTGAGCCACCCAGGTGCCCCAGCATCTGACTCTTGATTTCAGCTCAGGTCATGATCTCGGGGTCCTAAGAACAAGCCCCGCCTAGGGCTCCTTGCTCAGCAGAGAGTCTTTTCTTTCCCTCTCTCTCTGCCCCAACCCCTACCCATTCTCTCTCTCTCAAATAAATAAATATCTACACCCCCAGATAAATAAAACCAAGCTTTCAGGATCATTGTGAGAAGGAAGTAAGTAGACACATCTCCGGGTTCTTGCCCTCCTTGCCCTTAGGACAGTGTGTTTAAATGTTAAAAATCTGTCCTACAGGGGCGCCTGTGTGGCTCCGTCAGTTAAATGTCTTTTGCCAGGTCATGATCCCAGGGTCCTTGAATCGAGCCCCATGTCAGGCTCTCTGCTCAGTGGACCACCTGCTTCTCCCTCCCTCTCTGCCTGCTGCTCCCCCTGCATGTGCTCTATCTCTGTCAAATAAATAGTTAAAACCTTAAAAAATTTTTGTCCTACCAATATTTCCCCAGCGTCTAAGATGTCTGGCACAAAGGTTTGGGGAAGAGATAACATAAAGTCTGCTGGGGTCACAGTTGATCCTCAGTAATTAAAATACACACATGTGTACGTGTATGTACATACATACGCACGTAAGTATGTGTGCATGAATATGTAAGTGCATGTGTGTGTGTCTGAAATTAAAAGGAGGAAAGAAGGACATTTGAGAGAACTCTCCCGGGGTGTGGGAGTCGTCTGGAATCAAGGGCGCAGGTAGTGGCAGCGAGGATGACGCGGTATTTGGAATCAGAAGCTCGGGATTCAAATCCAGCCTGGGCCTGCCCGGCTCGGAGGCGGCGGCGGCGGCGGCGAGGAAGGCCAGACAGCCCGCCTCTCTGGGTCATCTCCCTTTACCCACTGGGTCTTCTAAGTACCCTCAAACCCTTTCCGGAAAGATCTCAAACATAAAACACCAGCCGACTGAGGGTCTGATGCTTCTCTGATGAGCCTCTGGTCCTCGTCCGTGGATTGGGGCGGGGGGTGGTGGTGGGGGGGCTTTAGTGAAAGCACCTGGCAACGCGGGAGCCCCTCCACCTACCGGGAAGGGCCGAGGCGCTGAGTTGGACCCGCAACGACTCGCCCGAGGAAAAAGCCCTAAAAGGGAAGGCCACGTTGAGAGAAAATAAAGGTGGCTTCCAGGCAGGAGCTCTGCACGGGGCAGGGGGACTTCCCCGCCCCCAGGTGCGCAGCCCGCGCCGCCCACCCCGGGCGCGAGGCGAGGGCAGCCGCGCTCTAGGACCCGAGGAGGAAGAGCTGCAGGAGACGGTGCCTCCAGCGGGTGCTGCCGCGCGCGGCCGGCCGAGGGGCTGGAAATGAAAGTAAAGCGCTCCGGAGCCACATGGACCGAGCTGCCGGGGCGGCGGCGCCGGGAGCACGATGCGGCCGCCCGTAATTAAATAGCATTTACTCTTATTATTACTAATAATAATAACGTAATCATACCTCTAGTCATAGCATACCATTTATCGGGCTCGGCGCAGGCCCGCGGGGAGCGCAGCCCGGCCGAGGTGAGTGCTGCGCGCGGCCCGAGCCCGGCGGGGCAGAGGCCGGGGCCCGACCGCGTCCCCGCGGCGGGCGCGGGAGGGCTCGGGGGCGCCCGGGGGCCGCGCCGGGCCGGGAGAAGGCGCGGGGGAAGCCCGGGCCAGGCCGGAGCTGCGCGGGGCCACCCGCAAAGTGCATTTTGCAGAAATAAAGAAAGAGCCGCCAAATCCTCATTTCCTCCTTTTTGGGGCTCCCCCACCCCGTCCCCGTGCCCTGCCCCAAAGTTTCAAAGTTGTGCGGCCGGGGGCACCTGCCGCTGGGTGATTTGGCCGCCCCTGCAGCTCCCGGTGGTGGTGGTGGGGGGGGAGTGCCTTGGAATTTTCTTGCGTGGGGGGCTCCCGCCTCGGCGTCCGGAGCTTTGGGGTGCGCGGATGCTTTGCCGGGCCCCCGCGAAGGGGGTCGAGGGGGCTGGCAGGGGCGTTTCTGGCAGCGCGCCCCTTCCTTTTGTGTGCGCCTTGGTCCCGCAGCGCCGAGAGTTGAGGGGACCGCAGCAAGGGACCGCGGCCGCCGACGGGTCGCCTCTGTCGGCTGCGGCGGCCACGCGAGCCCGGGGATCCGGGGCCTACGGCCCGGCCGGGGGGGGGGGGGGGGGGGGGCGGCAGGAAAGGGGGGCGCGGTCTGGGCAGGGGGGCATTTCCGGTCGCGAGATCCATCCCTGGGCTGGGAGGCCTGAGCGGCGGGTCGCTGTGCCAGGAGCGCGCGGGGACTGGGGTGGTGGGGGGTGAGAGGGGGGTGCAGCTCCAGCGCTTGGGGGGCGCCCCCCGGAGATGGGCGCCCCAGAGTCACTGACCCAGACCTCCGACCCCCTCCCGCCCTCAGAGGATCCCCCCTCCAGGATCTCCCCCTTCCCCGCCCTGGCCCCGGGCCTGCTCCCTCCTCTCCCTTTCCTTTTTAAAATCTCTCTGGCTCGGATATTTATAAGGTGCCTGGTTTAAGGGTCTTGCACAGAGACAAAGCAGTTTTCCCAGGAGGAAAACAAAACGAAAAGGTAGAAACGTCCCCCCTGCCCCTGATGGCTCTGGTGCCAACATGGCATCAATGGGGAAGAGTAGGGGCTGGGGCGGGGAAAGGGGGGCTGGGGAGTCTGGGGCTGGAGAAGGGGTCTGATCCTGGGCTGGGGGACTGGGGGCCCGCAGCAGCTTCGTGGGTTCTCTGGGGTTGCTCACAGAGACTTTGGTGTCTGGGTACCAGACTTTGAACCCCAACTTCTTACCATTTTCCTCAGCATCTGCAATTCATCCAGTCCCATGAAAATAGCAGAATGCAGATCCTTGAATTTTCACACAAATGGGATAATTATAGTACATTTAGCAACTGTTGGACACAAAATTCCAGCAGAATCTTTACTTCTACTACTGAGACTACTACTGCCCCTCTCCCCACATACAACCACACCCACCAGAGTCTTCCTTCCCCATTTTGACTTGCCACTGAAATTGGACTGTCAGGTAGAAATGATGCCTGTCCAAAATGCTGTTGGGGCAGATTGGAGGCCCCGGGGTACCCAAAGCTGGGAAGGTGAAACCTGTTTTGAGGAGGGATGAGATCTGAGGATGGGAGAGAGGTTTTGTGGTCCCTGAACTGGAACCAGGTTTGTGTTCGACAGAGGCCGTGAATTCTAAGCTGTTGGCTTTTTGTTTGGGATGGACAACGAAGAATGCGGGGTGGGTGGATTATTGGGGGCTAAGAAGCTCTGTGGGATGAGCTAGTGTCTAGGTATAAGAAAGTTAAGGAGTCAGTAGGTTTGGATTTGCGACTCTGAAAATAATAATCCCTTAAATAGAACTTTTTCGTTTATAACAAAAGGGCTTTCACATATGCTAGCTCATCTGGGCTCCATAGCAACCATGTCAGGTAGACGTTATTCAGTCCTCATTTTCCAGATGAGAAACCTGAGGCTTCTAGAATCGAATGTCCCCCTGGAAATCACATAGCAGAGCTAGGATTCCCACTTAAGTGTTCGGACTCCAAATCTTCAGCCTTTCGCAGGGGCCCAGGCCACCTTCGCAAATTAGTTTTCGAATGCCTTCTGTGAACATGGTGAGATGCTGTGGGGCAGGTTTGGGGTTGAGTTTGTCGCCTAGATTGTGGCTGGAAGGAGAAAGTCAACTCGAGCAGAACCCACGAGAGGACCGAGCCCTGCTCAGGACTGGAGTCAATGCAGTGGGAGGGAGCAGAAGAGAGAGCTCTCAGGGTGACCTGGAAAAGAGAGGAAGGGCCTCTGGAAAGTGGATCTTGAGCTTGACAGAATGGGGAGGTCTGGCTGGGGAGAGAGAAGAGAAAGGGAATTCCTGGGATGACCCCAGTTGCTTCTGTGCTGGGAGGTTGGCGGGTAGTCTGACTCTTACAGTGGTTCCATGAGGGGGGTGGGCATTTATGTCTCCATTTCACAGATGGAAAAATTGAGGAACACGGGATTCATGTGCCTGGCCGGGTGTCAGCCAGCTGGATCGGAACCCAGGCTTATGTGACTGTTGAGTATGTACTACGGGATTGGTATCAGAATTGGCTCGCCTACATTCAAATGTGTAGACAAAGAACAGAGACCAGGACAGGCGGATTCGGCAAACACCATGGGGGTGGGGGCTTAAGCCCAAAGACCAGCAGGCTCCCTGAGGCGGGGGAGTCTTACTGAACCTCCCTTCTATCCTGGGGCCTCATGGGGCTGGCCCAGCGAAAGTACTTAGAAGATTTCTGGAAGCATGCCTGGAGAAGGCAGAATGGTGGAGAAAGGAGCACTGGGCTCTGAGTGCGGAGTCTAGGTTCACTTCCTCAGTGCCTGCGGGTGCCGAGCTTGTGGTTTGGAAAGGAGAAAGATATGGGTGATTAACCTGAGCTTCCCAAGGGCAGACACTGGGTCTGATTCACCCTCTGTGCCCCAGGCCCTAGTGGAGGGGGGAGGAGGATACATTCAGCCAACGTGCTGTCATACTGAGTTATGCCCCAGTGTAGAGGAGGAAGGGGTTGTGTTTTTTTTTTGGCCCTAGATGGAAGGTCTTTCTAGAAGAAGTGCCATTTGGACCCTTGGGAGGTGGTTCAGAAAGGCCAGAGAAGGCATCTTGAGGAGGGCCCGTGGGCTCTCTGGGCCTCAATTTCCCTTTCTGAAAACGAGCCCTGAGGTTGGATGGTGTGTGATGGTCACCTGTGGGGAGAAACCCAGTGCCCAGGGATCGGGGCAGGACAGTCAGAGGAGAGGAACTGCACATGGGGGGGGGGTTAATTTTTTAATCATATAGCTGTTGCCCAAGCCAGCATTTCCTCTAGTCTGGCCCTATTGTGTGTGAGTGCTTTTTCCTAGATGAGCTTTCTTAATCTTTACAGCAGCCCTACAGGGAAGCACTGTGATTGTCCCCATTTTACAGATAAAGAAACTGGCCAGGGAGGTTGAGCGGCAGAGCCGGAGAGCAGCCCCGGGCAGCCTGGCGCTTGAGTTGCTCTGCGTGGGCCCAGGGACGGAGAGGGACGGGGCGGGTGGTGGTAACCTCAGATGGCAGAGGTGGAAGTGTCCCCTGAGGAGGAAGTCTGGCTGCCAGCTGAAGCCGGAGCCTCAGCCTGGCCTGATGGAGTGACGGCTACGTGTCAGCTCCCAGGAGCCTCCACAGGAGCCAGCTCCTTTCATCACATTTAATGGCCCGTAGAAAACCGGCTGGCTTTCCTTTCTCTGTCATCACCAGCTCCGGGGCTCCTTCCTGCCTTATTTATTTCCCCAGGAAGTCTGTTTCTCGGCTAGCGCCCTGATGGCTTCTGCGGGTCCCCCCGTCAGGCGGCGGGGGCCACTGCTGCCTTCAGAACCCAGCTGGGGCTGACTTCAGTTCAGCCGCGGGGCCCTGGCCCCCACTCAGCGCTTGATGGCAGCAGTGGCACTTAGGGACACCGGCCACGACATGTTAAAGGCTGCTGTGTGCCAGCCCTGTGCTTGGCGCTTTCTGGGCCTTCTCTTACTGAATCCGCTCAACAATGCTTGGAGGCAGGAGCGCGTTTTAGCTGCCCCATTTTGCAGATGAGAAGGCTGGGTCCAAGATCACCGGGCTGTGGTGGAGCTGGGACACGGAGGGTCAGAGGGAGCCAGGCACTCCCCAGCCCCAGCCCACGCTGCAAGAGAAGTGCCTTCAAGGTATTTTGTTTATTTACTTCGTCATCTCTATGCCCAATGTGGGGCTCAAACTTGCTACTCTGAGAGCAAGAGTTGTATGCCCTCCCAACTGAGCCAGCCGGGCGCCTCACAAGTTCTTTTAGTCTCCACGAAGCTCTTATCTATCCAGAAATCTCGATGATTGGATGGGGTCACCCGCTCTCCAGCTCTTCCTACCCTGTCCACACGGTGACTTGGAAAGGGAACAGGGTGTCACATTTCCTGGGACCGAGAGCCATGTCTTCCGAAATGCTGGGGTCAGCCAGCGAACATCCAGTGATCACTTGCTGTGAGGGCTGTGGGGGAGGTTGAGGATGTGACCCTTCCGGGGTTTACAGAGGTTCACCTGTGCCCTTGTTCTCTGGGCATCCGTGTCATGGCCTGCGGCACAGGAACTTAGGGCAGGGAGTCCAAAGTCCTGATTTTCATTCCCAGCTCCAGCACATTCTAGCTACGCATTCTGGGACATAATCATATTGTCACTCTTGGCCTCACTCCCTCTCTCCCTCCCTCCCTCTCTCTTTTTTAAGATTTTATTTACTTATTTGACAGCGAGAAAGAGATCACAAGTAGGTAGAGAGGCTGGCAGGGGGTGGGGTGGATGAGGGAAGCAGGCTTCCTACTGAGCAGAGAGGCCCAATGTGGGGCTTGATCCCAGGACCCGGAGATCATGACCTGAGCTGAAGGCAGAGGCTTAACCCACTGAGCCACCCAGGCACTCAGTCTCTTGTTCTGTGAAATGGCCTGACCGATTCAGTCCCATCTTCCCTGGGTGTGCTGTGAGACTCAAATGAAGAGAATTTGAAAACTCTAAAGACCAATAGTGTGATAGCATGGTGGTGGCCATAACCTCCAGAATCTTCTCCACTGCCTACCTTGATCTAGGCCCAGACCACTGCAGGAGACTGCTCACTCATTTTCCAGCTTCCCCTCTTTTCATCTGTCCTCAATGCAGCAGCCTGACGGATCTTCTCAAGATTTAAATGGGACCTTGTCAGTCCTCTGTTAAAAAGATTCCAGTGGCTTCCTGACACACACGGAACGCAGTGCTGGCTCCCCAGTCTGGCCTGCACAGAGCTTTCTAATGAGCCTTACTCGTCCCCTTGAAACTTGCTTCCTACTTGGCTTGCCCTCACTCTAGCGGTGTGGTGACACTGGCCTTCTGTCTTTTTCTCGAACATTCCGAGCTTTTCCCACCTTAGGGCCATTACCTTTGCTGGACCCTCTGCTGGTACGCGCTCACCTGCCTTCTGTGTTCCCATGCCTAGCTCCTTCTTGTTTCTCTTGAATGCTGATTCCCTGAAAGGCCATCCCTCCCTGCCACATTTCCAATTTTCAGTTTGCTCCTTTAACTCTTCTCTGTAGCTTTACTTGTCTTGTGCATTGAACATGGGCCTGTTTATTTGTCTTGCCATGCCTGGACCTCGTGTTCCATGAGGTCAGGGACTTTCTTAACCTCACTCCCCCAGCATCTGGCACATAAAGGTGCTCTGTGGTTATTTGTTGAGTAAATGAGTAATAGTAGCAGGGTGGTCCCGAACAGCCCTTGCCAAAAAAAAGAGTGGCCTAGATAGATAGAAACTGCAAAGCAGGGGCGCCTGGGTGGCTCAGTGGATTAAAGCCTCTGCCTTTAGCTCAGGTCATGATCCCAGGGTCCTAAGATTGAGCCCCACATAGGGCTCTCCCCTCAGCAGGGAGCCTGCTTCCCCACCCCCCTCTCTGCTCCCCTCTCTGCCAGCCGCTCTGCCTGCTTGTGATCTCTGTCTGCCAAATAAAAACTTAAGAAAAAAGAAACTGCAAAGCACTTGGTGTTGACTGATCAAAAAGCACTTACAGAGTAATTTTGTAAGTTGCCAGGTGCTCTCTAACTGTATGGGTGCAGGAGAAATGCAGTCTTCTGATTTCCTCCTGAGTATGGGTGTTAGGGGTGCGGTATGTAAATTTGCAAAATTGTCTTGCAAGTTGGGTATCATTAGCTGCACCTCCCAAATGACAAAACAGAGGCTCAGAGAGGTGCCCTCAAAGCTGGGGGAAGGGGGCTGTGCTGGGATTGGAACCAGGTCTCCCAGACCCTTGGAGACAGAGTTGTGGGTTTGAACCGTTCCCGTGCAGTGTAGCCCCTAAGTTGTGAGCGGAAGGCGAGAAAGTCAAAGCCTTTTGTAACCAGAGCGCTGCAGACGGGAGGGTTCTGCTCTGCCACCTTGGTTGACTCTTGGTTTGGCCCAGAGCGAGAGCGGAGGCCGGAGGGACGTTTCCTGAACTTTGGTTTCTGTTCAGGGTAACACAAAGAAAACAAACTGCAAGTTGCTGAGGCCTTGTGGGTGGGCCATGTCTCTGGTTCATTCCTTGACAGGTGGTTTCTGGCGGAGCCAGCGGTGGCCCTAGTGCCTGGGTGGCCCTGGGCAGGTTAGAGCCTCCCCCTCCCCCCGCCCCCGCCCCCGCCAAGCCTCACTTCTGTTTAAGACTTTAGTTTTTTCAAGCCTAGCTTTTCTGTGGAAGGTGGGGATACTAGCACCTGTCTTTGAGATGATGGTAGAGCTAGGCAGGGTTCCAAGTTGCCTCTGTACCATGGACCTGGTGGGCAGCCTGGGGGAGCCCAGGAACAGCCTCTCAGAAGACTGTGTTTATTATTACTTATTTAAATATTATTATTTATGATTTTATTATATAGTATTATAGTATAAAATACTATTATTTATTATGATTATGTTTATATTTATGATGTACATATGTATATTAAAATAATGCTGTTTATTATTATATAAAATTTATTTATTTATTTAAAAGATTTTACTTATTTCTTTGAGAGAGAGAGAACATGAGTAGGGGGAGGGTTAGAGCTAGAAACAGACTCCCCACTAAGCGCAGAGCCTGCCACTGCATGGGGCAGGGCTCAATCCCTGGACGCTGAGATCAGGACCTGAGCCGAAATCAAGAGTTGGATGCTTCCCCGACTGAGCCACCCAAGCACCCTAGAATCCCGTTTTTATTTTTTTATTTTTTAAGATTTCATTTATTAGAGAGAGAGGAACGAGAGTGAGCACAGGCAGACAGAGTGGCGGGCAGAGGCAGAGGGAGAAGCAGGGTCCCTGCCAAGCAAGGAGCCTGATGTGGGACTCGATCACAGGACACTGGGATCATGACCTGAGCTGAAGGCAGCTGCTCAACCCACTGGGCCACCCAGGCATCCCCAGAATCCCGTTTTTAAATGCATAAAGTAGGGCGCCTGGGTGGCTCAGTGGGTTAAGCTGCTGCCTTTGGCTCAGGTCATGATCTCAGGGTCCTGGGATGGAGTCCCGAATGGGGCTCTCTGCTCAGCAGGGAGCCTGCTTCCTCCTCTCTCTCTCTCTCTGCCTGCCTCTCTGACTACTTGTGATTTCTCTCTGTCAAATAAATAAATAAAATCTTAAAAAAAAATAAATGCATAAAGTAAAATACACAGGATTGCAAAAGAAACAATACTGAACTGTGGCTGGGCTCTTTTATCAATGCACCGTACAACAAGATCTGGCAGTGAGTCTGATGGAAGCCCCATAATTTTGAAGCTGGGATGAGCGTGAACAATATTTTGTTGTGCCTGCAGCAGCTGAAATATGACAGGGAAAGAGCTGTGATTTCTAGCACGACACTACTGCGGCGTACTGCCTACCTTTGGAGTTGAGGGAAATGCTATATACCACGTAGGGTTAGTGAAAAGAACGTGTACATTTTTTTTTTTTTCCCATTCAAGTTCATGACCCCTGAATACTCGCTGTGGGCCCCAGGTTCAAATCTCTTGCCATAAAAGGTGCATGACACCCAACACAAAATCTCTAGAAGTGAGCCCAAACCCGTCCTCTACCTCTTTGGAGCCGAGGGTCCTCAGGTGGGCAGACAGGGTGCACCATGCCTTGTAGGGATAGATGCTGACCTGGAATTCTGACTAGTGAGGTCGAGGACGGCGAAATGGAAGCTTTGCTGGTCTTTGAGGAAGCTGTCGAGCACCTGGTGAGTCTGGAGGCGCGTCAGGCATCTTTGGAGATGACGTCACCTCAGGTGCGTTCATGCGGCGTGTGGCAAGTCTTTAGTCTGCACTGACTGCTCCCTTTCCATGAAACCTGCGGTAGGTGAGAGCCAGGCAGGTGGAGTGTGGGGTGAAGCTGGAGGCAGCCCACGGGGATGGGGGAGGAAGCACCTTGGAGTTGGGAGGTAAGAGTGTGTGGGCTCCAGAGCCCAGCTGCCACGGCTCAAGTCCCCGCTCTGTCACTTACAACCTGTGTGGCCCTTGGAGGTTCGTTCACCTCCTTGTGCCTTGGTCTCCTCGTCTGTAAAGTGGGGATGATAATAGCACTTTTTTACGGGGTGTAGTGAGATTTTTTTAAGAAGATTTATTTATTTGAGAGAGAAAGAGAGCGTGGGGAGGAGCAGAGGGAGAGGGAGATGTTAGCAGACTCCTGCCGAGCGCAGAGCCTGCTTCAGGGTTCGATCTCACAATCCTGAGATCATGACTTGAGCGGAAACCAAGAGTCAGACGCTTAACTGACTGCACCACCGAGGGGCCCAGAGAATTACGTATTATATTTAAAGCTCCTCAAACAATACCTGGTAGGAGAAAAAGCTTAATCAAGGACTGAAATCCGCATCTTCACTGCTCTTGTGCGCTGCCCAGAGACAAATCAGATGCAGCTCCTGCCTTCACGAAGCTCCTAGTTTAGGGAGAGATAAGGATAGAAGCACACGCTGTCGCTTACCTAGGGTGAGTGCAATGGTTGTGGTGAGCTTTGGGAGCTGTGTTAGGGTGGGGGTTGGGGAAAGAGTCTTCCTGCTAGAGAAGCCACCTCAGCTGGGCTTTAAAGAAGCACAGGGCCCTAACCAGGGTGGGAAGAAAGCAGTGGGTGCGGGGGCTGCTCCAAACAGAGCGGGCAGCTTGGGTCTGACACTGTCAGAGTGAAACCTTCCAGGCCGGCCATGGAGCTGGAGAGGAGGCCAGGCACTCCCTACAGGGCTGTGTGCCTGAGATGAGCAGCTTGGCCTTTGTCCTTCTGGTCGTGGGTGACATGAAGGTTTTGTTTGTTTTTCAATTTTTATCCACAGGAAGTAGCAAAAATAGTACAAAGGGTTCTCTTCACCCAACTTCGCATGATGACGGTATATACGTTTACATTATCAAAATGGTTCACATTTTCAAAATCAGAAAGTTGGTATTGGTACATTACGAGCCTGTAGAGCTTATTCATTTTTCACCTTTTAAAAAGAGAAATGAAAACAGCTGCATTCATCTGTGTGTGCGCATGTGTGCACCCGGAAGGGTTTTGAGCAGGGGAGTGACATTGACATATGTGTTGGACAAATACTTCCGACCACCAAATGGCAGCAGATTAGAGGGGGCTTGTTGGGAGGCGGTTGGCAGGGGATGCTGAGGGCCTGAGAGCCGTGGTCATGGAGATGGTGGGAGGAGCTGCAGAGTGAACTGTTTTAGAGGTAATTGTGGAAGGAACTGGGGACAGAGAACAGGATGGCAGTTGGAGCCATGACTGGAGTTTGGGGGAAATGGAGGAGGAGTAGGAGCAGGGGAAATGCTGCTGAGTTAAGTTTGGAATACAGTAAGTTGGAGGAGCACCAAACTGGGATGGGCACCAGGGAGGACTTTCTGGGCACGGAGGCATCAGAGCTGGGTCTTAATGGATGAATAGGAGTTGGCTAGGTGCATGTGTGTGGGGAGAGGGCATGCCAGTGGGGAGAGGGCATTCCAGGTAGAGGGCCAGGGATTTGGAAAAGCATGGAGGTCCTAAGCAGCCTGGGTGTTGGACATCTAGGTAGCACCGCTCAGAGTTTAAGAGATGTGATTCTGAAATATTGGGGAGGGGATGAGCCTGGCGGGAAGAACTGATTTGTGAGTCATCGACATGACTCGTGAGGTCATGAAATGTAAAAGCTCATCTGAGGAGAGCGGGAGCACTGTCCCTTAAGTGGAAGCTCGGACACACTGGTGTTGAGACCTGGGCAGAGGAAGAGGAGCCCCTAACAGACAGAACGGGACAGATTAGAGAGGTGTGAGAAGGACCTGGCAGTTACTGGCAAGAGTCCCAGAAAAGGTGCGTGACAAACTGTCCCTTTACTGGACTCAGCAACCAGGAAGGAGGTCCTTGGGATGGGGAGGAAACTTGGCAAGCACCTTTGGTAGAGTGAAAGGGGGGTTGCTGGGGTTTGGGGAGTGGAGTGGGACGTGAGGATGTAAAGACAATATAAATTACTGTTCCACAAAACATGACCAAGAAAAGGAGGAGAGGTTGTGCATTATTCAGAAGGGGATTGAGAATCAGGAGAGAGAATTTTGGGGGGTGGGGCAGACTTGAGCATGATGACAGGTTGAGGGATCCTAGGGCTGCGTCTGATTGCTTAATGGGCAACAGAGATGGTGATGTGTGTGGCCCCAGGGCCAGGTTGCTGGGATTTAAGTACCAGCTCTACCATGTGCCAGCTGTGTGACCTTGGGGAAATCACAGAACTTCTTTGTGCCTCTTTTCTCTTCCGAAAAATGAGAATGATAGGCTATCTCACAGGGTGTGCTGGAAGGTACTATGTAAAAAGAGATCATGACATGCCAAAAAGAGAGAGAGAGATACCATGCTAGCTCCTAGCACTTGGTAACCCCTCAGCAAATGTTATTACTTAGTTATTTCAATGTCCGTTTTTTAAATTTATTCAACTTATTCGTTCTTATCTATATAATGCCTGGGTTGGATGAATTGATTCATTGATCCTTTTTTTTTTTTAAAGATTTTATTTATTTATTTGACAGAGAGAGATCACAGGTAGGTAGAGAGGCTGGCAGAGAGAGAGAGACAGAGAGAAGCAGGCTCCCTGCTGAGCAGAGAGCCTGACGTGGGACTCGATCCCAGGACCCTGAGATCATGACCTGAGCTGAAGGCAGTGGCTTAACCCACTGAGCCACCCAGGCGCCCCCATTGATCCATTTCTTTTACCACCATTTATGGAGCACTTGCTCTGCACCAAGGACAGGGCCGAGGCTTTGAGATTTTGAAGAGGCTGGTCTAATGAAGATCTGAATCTCTGAAATTCTGTGATCACCAAACTGTTCTCAAAAGTGAGGGAAATAAGGGCGCGTGGGTGGCTCAGTTGGTTGAGCAACTGCCTTCAGCTCAGGCCATGATCCTGGAGTCCTCAGATTGAGTCCCACATCAGGCTCCCTGCTGAGCGCGGAGTTTGCTTCTCCCTCCGACCTTCCCCCTTGCATGTTCGCTCACATTCTCTCTCTCAAATAAATAAAGTCTTTTTTTTTTTTTTAACTCTGATTCCTTTTTTTTTTTTTAAGATTTTATTTATTTATTTGATAGAGAGAGATCACAAGTAGATGGAGAGGCAGGCAGAGAGAGAGAGAGAGAGATGGAAGCAGGCTCCCTGCTGAGCAGAGAGCCCGATGCGGGACTCGATTCCAGGATCCTGAGATCATGACCTGAGCCTAAGGCAGTGGCTTAACCCACTGAGCCACCCAGGCGCCCCTAAATAAAGTCTTTAAAGGAAAAAAAAAGTGAGAAAAAGAATAAGTATGGTTCCTTCATGGTTTTCAGGTCAATGGTTTGGTCTTTCTCCTGGGAAGAACAGCCCATGGACACTTGGGCAGAACTAAAAACACTGGGTTTGAAATCAGACTCCTGGTTTCAAGGCTCCACTTGGCCTCTGAGGCCTACCAGGTTGGCCTCAAGTCAGCCATCTCATTTTGTATTTTAGATTATAAGGTTTACACTTGCTCTGTGCAAAAAATCCAAATCGTGCTGAAAGTGTTCTGTGTCCTGCTGCCGCTTGGCAGATCCCAGTTGCCAGAGGGAACCAGTTAAATTGGAGACTGTCTTTCAAACGTCCTCTTGATGTAAACACACATTGCACACAGATGTGATCATACAACACAGAATGTTCTGGAATCTGCTGCTTTTTTTCTTTCTCGACCATGAATGTTGGCATCACCATGACGAGGCATAAAATAGATTCAATAGCTGCACTGTGTTCCATGGTAGGGCGTACTATAGCTCAGTGGATTAATTCTCTGCTGGTGGACGTTCAAGCTCCCTCTGGTTAAAAAAAAAAAAAAAATTCCTGTACTAACATAACTGCTTGTACGAGGGTTTTAATAGGATAAATTCTTGGAAGTTTCTGGGTCAGAGGACAGGGCACTTTATCGTGGAGGAGGCTTTGGGCTGCAAGTAACAGAATTCCTCCCTCAGAACGAGAGTGTATTATAATCTCACGTGATAAGTGAGGCAGAGCAGTTCCAAATCTGCTGATTTGGGGGTCGGACAGGTCACTCAACAGCTTCGGTCTCTCTCTGCCGCCCTCCCCAGTGCGTGCGTCGCACTACACGCTGTCCTGAAACTGCACGAAAGGAAACCTCGGTTCCATTTTGAGTGTGAAGAAAACCCTTCCCAGAAAACCCCTGGCTGACTTCCCCTCCTCTCTCATTGGGCAGGATGGCGTCACGTGTCCATGCCTAATCCAATCACCCGCAAGTAAAAGGGCCATTATGATTGGCTGAGCCCCGTGCAGGTTCACCTGGGAAGGGAACTGTCTGGGGGCTGTGCGGGGAAGGGGGAAGAGGGAAGGGGGAAGGGCAACTGGGTGCCTTGCTCTTGTTGGTGGGTGTTGCCACACTGCTTCAGGGAGGTGCTGCCAGGCCGCGCTCTCGGTGTACTTGCCAGGTGTACTTGCTTCCTCCGCCAGCGTCCACCGGGCTCTCCTCCCACGGTAGCCTCAGAGGTGCGAGGCGGCGTCGTGTTGTTTAGCCCATGTTGTATCAGTGCGTTCGAGTGTCATTCCTTCACGATTCATTTAGCTCCTGTGCATTTCCCGCTTAGGTTCTTTGCCCCTCTTTTTAAGTAATCGTAATGATCATACAGTAGCCATGGTTGATATTAAATGATTATTCCGTGCCTGACATCTCATTGCATCTTAGCAAAAAACAAAAACAAAAAAAATCTATAAAGGGTGTTAGCATCCTTGGGACGCCTGGATGGCGCAGTCGGTTAGACGCAGGACTCTTGATTGCGGCTGGGGTCATGATCTCGGGGTGGTGGGATCAAGCCCCGAGTTGGGAATCTTCACTCAGTCTGGAGTCTGCTTCTCCCTCTGCTCCTCCGACATTCACGTGCTCAGGCCCACTCTCGCTCTCTATCACATAAATAAATAAAATCTTACAAAAAAAAAAAAAAAAAAGAAGGTGAAGAAGGAGGAGGAGGAACTACTGTCCTTGTTTTAGAGATGAGGGAAGTGAAACACAAGAAATCAAGCAACTTGTATAGTTAATAAGGAACAGGGCTTGGATTTGAACTCGCTTGTGAACCTGGGTGTAAGGTCACATACTGTGCTGTCACGCTGAGGGAATTGTTTCCTGGTGGTCCCTTAATTCATGGCTGTTTCTGGGAAGAGCCCTTTGAGGTAAGCCCAGCTTGAAATTCCCAAATTATAAGAACATGGACCTAGAGTAGGGGAGAGGGGACTGCCCCGCCTGGTGGTGGGATCCTGGAATCTCAGGCCTGTTTTCTCCTTGGATTTTTTTCCCTTCCTTCATTCCCTCTTTCTCTCCTTCCTTCCTTTCCCTTGCGTTTTTTTCTTTAAAAAGAGATGAGATTTGTTTGACTTACGTGCTTCTTGCTCTTCCACTGTGTGCCCTGACCAAGCATTGCCCCACCCCATCCTCCTCCTCAAAGAGCTTTCTCCCTCTTCAGCTGAAAACAAATGCTCTTAGAACCACTGTCTCAGTCAGCTGGAGGTGCTGTAAGAAATACCAAAGTCTGGGGTGCCTGGGTGGCTCAGTGGTTTAAAGCCTCTGCCTCCAGCTCAGCTCAGGTCATGATCTCAGGGTCCTGGGATTGAGCCTCACATCGGGAATCTCTGCTCAGCAGGGAGCCTGCTCCCCCCCCCAGCCCCCCTCCCCCGCCTGCCTCTCTGCCTACTTGTGATCTGTGTCTGTCAAATAAATAAATAAAATCTTAAAAAAAAAATACTGTAGACGGAGTGGCTTACACAACAGAAATTTATTTTCTCACAGTTCAGGAGGCTGGGATTAAGGTGCTGGCAGATTCAGTTTCTAATGGGAACCCTTCCTGGCTTGCAGATAGATGACTGCCTTCTCTTTGTGGCCTCCTCTGACCTTTCCTCCCCGGGTATGCAGAGAGGGAGAGCTCTCCGGTGTCTCTGGCCGCACCCTATAACCTCATTTAACCTTAATTATCTCCTTAGAAGCCCTATTTCCAAACAGTCATAATGGGGTTAGGGTTTCAACACAAACATTCAGTGTATAAATTCTGCCCCTTGCCCTCCCAAATTCATGTTTTTAATCATATGCTAAATGCATTCATTCCATCCCCACAGCCCCCAAGGTCTTAACTCATTCCAGCATCAACTTGAAAATCTAAGGTCCTAAGTCTCATCTAAATATCTAAATCAGGTCTGGGCGAGACTGGAGGCAGATTCATCCAGAGTAAATTCCTCTACCGCTGTGAACCTGTGAAACCAGACAGGTTATGTGCTCCCAAAAAGCAATGGTGGGACAGGCATAGGATAGATACTCATTCCCATTCCAAAAAAGAGCAGTCAGAAAGAGGAGAGAGGTGAAATGCAATAGGGCGAATTCCATTTGATTTAAAGTCTTGAGAATCCTCTTCTTGGACCTGCTGTTCTTCCTTGCTGGCTCACCAGGGTGCAGCACAGCCCCCACATCTGTGCCAATCAGTCACCCCGCCCCCCCAGCTCTGAAAAGGAATCAGTGACCCCCACCAAGGCAGTTCTGATGATTTGTGACGCAGGGTTAAACTTTCCTTTTCTTGAAGGATAAAGCATGTTTGCCTCCAAATAGCTTTATGGTCCAGTCCTGTAGCATTTGAGAAGTCCAGCAGCTTTCCCCACATTCCGTCATCCAGTCTTCTTTGTCCCCTTTGGTTCTAACTGGTAGTGTTTCTGCTAGTGTAATCCCATCTGATAGCTAATTTGATATGTGCTTCATGACCACACTCATCTCCTTATCAAATGGTTGCTCAGGCACATCATTAGTGTTCCCTTCAGGACACGCTTCCACATATTTGTGCAATAGGGATAGGCTGAGAATTTTCCAGTTCTTTATCTTCTGGTTCCTTTTGTTTAACAATTTCTTCTTCATCTCTTTTCTCTCAAATTTTACTATAAGCGGTAAGGAAGCCCCATGCCACACCTTCCATGCTTTGCTTAGGAATCTCCTCTGCTTAGGGGCACCTGGATAGCTCGGTTGGTTGAGCATCTGACTCTTGGTTTTGGCTCAGGCCACGATCCCGAGGTTATGGGATGGAGTCCTGTGTTGAGCCCTGTTAGGCTCTGTGCTCAACGTGGAGTCTGCTTGAGATGCTCTCTCTCCCTCTCCCTCTGCCTCTACCCCCATTTGTGCTCATTCCGTGTGTGTGTGTGTGTGTCAAATAAAATAAATAAAATCTCTTAAAAAAAGAAAGAAAGAAAGAAATTGGGGCTCCTGGGTGGCTCTGTTGGTTAAGTGCCTGCTTTTGGCTCAAGTGTGATTCTAGGGTCCTGGGATCGAGCCCTACATCGGGCTCCTTGCTCAGCAGAGAGCCTGCTTCTCCCTCTCCTGCTGCCTACTGCTCTGCCTATTTGTGCTCTCTCTCTGTCTCTCTCAAATGAATAAATAAAATCTGAAAGAAAGAAAGAAAGAAAGAAAGAAAGAAAGCACTCCTCTGCTAAATAACCACTTTCATTGCATGCAAATTCTACCTGTCACAAAGAAATGGAACACAATTAATTAATTTTTAAGTTTATTTATTTATAATCTAAAAAAAAAGTTTATTTATTTATAATCTTTACACCCAACATAGGGCTCGAACTCAGGACCCCAAGATCCAGAGTCACACGCTCAAGGCACCTGGGTGGCATAGTCAGTTGGGCATCTGACTCTTGGTTTCAGCTCAGGTCATAGATCTCAGGGTCAAGGGCTTGAGCCCTGCAACAGGCTTGTGCTCAGCACAGAGTCTGCTTGAGACTCTCTCCCTCACCTTCTGCCCTTCTCCCCTTCTCTCTAAAATAATCTTTTTTTTTTCCTGAAGATTTTATTTATTTATTTGACAGAGATCACAAGTAGGCAGAGAGAGAGGAGGAAGCAGGCTCCCCGCCGAGCAGAGCCCAATGTGGGGCTCGATCCCAGGACCCTGAGATCATGACCTGAGACGAAGGCAGAGGCTTAACCCACTGAGCCACCCAGGTGCCCCTTAAATAAAGAAATCTGGGGAAAAAAAAAAAAAAAGCCACATGCTCTATTGACTGAGCCAGCCAGGCGCCCCACTAGAGCATAATTTACCCAAATTCTTTGCCTCTTTATGACGAGGATCACCTTTCCTCCAGTTTCCAATAACCTGCTCTTCGTTTCCATCTGAGGCCTCACAGGAACTGCCTTTAACATCCTTATTTCCACCAGCCAGGCCTTCGTGGCAATCGGGGGTTTTTCTAGCCACACCTCAAAGCTCTCTCCACGCGCTCCATATGTGTCGGTGTTTCTTAGAGCAGCACCCCCTCCTCTCCGTACCAAAATCCGTGCTAGGCTCCTCAGGCTTCGGGAACAAAATCCAGGATCAGAGCCCTACCTTATGACCCTTTAACTTGACTTCTTAGAGGCTTCGCTGGTCCTTAGAAGACTTTATCTCCGAGTATAGTCCTGTTGGGGGTAGGGCTTCAACATATACACTTGGTGGGGGACACAAACACTTGATTCGTAACAGCCAGCTATTAAAATGTTCTTACCAGAGGAAGGAAGCCGAGGAGGAGGAAAGGGTGGGGACGTTAGCGGCGTGCTAGGGCTGGGGCTTTTGCTCACTTGGCACATCGTTTTTTGTTGTTGTTGTTGGTGGTGGTGTTTTGAAGATTTTACTTATGTATTTGACAGAGGGAGAGAGAGAGAGCCAGAGAGCGCAAGCAGAGGAGAGGGAGAAGCAGGCAGGGAGCTCATGCAGGGCTCCATCCCAGGACCCTGGGATCATGACCTGAGCCGGAGGCAGACGCTCAACCGACTGAGCCACCCAGGTGCACCGACATCTCCACCGAAACTTCTTTTGCTTCATGCTGTAACAGTGTCCTCGAAGCCTGGTTTCCTGGCTGGATGGTGAGCCCTTCAAGGGCAGGGATTTTGTTTCTGTCATGGCCGAGTCCCCTGCACCCAGAGCAGGACTTGGCACGACGGAGGAGCCACTCACGTTTAGTGGCAGAATCGAGGGCACCTTTGTGCTTTGCCCACTTCCTCCAGATCACCCAGGGCCACTGTCTGGCAGCCTGTTTGGTTTTCCTTTCCAGGCGGTGTGCTTTATGCTTTACCTGCCCTTCCATGCGGGCATCTGGCACTTAGCAGTGCTCTGTAGCTTGTGTTCTGGGAGGGGCAGAGCCAGATAATGGTTCCAGCCCATGCAGCTGTTGGGGTGGTCTGTGCCTCTTCTGTCGCTGGCAAGGACCACTGGAGTTACCAGCAGAAGGCCCATTGATCAGGCGGAGGTAAGCCCAGTATCTGGTGTGTGGTAGACCCCCAGGAAATCTGAGTTTCCTTCCCTGCTGCCACCTGTCTCTCTGCCTTCCTCCTAGCTGTGGGACAGACCTACTGGCTGATCCCTGTGGGCAACCTTGGAGTGGGCTGTGGCCTGGGCTTCCCCATCATCAGAGCTGGGCAGATTGTAGGATGCCACAGGGGATTGGGGGGTTCAGGTCAGGCTCGGTGCGCGTGTTTCTGGACAGGTGTCCTGTAAGGACCGTCCCTTCTCTCCCAAGCTCCCCAAGAAATCTGTCATTCTCCTTCACATCCAGCTCAAGGAACACTTCCTGAAGAGCCCTCCCTGGCTTCCTGCAATGGGCCCATCTCTCCTTTTTCTCAGTGCCCAGGCCCTTTGCACTCACAGCTAGCCTGTACTGCAGCTGGTGACTCACCTGTCTTTTCCCTCCTTCTAGACCAGGAGTTCCTGGAGAGCGGGGCTGGGCCTGAGCCACGAGCTCATTTTGTAGCTCCCCTGCCCCCATGCCTAGCACCCCGTAGGGAGGTCATGGATGTTGATTGGACTGAAGTATACCCTGGCTTTCCGGGGCTATCTCTGCCCTTGGCACAGAGGAGACTATCTCACCAATACGTTGCGGGAGTCAGAAAAATCTCAAAGGAGGGGGTGTGGTGATTTCCTCTGCATCCTGGGTCCCTGTAAGACCTGGGCCTCTAGCTTGGTGTTACTTTGTATTACTGTGAATTTTAGCGGTGGTCGTACTCTCGCTGGGGAGGGGACATATGAAGGCCTAAGGCATATGGATCTCTGCTGGGCATCCCTAGTTTATTAGGGCCGATCTTGCACAAGGCAGCACTCTCTCTTTAAGCACCACTAGGGCCCAGCCCCTTGGGGCAGCCCTACCAACCTCTACTAGCCTGGGTGTGTTGCTTTTGAGATAAAATCTAGTTGCCAGCCCTGGCCTAGGGCCTTTACACTCAAGACAATGACTCCAGCGTGGAGCAAGAGTTGTAAGAAGAATAGTATTTTCACGCTCAAGTCTTCCCCTGAATCATCCCACAGACACATCTGCCTTTTCTGGGCCATGAGTCTGCACCAACCCCAAGGACAGGCTTAGGTGCCTAGGAAGATGAAGCAAGCGGTTGTCTTGGACCAAACTGTGTCTTTGAGGAAGGAAAGCAGCAGCATTTTTACGGATGTGAAGTCGATAGTTCTGGGCCTGGCCCCCACGGGCTGGCGGAGCCTCACTTTCTCGTTTCTCAAAATGTGGCCCCAGAATGGCCCAGCCCCAGGGTCATCAGTCAGGGTCAGATAAAATGTGGGAGATGACAGGGATTTCGTAAACAGTTGAATGCCGCCTGCCAGAAGGCCCTCTCTCCCTGACACGGAGCAGCCAACTCCTATTCACCCTTGAAAGCCCAGTTCAGAAGTGGTCCTCTTTGTCACTCTGACCCAGGTCAGAATCCAAGCCCCATCCCTCCCCACCACCTGGGGTGTTTCCTGCGCCCAGACAAGCGGACCAGCCTCCTCGCTGCCTCCCACGTCGCTCAGGCCATCACTGGGCCGGGTGGAGCAGGGTTGGGGGGTGGACAGGCCCTCCTCCGAGCCCTCACATCAGACCCGGCCCTCCCAAATGTAGCCACTGTGTTGTGCCTCATCACAGCCTCTTCTGTTCGCCACAGAAGTCTGGTTTGGGGTGGAGGCGGTGGGATGTCCTTCCACATCTGTAAGTCGGTTAAGAAGAGCTGTGTGGAGGGGCGCCTGGGAGGCTCAGTTGGTTAAGCCGCTGCCTTCGGCTCAGGTCACGATCCCAGGGTCCTGGGATCGAGTCCCGCATCAGGTTCCGTGCTTGGCAGGGAGCCTGCTTCTCTCGCTGCCTCTGCCTGACTCTCTGCCTGCTTGTGTGCACTCTCTCTATCTCTGGCAAATAAATAAAATCTTAAAAAAAAAAAAAAAAAGAATAGATTTAATCTTGAAAGTTTATTTAAAAAAAAAAGAAGAAGAAGAGCTGTGTGGAGGGTGGGCACCTTCTCCCCTGTATGTGATGGGCGTGCAGCGGATGCTGAACTGAATGCCCAGCATAGGAACTCTGGTCCAAAAGCTACCCCTTGCTATGTGTCTGCCATCTCCCAGGCCCGGAAATGAGCGCCTTCTCTGTGCTAATCCTGTGGGTAGGTGCTGTCTGTAATCTCCACCGTACAAAGCGGGAAACTGCCAGTCGGGGTGGCGGGCTAGCCCGCTCTGGGATGGGAGCCCTCTCCGCCGGGCATGCACACAGCACGGCTGCTGCGCGGGGGTTGCGGCGGTCAGAGAGGAGGACTCGCGCCAGGCCGGGTGTGGAACCTTCTTTATACCGCCTGGGGCCGGGCATGTTTTTTTTCCTTGGCTTCGGATTCAGATTTGGGAATTACCTTTTGGGATGGATATGGGCTCGTTTCCCTGAAGTGTGCTCAGATGGCCGGGCGGAGAGGGGACTGGAACACTGTTCTCCGACCGCCGTGGTTTTCTGAGGGAGCTGCAGGCTGAGCCAGGCTTCCGGAAGGCAATAGGCCAACTGCCCCCACATGGCGGGAGATGGTGTGGGGAAAGGTGATCACCGAAATTACAGCGAGTCATCAAGAGGCTCTAGGTGGGGGAGGGGAGGGCCTGTCCCCCAACCCCGCTCACCCCCCCCAGAACCCAGTGATGGCCTCAGGGAGGTGGGGGGCAGTGAAGAGGCTGGTCCGCTTGTCTGGGCGCAGGAAACACCCCAGGTGGTGGGGAGGGATGGGGCTTGGATTCTGACCTGGGTCGGAGTGACAGGGCCTGGTGGTCCTGACCCTGTGGTGCTGGTGGTCTAGGCCTGTAGGGGGTCTGCTTCCCTCTCAAAGGTCCCCTGCCCTTGCGGTGCCACACTGCATGGTGACAGGTGCTCCCTTTTCTCTCCCACCAGGTGAGCCTCCCTTGCAGGGCCTTGAAGGGCCAGGACTGGGTCTCAGCTGTCAGTGGCTCCCCAGGCTCCCAGGGAATCGGAAGAATGAGCATATGATGGTCCCCTCGAAGGGAGGGAGGGGCCGTCGTGGAGGGGCTAGGCTTCCTGGGAGGGAGGGGGTTTCCTTTAGAGGAGGGCAGCACGGGTGGAAGGAACCACAAGGCCAAAAGCCAGGAGTCAGGAAGGCCACCCCAGCCCATTCTGGCTGGAGGCCCAGAGGAGCGTGTGGACGTGAGAGGATGAGCTCTTGTTTCCCAGACGAGGAAGCCGAGGACGAGAGACCAACCAAAAGGTGTGCTTGGCAAGGCCCGGGCAGCCCAGGGCCATCACCGCCTGCCTCCTGCAGGAGAACAGGCTCACGGTTGTGTCCGTCCCGGAAACACATGCAGATTTCCGCAAGAGGGAGGAGCGGGCTTGAATGACACCTGCTGCTGTGGTGGTTGGACTGTCGCTCCGCTCCAGGTGCTCTACCCGTGTTGTCTCTTGAATGCTCACGACGGCATTGCGACAGGAGCTGCTGTCAGCCCCACTTTCCCCATCAGGAGACCAAGGCCCAAAGTCACACAGTCACACAGTCACGCAGCGAGCGTAAGTGTTGTCATTCACACCCAGCTGGGTCTGAGTCCAGAGCTCTGACCTAAGGCTCCGGCGGGGCAAGCAGGTGTCGGTGGCAATGGCCCAGGCCCTGCCCAGTGCGAGCAGCTGGTGTGAAGAGCACTGTTCTGGGAGTCTGAAGACTCGGTGTGGCTTCACCCCTCCCTGGGAAGAGCACATGGGAAGAATGAAATTTGGGGAACTGAGCTCCCCCGATCCCACACTTCTTATCTCTAGAGCCTCATAGCCACCCTTCCTGGCGGGGCTGGTCATCAGACGAGCAGCACAGAGGCGGAGAGTGAGGCCCAGAGCAGTGCAGTGGCTGGCCCTGGCCACAGGACGTCTCCCAGCTCCGAGTGTGGCCAAGGACATGGCGTGTGGTCTGACAGGGCTGTTTGCCTCTCACTGGTTGAGTGATCTTGGGAAAGAAACTTCTCGCTTTGTGTCTCCCTGTCCTCATCTGTAAAATGGGTTAGTGGCCTCTGCTCTTCTCACGAGACAGGATTGTGAGGACATGGTTGAAGAAGATGGAAATAAAGAACAAGGAAGCGGGACATCTGGGTGGCTCAGTCGGTGAAGGGTTTGCCTTTGGGTCATGATGGCGGGGCCCTGGGGTCAAGCCCCACGTCAGGATCCCTGCTAAGCAGGGAGCCTGCTTCTCCCTCTCCACCCTGCTTGTGCTCTATCTGTCTCTATCTCTCAAATAAATAAAATCTTTTTTTTTTAATTTTAAAAGATTTTATTTAATTATTTGACAGAGAGATCACAGTAGACAGAGAGGCAGGCATAGAGAGAGAGAGAGAGGGAAGCAGGCTCCCTGCTGAGCAGAGAGCCTGATGCGGGACTCGATCCCAGCACCCTGAGATCATGACCTGAGCCGAAGGCAGCGGCTTAACCCACTGAGCCACCCAGGCGCCCCAAGTAAAATCTTTTTTAAAAAAATATTTTATTTATTTATTTGACAGACAGAGATCACAAGTAGGCAGAGAGGCAGGCAGAGAGAGAGGGGGAAGCAGCCCCCCCCTGCTGAGGGGAGAGCCCAATGTGGGGCTTGATCCCAGGACCCCGGGATCATGACCTGAGCTAAAGGCAGAGGCTTTAACCCACTGAACCACCCAGGCGCCCCTCAAATAAATAAAATCTTTAAAAAAAAAAAAAAAAGAACAAGGAAGAAAGGAAGTCTGCAAACTTGACATACTTGCTCCCTCCCCAAAGTAGGTGGGTGCTTTTCACACCTTTTCACATCTTGGTGCCCCCCCATGTGTCTGCGCTGCAGCCCTCTGCTGAGGGAGCGCCCCCTTCCCAGCAGAGCCCACGGTCCTCTCTGGGGGACATTTGGTAAGGAAGAGAGCGAGGGCCACACTGCGGGGCAGAGCACAGAAGGGGCCCGTGAGTGGCCTGGACAGAAAGTGCTGGCTTGAGACCAGGCAGCTTCCAGCCTGCTTCCCACTTGGCGGTGGGAGCCCAGGCTCTGGTTCTGACCCACGGGAGGGCCCACATCCCTTCTGGGCTGCCACCAGGTGGGGGACAAGCTGACCTTCAGCGGGCCTTCTAGACTGTACACGGTGCCGTGGAAGCTGCGTGGGGTGTCTAGATCTGGCCAGGAGCTCCTGGCCCCTGGGGGGCTTGCCGTAAAGAAACGTGCCCCCTAGTTGCTCTGCCTGAGCCTCCCTTCTCTTTTAGCAGCTCCCTCTCGAGCAGGCTCTGTGCGCCTGTGCAGTACCATCCACTTGTTCTCAGCCTCGCCGAGCCTCTGTCTCCCTCATCCGGGGCATGGGAAACTCCCTCCATCTTGCCAAAATGGGGCACAGGCTCTGCTCCCTGGTCTGGTGCAGGCCACACCGGCTCCGGACGCGTGTGGGCTGAGGAGAGGGCTTGGTGGTGGTTAAAAGAGGGTGGCCTGGGTTCAAATTCTGCTTCGGGTGCCTGCATGCCAGCTCATTAACTGGGGCTCCCTGAGCTTGTTTCCACCTTGGTAAAATGGAGACAAAATCATACCCGCCTCATGGCATTGTTGAAAGATTCCAAGAGATCTTCTGTTTGGGGTGCTACATTGTAGCTCTAATCATCAGCATCATTTTGTATCTTGTGTATCTCTTCTCCTTGGACTGGGTTTGCTGGTAAAGCAAGGTTTTCTCCTTGACCTTGGGGTAGTTTGATGCAGAATTGCCGCCCACCCCCCCACCCCCCGTGTGTGAGGAAAGGCAGGTGGCCTCCAGGCAGCCCCTGCCCAGCAAAGGCACCGCACAAAACAGTCCAGCGGGGCATGGGCGTGGAGGGCACGAGCTGCGTGGCTGGGTTCACAAGGTGTCTGCAGGCTGTGAGAAGGGCCACGGCCCTTGGGGGCACCTGCGAAGTGGGATGAGTGTGGGAATGAGAGAGCCCACAGCGGGGTAGGGACGGTGACCAGCCCCTGGCCGCTGCTAACTAACGGATAGACTGTTTCTCCCCCAGAGACTGATGGAGAGGCAGAGACGGAAGGCGGACATCGAGAAGGGGCTGCAGTTCATTCAGTGAGTGTGGGGCCGCCGGGCAGGCTGGGCGCGCTGGGTCCTCTGACGGTTTCTTCTCCATAAGCCTTTGCTGCTCAGACTCCCATGTGTGCAGGGAAGTGCTGGGCAGGGGCCAGGGGAGTGTAGATCTGGAATAACACGCCATGTACACACACTCCCTGACTCTGCTTACCCTCTAGTCCTGCTCCGTCCTACCATTTTATTTTATTTTTAAGATTTTATTTATTTCACAGAGAGAGAGATCACAAGTAGGCAGAGAGGCAGACAGAGAGGGGGGGGGAAGCAGGCTCCCCGCTGAGCAGAGAGCCCAATGTGGGGCTCGATCCCAGGACCCTGAGATCATGACCTGAGCTGAAGACAGAGACTTTAACCCACTGAGCCACCCAGGCGCCCCTCCGTCTACCATTTTACCCTCGCCCTCCACATATCCTGGCACAATTCCTGTTAATTCTCCTGCTAGCTTATAACCAATCAACCAATCAACCAATAAACCAGTTTCCACTGATTAAGCACACCTTTGGGGCCCTGTGCTGGGCTCTACACATCCTTCCTCTTCCCAATCCTCCCAACAGCCCAGTGAAGTAGGAGGCCTTATTTCCATTTTGCTGAGGCTCTGAGAGGTTAAGAAACTTGTTTGCGGTCACACAGCTACAAGTGTTAGAATTCTAACCCAGGTCTAGCTGACCCCAAACCCACCTCTCTTTCCATAATTTACCCCTCAGTACCCACAGGCCGTGTTTGGGGTTTGTTTATTGGTTTGTTTTTCCTTTTTTCCCCCCCCCACACAAAGCATTTTTACTAACTTTTTTCTTTTGTTTTTCATAAATAGATCCCCAGAGGCCCATTTATCATGCCATTACTGAAGGGTTAGCTGAAGGGCCCCTCACTTGCTTGGGTCCTTTCCGAAGCCATGGAAGGCTCCCTGAGCAATTCTCTGTTTCTGGTTTTGTGGGATTTTTTTTTTCTTAAGTGGGAATCCCCACAAAACTAGGATTCACCCTTATCTACCCTCATACAAACTCCCCAATTTTGTTCTCTCACAGAGATCCTTAAAACACGACCTGCCTCTTCCCCACAGACTGGGCCCGTTGTCAGGCACACTGTGTCCGCGTGGTCCTGGTGGAGCGCGTGTCGACATTCACACACTGTCCTTGCTCAGGCCGCCGTGAGAGCTGTGCTCCACCTTTCCCTCCTCTCTGGGCCCGCCTCTTCCCCTTGGGGGGGGGGGGCTTTGATGTGGGGGGACCACTCAAAATGTATTCAGATGCCAGTCTGATGAACAAAGTGAACCTTACAAATGCTGTCTTTTAATAATTTAAGTCACTGGTTTCTGTGGAGCTGGGCCTTTGAGTCCCACATCCTGGTTCCCCCACTGGCTGGGGGCTTCCCAAATCTTTGAAGGGAGACCAGCCCCTGCCCTCCAAGAGTCATTGTGCTTGGGGTAGATGGTAGCTCAGTGTTCTTCCCCTTTCCAGGGGGGAGTTCTAGGAAGGTTTAGCAATAGGAACAGCCTCCTGGGAACCCATATGTCGTCTCCTAAGGGATTGCTTTACAAGGTAACACAGTAGGACCTGCTGCTTTTTAATTAATTGCATTTTCACATATAGACTTTGTGCCCTAAGCATTTATTAGGCACCTCTGGGTACAGAGCACTGTAGGACCATAAAGTGGTTTGCACAGGTGGGGAGGCAGTGGCTTGTATGGAGGCTTGAGCACCAGACTCAGGTGACCTTTAGGTCCGGGTGTGCCCCGCTGGACAGGGAGCTAGTTGCTAGAGGGGAGGCCAGGAGGGAGGGTAGTGATGGGGCCTGGCTGGGAGTACAGGGAACGGCAATGGGCCCTGGCCCCCGACCGGTGGAGAGGCGAGTGAGAGGGCAGGATGTGAGCCCCACTGTCACAGTCAGGGACATGCCCTTCCCACACACACAGGGGACATCAGGGGACATCGGCATCTTACCACTTGTCACTCACTGGCTTAGGCTGCTCTTTCTTGCCCAGATGTTGGTGGCAGCTCTGAACAGCAGAAAGAGCCCAGCCCTGCGCTCTGGCCCTGGCTCTGCTGCCACCCTGCTGTGTCACTGTCCCCTCCAAGTGTCTGTTTTCCCCTCTGTGCTGTGAAGGACCAGGAGCCTGCCCTTCATGCTGAGCTATTCAGCCTGACAGGTGTGCCTCCGCTCTCCTGGACTGGCGTTTCCTTCTGCACTGAGCGGGCATGTCGTTGACCCCAGCCGAGGACAGGGCGCCCACAGCCCCGTCTGCTTTGTTGAGGCCGGCGCGAGGGGTCAGACTCCGAGCGCACCTGGCACTGGCCGGGGTCCTGCGAGTTTTGCAGGAAGGGACGGGCGAAGGGCGGAGGCTGCCGAACCAGGGGGACCTGAGGTACACTCTCGGGGCCACCTGGGGCCTGCGTCTGCAGGTTTGGTGTGTCGAGGCATGGTCGCTCTCAGGGAACTGGTTTGTTGGGAGGAGGACAGCCGGCTGGAGCTGGAGCGGGCCCGCTCTTTCTCAGCATCCGCACCTGGGGAAGCCTGGCCGTGGCCCTGGAGCAAACACAAGGCCTTGCTCCGACCCTTCCATCAGAAATGGAAGCCCAACCTGGCGTTGGTTTAGGGAGAAAAGACTGCTGTCCCCTTACCCCAGTCTGCCAGGTGACATCGGAGGTCCGAGCTGGAGAACGCCACCCTGGGCGTCGTCTATGGCCTTTGGCTCGGGCTCCTGGGGCCTCCATGAGTCTGAGGCCCCTGGGCTCACCCGGACTTCGTACCTCTCTCCTTTTCCTGCTAGGTCGACACTACCCCTAAAGCAAGAAGAGTATGAGGTGAGTGTCAGCTTCCAGGCTGGGGGAAGGCAAGGGGGAAGGGCCAGGGTGTCCCAGGTGGGGGTGGGGGCGAGAGAGGCAAGGCACCAGGCCTTCACCCCTGAGCCCCATCTGCACCCTGCCCCCCCCCCCCCCGGCAGGCCTTTCTGCTCAAGCTGGTGCAGAACCTGTTTGCTGAGGGCAATGACCTGTTCCGGGAGAAGGACTATAAGCAGGCCCTGGTGCAGTACATGGAGGGGCTGAACGTGGCCGACTACGCCGCCTCCGACCAGGTGGCCCTACCCCAGGAGCTCCTGTGCAAGCTGCATGTCAACAGGGCCGCCTGCTACTTCACCATGGTGAGCGCGCCGCCCGCCCTCCCTCTCCTCTGCCCCCCGTCCCCGCCCACCGCTTCCCCCAGATGCCCAGCCGCCAGGACAGTACCCCAGTGAGCTTCTGCCGGGCGCGCCCCCCCCCCCCCCCGTCCTCCCCTGTAAGTCTCCCCAGCTGCACCGAACACGTGCCGGCAGAGCCTTCAAAGTGCTCATACAAGAGGCAAAAAAACGGTTTGTAATGTTACTAAGCCCCACCCTGGAGGAAGTAAGTGAGGCTCTCAGGGTGGCCCGGGCCTTGGCAGGAGGAGGCCGGGCAGTCAGGGCTGAGAACCGCTCCCCTCATGGTGGGCTGGGCGGCCTCTTTCTGCAAAGGCCTGGCCTCTCCTGCTCCTCCCTCCTGTCTCCCCTGCCCCCTGAAAGCTCTGGTCTCCACCTCTTCCCTGTCCAGCCTGCTCCCTGACTCAGTCTCTCACCGGATCCTTGGAGAGGCTCTGCTGGGAGCCCTGGAGAGGCCCCCGTAACAGCTCCGCAGGCCGGAGTGGACCGTCCCAGAGAAGCGGGTCTACCAGATGCCTGTTCACACCCTCTCCTGTACTCTGAGCCGCCTTTGTGCTTCCCCTTCCTCTCAGAGGTGCCTTATTATTCTCGGTCTGTGGAGCCCTGAGCCACAGGCAGTTATCGAAGTAGACATGTCCGGAACACCACGCTCAACACTGAACAATTTAAAGGCCCGTCCGCTCCCGTGGCCTGCCCGTGCCCATGGGCGGCCCCTTCAGCTGGACGTACGGATGCTCTTGACCAGAGTATGAAGGCCAGAGCTGTTTCCTGGAGCCCTGGAGCCCCCTGCCCTGACTCCGGTCCTCCAGTGGCCTCCATCTCTGCAGGGAGAGGGGCAGGAGGCCCGGGGGAGGGACGGAGGGAGGGAACAGGCGCCGGCCGCTGAGCTGCCCGCCCCTCTCCACAGGGCCTGTATGAGAAGGCGCTGGAGGACAGCGAGAAAGCGCTGGGCCTAGATGGCGAGAACATCCGGGCCCTGTTCCGCAAGGCCCGTGCCCTCAGCGAGCTGGGGCGCCACAAGGAGGCGTATGAGTGCAGCAGCCGGTGCTCCCTCGCCCGGCCCCACGTGAGTGCCCCAGCCCGGGCTTCTGTGCCTGCTTCCTCCCCTGGGGCAGGGGATGGACCCGAACACTGGGATAGGGACTGTGAGCTCTAGTTGTGTTTTCTCAGGCTGCCAAAAACATGGAAAACACACCGAATGTATTAGCTCACCTAATCCTTGCATCTGCCCTTTGAGGTAGTTAGTATTATTGTCCTTACTTTAAAGATGAGGAGAGAGGCATAGAGAGACAGGAACTTACCGAGATCACAGCTGGGGGTGGCAGAAGCCACCTTGAACCCAGGCGATCTGATTCTAGAAGTTCGCATCTTTTTTGTTGTGGTTGTTGAGATTGTATTTATTTATTTATTTGACAGAGATCACAAGTAGGCAGAAAGGCAGGCAGAGAGAGAGGGAGAAGCAGGCTCTCTGCTGAGCAGAGAGCCCTATGTGGGGCTCGATCCCAGGACCCTGCGATCATGACCTGAGCCAAAGGCAGAAGTTTAACCCACTGAGCCACCCAGGCTCCTCCTAGAAGTTGGCATCTTTTTTTTTTTTTTTTTTTTTTAAAGATTTTATTTATTTATTTGACAGAGAGAAATCACAAGTAGATGGAGAAGCAGGCAGAGAGAGAGAGAGAGAGAGGGAAGCAGGCTCCCTGCTGAGCAGAAAGCCCGATGCGGGACTCGATCCCAGGACCCTGAGATCATGACCTGAGCCGAAGGCAGCGGCTTAACCCACTGAGCCACCCAGGCGCCCAGAAGTTGGCATCTTAACCTCTGTACTATGATGGTACAGGGTTGCAGTAGGGACTAAAAGGGGCACCACACATGCCGGGATCCTGATGTCAGGCTGTTCCTCCATGGGGGAGAGACCGGAAATGGACTCGTAGTGAGCCTCGCTTGGCCTGGCCCCCACACACAGCTGGGGCACGGGTCTCTCCCCCTTTATTCAACCACTTAACAAGTATTTACTAAGCACCCATGAAGTGCCCGGATCTGTGCCCTTTAGGACCCACAGTCCACTGGGAGACATGGAAACAGCCCTGGGGTCTAGGCCTGACTCCACCCCTGAACCCCAGTGTGACCTTGGACGAAACACTTCCGTCCTGCACATTAGCTGCGTGTCTATACAGGGCCCCTCCTGCTTTATCCTGGAAATAATGGGCATGAAAAGGCTCAGTTCTGCCCAGCAGTGATCAGGATCTTGGAGGCCTCCCTCCCTGGAGGAAGGTGGGCTTGAGTGGGGCCAGAAGAAGCAAGAAGGGTCTGGGCGGTCAGAACAGAGGGGAGGCCATGCACATGCACAGTGGCCCAGGATGTTGGTGTCAGAGAGCTGGGTTTAGGATTCTAATCCTGAGTCAGCCATCTACTAGCTGTGTCACCTTGGCCCCACACAGCTTAGTCTCTCTGAGCCTTGGTTTGTACCCACTGTCAAACGGGGGTGACAATACGCCATGCACGATCGGGCTATGAGAATGGAATCCGAAAATCATATAAGGCAGTTGGCTCAATGGCCAGGCACAGTGAGTCCGGGAAACATTCACTCTTCCGATATTTTTTGTTTATTACTCATGCTTCTCCAGTTCAGTTTAAAGTTTTTATTTATTTCTTTGTCAGGGAGAGTTAACGAGCAAGCACAAGCAGGGGGAGTGGCAGGCAGAGGGACAAGCAGATTCCCCACGGAGCAAGGAGCCGATACGGGACTTGATCCCAGGACTCTGGGATCATGACCTGAGCTGAAGGCAGATGTTTAACCCACTGAGCCACCCAGGCGCCCCTCTGATTCAGTTCAGTTTACAATTAAGATCCTTTCTAATGACAGTAGTCCCTGAGCTGTACAGCATTTTCTAGAAGGTCCCCATCCAAGTCTCATGTCTCCTGTGCAGGGGCAGGCGGGGGGGGGGGCATTTACCCTACTGCACGGTGAGGCCGCTGGGGCCCGGCGAGGCCGCTCACTTGCCTGAGGAAAGTTCCCAGATGTGGACTTCTGACTGAATTGGGGGACTCCCCCATTTTCCAGTCTTTGTTGGCAAATGCTGGCTGAGCTCTGCTCCCTGCTGGGTGCTGGGGACCAGAGATGACTACAACTCTGGCCCTGGGCTCAGGAGCTCATCTGGTAGGGAGGTGGACAAAGGCACAGGTTGTGACAATATCCTTGTTGCCTCTTTGGTGCCTGGACCATAGTTACCGTTCCTTTGTTCGTGATTGGCGTCCCCCACCGGGCGGGAGCCTCCATGAGGCCCGGGGTTGTCTTTCCTGTGACAGTGGCATCCCTGACTCCTAGCCCCTGCCTGCCACATAAGGCGCACGCAGTAATACAGCCTCGGAGGGGGAAGGAATGTTGGGTGCTGTTACTGAGCACTAACCGTGGGCCCGCCATGTTCCAGACTTCCCACATTCTCGCTCCTATGGGCCTGGGCACCACCCACATGTCCTCTCTTGCGAAGAGTTCTAAGACATTGCGTGGTGAAAGAAGCCAGTTGTAGAACAATAGGTACAATATGATCTCACTTATGTAAAAAAAAAAAAAAAAAGAAGAAGAAGAAGAAAATCCTCACAAAGCAAAAACCGAGCATCCTTTCTAGGTCTGTAGGGACATATGTAAATTCCCAGAAAAGATCTGTAGGGAAACAGATCAGAGCATGAGGCACGCTCCCTCTGGGGAGGAGCCTGGAGTGGGGTTCGGGATGGGGGTGATCCTGGGGAGCACTTGCTCTCTCTGCAGCATATCAGCCCTCTACAATAACACTACTGCTTCCTGAGTTTTAGAAATAAAAAGATCATCTTAAATTCCAAAATAAAAAATTATTTCTTTCCCCTCCCCACAGTAAAAGGACAAAGGGAAGCCTGAGTTGTGGGTCAGCCCCATCATGTACAAGCTGTGTGACCTGGGTAGCCAGTGACCCCTCCTGGGGTCTCACCCCCTTGTCAGTAACATGGGGTAACAGTGGACATCCCTCCCTGCCCCCGCCCCCCAACCCTACACACATGCCCTGCCGTTGCCCAGGAGGGCTGCACAGGGTCTCCAGAGAGACTAACCCGCTGCACTCTGGGTCTTGTCGCTCCAGGATGAAAGTGTAACTCAGCTTGGTCAGGAGCTGGCTCAGAAGCTTGGGCTTCGAGTTCGGAAAGCATATAAGAGGCCCCAGGTAAGGTGGGCTCTGGGCACTGAGGGTGGGCGAGGGTGGAGATGGGGAGGTCTGAAGGGGAGAACCAGCACCTTTGGGCAGAAGTGGGCGAGGGCGGCCAGGGCCGGCCCAGAACAGAGGGGATTGATAACAGGTGATCTTCTCTCTCTGTTGGCTGAAAGCCCTGGACCGGCGTCCAGAACCGTTTGGGAAAGGAAAGAACAGCCAAAGCGTGCAGTTTGCCTTACACGCCAGCTGCTAAGACCTGTTCCCTCCCTTGCTCTGGCTGATTTAAACACCCAGAGATGGCCTGAGTTGACACTGGTGTCCTTCGGCCTTGTGTTCTCGAATAACCTCTCTAGGGTGCGTCCTGGAGACATGGGCATCCGTGTGGCTCTTTGAGATCCACGTTTATTCAGTTGGCACCTCTTTTATGTCAGAAGCTGCATGGGGGAGAGGGAATGGCTCTAGAGTCATTTGTGACCTTGAACAACTTAGTTCTCTCTCCCCTGGGTTTTCTGCATCTGGAACATCAGGATCCTTATGCCTGCCTCGGGGGGGGTTCGTGGGAGGATCACAAGGAAAGAATGTTTGAGGTGGTGCCTGCCACACAGTAGGAGCACTTATGTGGATGTCCTCTGCCCTGGTCCCAGTTACAGGAAGAAAATGCCCGAATCTGATCCCGAGACAGGGCAGGTAACTTCGGGCCGGCCTAGGGGCAGGGAGCCTTAGGGTAGGACCCTGTAGGGGCCTACAGAACCCCAGCAGCCCGTGTTGGGGCCCCTCTGCTCCCGCGGCTGATGGGACCCAGAGCATCTTTCCAGAGTCTTCATCTCTCCCCACTTCTCTAATCTCTGCAGGAACTGGAAACATTTTCTCTGCTCAGTAATGGCACTGCGGCTGGCGTGGCAGATCAGGTAGGATGAGGAGCAGGAGCCCCAGCCCCCTCCCTGCCTCCAGTGCCAACCTGTCACGAGAGCTTCGGATTCACTCTCTGGGGGCATAACGACCCCAGCAGTGGGTCCAGGGCCATCACACTGAAGGGCTGGGCTCCAGCTGTCCTAGTCTAGAACAGTCTGTGAGCCAGACACCAGCCCTGGGGAGCGGGGGTGACTGACCACCTTGACCTGGGCCAGACTCGCGGATAGCTCTAGGGATTCAGAGCACACCTCCTAAGAGGGGCCTCCTGGGACCACAGGGCCAAAGTGTGGGGACAGGCTGTGACAGCTGTTGGCGGGCGGGTGGCCGAGTCGCAGTGACCTTTCGGCCTCCTCACCCTTCCTGCGGCCGTTGCTTTCCGCCCCAGTGGCCTTTCTGCATCTCAGCCTCTAGGTCTCTAATGTCCTCCCCCTGCCTACTTTCTCTGCCTTTCCGTTTCCAGGACCCAGCTACAGCACGCACCCGCACTGAGGCCCCTCCTGGTACCCCCGCCCACGTGGCTGCTGGGGAGATGCACAGAAATTGGGGGCAGAGCTCAGACCTGGGGTCCCATGGGGATGAGCCCAGCCTGCAGGGCTGTGAGAGCTGTTCTTGAGCAGAACCTTTCCCTCTGAGCCTCGGATTCCGAACCTGTGAAATGAGGGTGTTCTGTCCCTCGGCTGGAACAAGGGAGCAGATCCTATGTAGTGTGGCACCGCGGGAGCCACGAGGAGCAGTCAGCATTTTCCTAGCTTTTGGATGTCCCCACTCCCAGGGCCAAGACGCTGGTGCAGACCTGGCTTATCTGGGGGGCGGGGCAGGACCCGACACACACACACACACACACACACACACACACACACACTGGACACGCCCATTGCTCACCGCGCATGCTCAGGTGGACTTTGAGGCTTTCTGGAAGACAAGGGACAGGCCCTTGGAACACTGATGGAGGCTGGGGTCCTGCCTCTTTGTTGTACGTAAGGGGAGACTGAGGTACAGAGCAAGAAGGGGACTTGGCAAACATCGCACAGCGAGGCAGCTGCGGGCCTGTCTGCCTTCCGGGTGTTACGAGGCTTTCATTCCTTCACTCAGCAAACTCCCAGGGAACCCTTTCTTGGCCCTGGGCTGGGTGCTGGGGCATAGCTGAGTCAGGCAGGCACATCCTTGAACTTGGGAACTTCTGGGTGCCCATGGAGGCAGATATGGCTCTGTCTGTGTAGCACTGCTCATGGATTGTAACCAGAAATTTGGGGGCCTGGCATATGTTGGATGCTGAAAAACAAACACAAACAAAAAACACATTTGGTCTAACCAAATGCCATGGACTGGGCGGCTTATAAACAACAGAAATTCATTTCTCACAGTTCTGGAGATTGGGAAGTCCAAGGTCAAGTTGCTAGCAAATTCAGTATCTGGCGAGGACCCGCATCCTGGTTCACAGATGGTACCTTCTAGCTATAACCTCACATTGAGGAAGCGGTGAGGGAGCTCCCTGGGGTCTCTTTTGTAAGGACACTAATCCCATTCAAGGGTGCTTTACCCTCATGACCTAATCACCTCCCAAAGGCCCCACTCTTAATACTCTCCCCTTAGGGGGTAGGATTTCAACATATGAATTTGATGTATGTTGAACATCTGGAAAATATTCAGACCATAGCAGTGAATGAGTGACTGAAGAATTGTAAATAATTTCACAATGCCTTAAAAGGGTACTACTTACCCCTATTACAAAGAAGAAACCAAGGCTCAACGAGTTAGATGATTTGTGTGAGTCCACTGAGCCTAGGGCTAGACATAGTAAGCAAAACATTCATGGTTCCTGCCTTCAAAGCACTCAAGTCGGGACGACTGGGTGGCTCAGTTGGTTAAGCAGCTGCCTTCGGCTCAGGTCATGATCCCAGCGTCCTGGGATCGAGTCCCACATCGGGCTCCTTGCCCTCCGCAGGGAGCCTGCTTCTCCCTCTGACTCTGCCTTCCACTCTATCTGCCTATGCTCGCTCTCGCTCACTCTCTCTCTGACAAATAAATAAAATCTTTAAAAAAAAAAAAAAAGCACTCAAGTCCAGGGTAAATGGATACTAGTGTGATAATTTCTGGTTACAAACCATCACAAGAGCTGTAAAGGCAAAGCGTGGGTAGCCACGGGCCACTGGAATAGCCTGATTTAGATTGGGCATCAGTGATCTTTCAAATGAGACCTAAAGGTTGAGGAGTAGGCAGGGGCGCAGTGTGCTGGTGAAGCTGCATTTCAGACAGGGGAGGGATACAAAGGGAGGTGCAAAGGCCCTGAGGCTAGGAGGAGCTAAGAGAGTAGGAGGGACCAAGTGGAAGGGAGGCAAGGCCCTAGTGGGGCTAGAACAGTAGATAGAAGCCAGACCACCTTGCCCCTGGGGAAGAGCTGAGTCTTCACCACAGGAGTGTTGGGAAGGCATTGGAGGGGAAGAGTATTGATTCTGTTCATTAATTCAGAAGAGATTTTTTTTTTTTTTAAAGATTTTATTTATTTACTTGAGAGAGAGACAGTGAGAGAGAGCATGAACGAGGAGAAGGTCAGAGAGAGAAGCAGACTCCCCATGGAGCTGGGAGTCTGATGCGGGACTCGATCCCGGGACTCCAGGATCATGACCTGAGCCGAAGGCAGTCGTCCAACCAACTGAGCCACCCAGGCGTCCCTCAGAAGAGATTTATTGATGGCTCCTATGTGCCCAGCATAGAGTTGATCGAGGCACTGGATAGGCAACAGAGGGAGAAATAGCCAAGGAGCCCCACCTTCATAGAACTTACAGCGCAACTGGAGGAGACAATAAACAAAAAGTGATCAGTGCCGTGGAGATGGTTGGCTGGGGAATAATGGGGCAGTTGGGAGGGGTTGCAGTTTTAAACAGTGAGCAAGGAAGGCCTCAATGAGAAGGAGACACTGGGGCAAAGACCTGCAGATGAGGGATGTGCCTTGAGGAGGTCTGGGGGAGGAGGCAGGAGGAATGGTGAGTGCAAAGGCCCTGAGGCAGGCATGTGCCTGGTGTGTGGGACAATAGCCAGGAGGCCATGGTAGCTAGAGGCTGGGATGCAGGGCTCCTCTTTCCTCTCACCAGAGGTGATAGGGAGACAGGAAGTCATTTCAGGATGATCTTATTCAGAGTTCCTAGCTATCAAGGGGTCCTGCCTTATTCCTGGAGCTGAAGAAATGGGGGCTCCCTTTTGTTTTCTGCTGATAGTGTTTTAACAGCGCCTTATAGGATTGTGCTGGGGTGACCCTGGTTGGGTATGTGATGGGATGTTCCTGCTTCTTTCCCTTCCCACAGCAACTGCCCTGGTTAAAGCCGCATGACACTAGGGCTAGCCTCCTCTTCCTGTACCCTCAAGATGAACTCTGACAGACCAGCCTCTAGGTCTCTCCCTAGTATAGGGACCCTCCGTGGCTATTAATAAAAGTGTCTGTTTAAAAGTAATCAACTCCGGATCCTCTTGCCTGGCATTCAGGCTCCCCAGCAGTCGAGTTCCGACATCTCTCTCCGGCCTCACCTCCTACTCACGCACCACGCAGTGTGTGTGTGTGCATTTCTGCCGGGCTGTGCGACAGGCTCCTCGGAGAGCAGGACAGTAGGATCCTCCGTCCTGTGCCTCCGCTTGGCACCCCTTTGGAGGCAGACAGGTCAGGTCTCTGCAAACTGGTGGCATAACCTAAAAGAAATGATTTGTCTTGGAGCTTTGGGTTCCTCTCTATGAAACAGAGATGATTGTGCTCAGTTCCCGGGGTGCTTGTGTAGACGACCTGAAGGCAGTCAGGGGAGCCAGCAGCCGGTTACCTGCTATGTGGGTATCCATAGCAGGGAAAGGCAGGGACAGGTGAGCCTAGCAAGATAGTCTAGAGCTGGGTGGTGGGCAGGGCCCCGGGGAGCCCTAGACACCCTGGGCAGGGAGATGCACGGCTTTCCCTAGCATCATTCATCTGGCCTCTCCTTCCGGCCTCACATGAGAGCAGCAGCTCTGACCCGGCATGGCAGCAAACACACCGGAGACACTGAACTGCTCATCTTTGCCAAGCCAGGGCCAGGCTCCAGGGTGTGAGGAGTGTTCTGTGCGGGTGGGGGTCGGGAGTGGACAGGGCTGGGTCTGGGGTCGGGGCCGACTCCTGAGTCCCAAGTCAGACAAGCCCCTCTCTGACCCGAGTGGCAGCTTCCCCGGGCTCCTGGACTGACATCTCCTTGCACTTGGGGGGTTGGGGGAGGACAACACTGCAGGGCGCCTGGACCAAGGGTTGAGCTCACTGGGCAGTGAGGCGCTGGCCTGGCCTGATAGGAGGCAGGACCCCGCATCCTGCTGCTGTCAGCACCGCTGCGGGTCCATGGGACAGGATGGCGATCAGGGAGATTCCAGTCCTCCTTCTGCCCTCGGAGGGCACGCAGAGGACATGAGGTCACCTGGGGGCCAGCCAGGGAAGGAGGACTGCAGCGGGACTGTGCAGGACTCAGAGAAGAGGAGGATGTGCCAGGATTGAGGAATGACTCAGGCCACAGCCAGAGGGGGACACGAGGCAGGGGAGATGCAGCACGCGGGTCCATCCAGGCCAACATCTTGACAGGCAGAAAGCACTTCCTAAGTTCTATGCAAATGTCAAGTGATTTCAAACTCCTAACAGTTCTAGAAGGTGGATGACTGTACCATCCTTAATCTGCGGGTAGGGGAGCAGGCCCAGGGAGGGTTTGGAACTTGGCTAGGCCCCAGAGCAAGCTGCAGCCCAGCTTTCCCTCCAATAGCAGGTGCACGGGGGGCAGTGGGATCCTACCTGGATTCCTTCAGCCTGGGGCCATGATTGGGGCAGGGGACACTGGTGATTCCGGGTTTGGCACTTTTGTCTTTGAGCTGCAGGCTATCCATGCAGGGCACAGCTGGGTAAAAACCAACCACCATCCCCAGGGTATGGACCCTATCCTGTGATGGGCAAGGAAACTGAGGCTCAGAGGTTATAGCTCTTTCCTCTCAGGGTACCCCTCTAAGCAAAGGGACAAGCCTTGAGGCTTGTCTAACCCCGCTCCCCCTGCCTCCTGGCTCCTGGGTTTCATTCCAGCAACAGCTACAGGGTGGGGGAGGGGCAGGCACCGTGGCCTTCCAGGCTCATGTGTGCCTGACCTTCTGTGTCCTTTCTCTCCACAGGGAACTTCCAATGGATTGGGCTCCATAGATGACATCGAAACAGGTAGTGTCCCTGATCTGAGGGCACAGGGCAGGGACGGGTCCTCAGGGAGGGCTCAGCCCTCAGCTGAGGGCTCCCTGCCCTAGCGACCCCCTGAAGCATGAAAGGAAATAGCGGGTCTAGGAAACCACACTCCCTCTCAGGGAGGAGAGGGTGGGGGGGTGCCCCAGGCCAGCCCCTCCCCCAACTGGGAGTCGCCTTCTCTTCCTCACTGGCTTCCAGGAAGAGTGATAAGTGTCCCTTAGAGAAGGCGTCGCTTCTCCCCAGGTAGGATAGTCAGGCCCTGAGCCAGGTCCTTTCGAGAGAGAACACAGAATCGAAGGACCCTGTCCTGGTCTGTGGTGGCCTTCCTTCTGGTGACTGAGCCTCTGGCCCCCGAGTCAGGCCAGCGCAGGCAGGGCTCCTGACTGGAGCTCGGAAAGGAGGGAAGGTGCTGTGTGAGGACCCTAGGGCCCCAGGGCACCTCCCCCCACCGCCAAGCAGGAGCCCCCATGGCTACTGGTCCCCCCCTCCCATCCACAGACTGCTACGTGGACCTGCGAGGCTCCCCGGCCCCCCTCCCCTCTACCCCCACGATGCCCCTGTTCCCTCATGTTCTGGACCTGCTGGCCCCCCTGGACAGCAGCAGCAGGGCCCTCCCTGGCACTGAGAGCCTGGACGACTTTTCCGACGGGGATGTCTTTGGGCCGGAGCTGGACACCCTCCTGGACTCACTGGTGAGCCGAGTCGCCGCCCTTCTGCTCCCCGGAGCCCCTCCCCCAGCCCGGACCCCAGCATATTCATCCTCCTGCCCCACAAGGGGGGGGGGGGGGGGTCCCATCTCCATGTCACAGTTGGAGAAACTCTGAGGCCTGAGAAGGGAAAGGGACCTGCTTGTAATATAAACATGAAGCTCTATAGAATGCACAACCATGGGGCGCCTGGGGGGCTCAGATGGTTAAGTGTCTGCCCTCAGCTCAGGTCATGATCTCCAGGTCCTGGGATCGAGCCCCGCATCAGGCTCCCAGCTCAGCGGGGAGCTTGCTTTTCCCTCTTCCTCTGCCTCTCTCCCTGCTTGTGCTCTCTCTCTCAAGTGAATAAATAAAATCTTAAAAAAAAAAAGACTGCACAACCAGAGGGACCGTGAATATCCCTGGCTCCACTCGTGGGATGGGTGGGGGCTGAGGCACAGAGGGTTGGCTTGCCTACTTGGGGCCTGGGGAGCCTGCCTCTGCCCAGGCCTGGGTGGTCAAGTTCTCCTCCAACCCCTCCTTTTGTTCCTCACCTCACAGTCCTTGGTCCAGGGTGGCCTGCCTGGCAGCGGTGTGCCCAGCGAGTTGCCGCAGCTGATACCTGTGTTCCCCGGTGGGACCCCACTGCTGCCCCCTGTAGTGGGCGGCTCCATCCCCGTCTCCAGCCCCCTGCCCCCGGCCTCCTTTGGCCTCGTCATGGACCCCTCCAAGAAGCTGGCTGCCTCTGTGCTGGATGCCCTTGACCCCCCAGGCTCGGCACTGGACTCCCTCGACCTGCTGCCGTACTCAGATACGCGTTTGGATGCCCTTGACAGCTTTGGCTCAACCTGTGGTGCCCTGGACAAGCCCAACTCCTTTGTGGGTAAGGCCTGGGTGGGCACGGGCACCCCCACCCCCTTGGCAGTTTTCAAAGTACCACGGCATCTCCAATCTCTGGTGGGGGCGGAGCTGGGATCACCACTCAGTTCAGCCGAGGTCCAAGCCCTCTGTCGCCATCATGGTTCAGGGCCACCGCCTCTGAGTTGCCTTGTCTCCTGCAGTGTTCAGCCCAGTGTGGGGCTGAGGCCAGAGGGGCTGGGTGTCTTGTTCAAGACCAGACTGTGGAGCTGGGCTAGGCCAGGACTCTGAACTTGCAGTATAGTGCTCTCTGGCCAGCCTTCTGGGGCCCTGGGGTCACCGGGTTGGTAGGATCTCACAGGGATGATCCTGAGGCTAGGGGAAGGGCTGCCAGGCCACAAGCTCCTTCAGCACCACTCTGAGCGGGGTGCCAGGGGCCCAGAGAGGAAGCAGAGCTGTCAGGGCCCTCACAGGACCTGGCCCAGGCCACTCATGGCTCAGGGGGACTCAGGAGGCCACAGGAGCCAAAGGGAGACTTCCTGAAGTCACTGATGGCTAAGGGAGATCTTAAAGGAGAAAGTCCTTGCTATCCGGGGGAGCAGGTGACACAGGCTTGCATGACCGAGGGACTGGCCGATGAGGAGGGTCGTCAGCAAGAGGGGAGGGTGGGTTGGGAGCCTTGAAGAGCTGAAGCTGGTGTCAGAGGACCTTTGAGCCACACTGAGAGCTTGGGCTTTCTTCCGGGGGCAGTGGGGGCCGAGGCAGGTGTAAGACAGGCTGCTCATGCTCAGTCTGGGACACTGCTCTGCCCCTGGGCAGTGGCCTTGAGGGTAGGGTCAGGAGATCAGCACAAACAGTAGAGGCTGTGTGGCCCGGGTAGTTTTGACAAGTTAGAAATGCCTACGAGAAAGTCCTCAGAAAACTTCTCATCCCTTCGGGGCAGGACGGGTGACCCCTGTGTCTTCTTGCCCAGAGGAAACCAACTCACAGGACCATCGTCCCCCAAGTGGTACTCAGAAACCAGCCCCCTCGGTGAGTGCTTGGCGCAGATCTGTGACCAGGTACCCTGTGCCCTCTCCGGTGGAAGGGAAGTGGGGGTCGGCTCCAGAGTGGAAGTGAGCCTTCCGCATGGGATGGGGTCCTGCACCCCCCAAGGAGAGGCACCCTCAGAATGGCCTCTGCCTAGCCCTTCCAAACTGAGCTACATGCTGGGAGGGCGAGCTGAGGGCACGGCCCAAACCTTGTCTGACAGAAGAGGACATTGAGGCTCAGGGCTTAAGTTACTTCTCCAGGGTTAGTTACATCCCTGTTCTCGGGACTCATCTCATTCTGTTTAGGAGAGCCCTAGCAGGCAGCCTGCCCTCTGCACTCTGGCCTCAGCCTAGACACTAGCTGTGTGGCCCTGGGGAAGTAACCTAACCTCTCTGGGTCTTGCCTTTTTCCCCATCTGCTGATGCCCTGGGGGCTTGGGAAGTAGAGGCCGGGAGTGGGGAGCGGATGTGCGTAGGCCCCGATTGGGGCCATTCCTGTTTCTCTGCTTTCATGTTAGGCTTTTGCTCAAGGGAAGGTTCTGGGCCAAGATTAGTGTCACCCACGCACCCCCTCAAGGCGAGTTCAATCCCAATGTTACAGATTCTTGGATCACGTTATAAGGAATTTCCTTATTTAAAGAATTCCCTAGCCAGTAGGGTAGGAGAAAGGGGTGGGTCCTGGGCTACAGTTCTGCTCTTGGGTAGGATGGGGGGGTCATAGAGCCCCCCAACCTCTGGTGCCCAGGCTGGCTTCAGTGGCTCCAGCCAGGGTCCGGTGCCCAAGATGGCCAACCTCCTCCTGTCACAGCCCGAGCCCTCCATGCCCAACACCGCCTTGCTCATCAAGAACCCCTTGGCTGCCACCCATGAGTTCAAGCAAGCCTGCCAGCTCTGCTACCCCAAAACAGGTAATGTGACTCCTTCATATTCCTCTACCCCTCCGCCCAGAGATACTGGGAATCCGGAATAGCCTCTGGGGTGACAGAGCCCTAGTGTACCAGTCAGAGGAAAATGGGAAAACAAGAGCCCCTCTGTGTATTTTGAGCAGGTGGGGAGTTGGGGGAAGGTGTAGAACATGGGGTTCTGGGGCTTTCAAAATTGCCACAAAGGGTAGAGGAGCAGAAGCTAGGAGTCTCCCCAGCCTCCGGGCTGCTCCTTCACAAGCCCAGGACCAGAGCTGAGTTGTGCCGCTCTCTCATGGGAGTCAGGGGCTGCTGCATCGCAGCCTCCCACAGCCCAGAGGCTGCTGCACGGCCATGGGATGGCGTCCAGCTGGCTGCGGCAGGAACACGTTAGCCCACACCTCGTGCCACCTCCGATTCACCATCCACTTCTCCCACAAGAACATCTCTCTGGGTGGATACAAACCTGGCCTGGAACCCTGGAGGCAAAGGAGTCTGGGAAATGTAGTTCCTAGATTCCCAGCTCCCAGATCCAAGGGAGGTGACAGAAGCCATTCACAGTAGATGCCCAATGCTGGGAGACAGTTTTCAGCACATCTGGAATCTTAGAATTCTAGTCTGAGACTATTTGCCAGAATCCCGGACATTTTAGTGCAATATTATTTTGGGAGGCCAAGTTTAAAAGTCTTAGCAATCTAGGATTCTCCATCTGAGGGGTATGAGTTGACAGGACCTCAGAGGCTGTCCAGTTGTTGTCCACACACTGCAGGATCTTCCCCTTCACCCCTGGCCACATGCATGTCACCCCTGAGAGTCCTCCCAGCAAAACGCCCATGGACCTGCAGGGGCGGGGAGCAGGGCGCCATCTTGCTGGATGGCTGCGCCCATGATAAAGTCTTTCCTCACACGGACCTCAGGCTGCCTCCCCAGTCCACACACCCGCGGCCTCTCACGCCCTGTGGACTGCGCAGCTGGTGCTGGCACGGCCAGGTCGCATGGCGTCCCCTGCGGGGCTATTTCCCCATTGTCAGTGGGGAGGAGGCCCTGGGTCAGAGACTTGACCGAAGCAGAGCTGGCAGCGTGAATTCGAGCAGTGCCCTTCCACGCAGGATGAGAAAGGGACGGGCCTGCTCTCTGCCAGGTGCTGTCTTCCTCATTCCTTCTAGAGAAATCCTGGAGAGTCTGAGTGGTGATGAAAGGGGGGGTGGGTTCTAGAAAGGGGTCCTTGGAGGGGCCCCCTGTCTCTAGGGAGCACCTGGCGAGGAAAGGAGACCCAGCTGACGGAGGGAGATTTTTAGGCAAGGGTCCAAGTCCCACTGCTTGAGACCATCAGCTGTTACCCTTCAGCCCTCCACCTGAAATCTGTCTCTGTCCATGTGTCCCCGCAGGGCCCAAGGCGGGCGACTACACCTACCGCGAGGGCCTTGAACACAAGTGTAAGCGGGACATCCTGCTTGGCCGGCTCCGGAGCTCCGAGGACCAGACCTGGAAGCGGATCCGGCCCCGGCCCACCAAGACCAGCTTTGTGGGCTCCTACTACCTGTGCAAAGGTGGGTGCGCCGCGGCGGGGGCCGGCAGTGTGGCCAGGGCCTAGCTCCTCTCACACCCAGCCTTGGCTCTGCCCTTCCTCACCGGTGGGCGGAGGAAGACATTCATCGAGGAGTCATCCCACAGCAGAATGAGCATCTAGGCCCTGTCTTGACAGCTCCGCAGACTGGGGGAGAACATTTGAGATGTTCCATTCCAGCGAAAGCCCCTAAACTGAGCGTGAGAGCCAGGCAGTCCGTGGAAAGCGGTTGCTGTCACAGCTGCAGGGGCCCGAAGGACTGTGGGAAGGATGTGGGGAGAAGCCACGTAAAGCACATAGGACTGGTACATAGTAGAGTAAACAGATTGATAAGTATTAGCTTTTAAATGTTACTTTGTGGGGCGCCTGGGTGGCTCAGTGGTTTAAGCCGCTGCCTTCGGCTCAGGTCATGATCTCAGGGTCCTGGGATCGGGTCCCGCATCGGGCTCTCTGCTCGGCAGAGAGCCTGCTTCCCTCTCTCTCTCTCTGCCTGCCTCTCCATCTACTTGTGATTTCTCTCTGCCAAATAAATAAATAAAATCTTAAAAAAAAAAGACAGTTATTAAAAAATAAATAAATAAATAAATGTTACTTTGTTGCCGTTGTCCCCACTTCTGGCTCATGGCGACATGGCCGGTATTTAATGGACGTTTGTCGGGTACCTTGCTTGCCAACTTCGATTTCCCAAGCAAGCGTCTTGGAGCAGTCTTCACGGCTCTCTACAAGTAGTCACGACATTGCTGGGCAATTCTAGTGTTGCCCTTCTGTACCCACCATCACGCATCCTCACAACTCAGGGCTGGGAAGCTGAGGCTTCAGGAGGCTCCGCCTTTGTCCCTCAACCCAGCCGGAGGCTGTAGCCCTAGGCTCTCTGGACCAGCGACCTGTCCTCCCAGCAGGATCTTAAGGACATGTCGCTTCTGGGCTTGAAGGCCTCAGTCAGCCCTCCCCTGGCCAGTGTAGATGAAGTCCATACTCTCTGAGGCTTACAAGTCCCCCGTCTGTAAGCACCCAGAACCCGGACTCCTTTGCACACTTGATCTTGATCTTGAACGTGATCAAGCAGCACCCAGATCTTGGGAAGCCTTTCCATACAGGGTTCCCGCCCGGTGCAGAGCTGGTTCGGGCACAGAGCAGCCAGTGGTGACCATCTGTCCACTGGCTCCCTTGTCCTTGTGTGCCAGCAGCCTGGCAGGAGGGTGAGGCAGGGCAGACTTAGAGTGTGAGCAGGGGAGAGAAAGAAAAACCCTCTCCGCCACCAGGAGATGGCAGGGCTCCAGGTTGTGAGCCTGCTGCCCTCCCAACTCCCTGGTTTCCAGGAGCATTTTTTTGTTTTTTGTTCTCTGTTTTTTTTTTTTTTTGGTATTTATTTATTTATTTATTTATTTATTTTATTTTAAGATTTATTTGACAGAGAGACAGCCAGAAAGGGAATACAAGCAGGGGGAGTGGGAGAAGGAGAAGGAGAAGCAGGCTTCCTGCTGAGTAGAGAGTCTGACTTGGGGCTTGAACCCAGGACCCTGGAATCATGACCTGAGCTGAAGGCAGACGCTTAAGGCCTGAGACACCCAGGTGCCCCATGCTTTCTGTTTTAAAGTAGGTTCCACACCCAGCGTGGGGTTTGGACTCCCGGCCCCGAGATCAAGAGTTACATGCTCTACCGATTGAGCCAGCCAGGCGCCCTTGGTCCCCAGGGGCTTTATTATTTCACTTAATCTGTACAACAACCCAATTGTCTCTGTTTATGGGACAGACAGCTGAGGAATAACAGGGACTCCCAGCCCAAGTCTGCCAGATTCCAAGGCCCAGGCCCTTAACCAGTGGTATTTTCCTGGTGCATAATGAGAGTAAAACCCCGTGTGTTTATTTCGAGGCTGTGTTCATCTGCAAAGCCCTTCATCCTACCTCTCATCCTGCCCGACCCCCAGAAGGCAGCTTTGTGGGGTGGTAGAGTGCGCTGACCGCATCCTTGGTGGATGGAAAAGGCAGGCACTGCCCTCAGCATGGGTGTGGAGCGGAGGAGGGACCTGGCCCGGGAAGGGCTTTCCCCAGCTCTGTGGCTTGGCCCCACCCGAGTCCCGAGCAGCAGCCCCCCCGCCCCCCGGCCACGTTGGGGATGAGCCTGAGTCCCGCCTGCTGCAGCAGAGGTGCTGGGGGCTCTGCGGGCTACCGTCCCGCCTGGCAGAACGTGTGTCCTGTTGCCTCTTTGCAGACATGATTAACAAGCAGGACTGTAAGTACGGGGATAACTGCACCTTCGCCTACCATCAGGAGGAGATCGACGTGTGGACAGAGGAGCGGAAGGGCACCCTCAACCGTGACCTTCTCTTTGACCCGCTGGGGGGCGTCAAGCGCGGCAGCCTCACCATCGCCAAGCTCCTTAAGGAGCACCAGGGCATCTTCACTTTCCTCTGTGAGGTACCCGCTGTGAGGACCCCCACCTCTTGCCTACTGTGCTGTCCCACTTGCCTGCCACCCCACAGTCAATGGCGTGGATGGCACTGGGGAGGGGCTCCCTGGAGTGCCCTGTTATCAGATGTCAGTCCTGGCACCTGGCCGTTTGGGAGGCCTGACTTGAGAATCAGTAGGTGCTTGGACTGCCAGAAAGGCCCATAGGACCCTGTCTCGCTCAAGAAAAGAAAGAGAGTCCTGCCCGCTCTTTCCAAATGGCCATCAGAGGCCAGGGTGGGCACCAGGTGCTGTACGTACTTGCCCTCCCCACATCTCCTTGTCCAGCTGTGCGGGCTCCGGTGCCCAGCACGTCTCCCTGCCCACTTGCCTGCCTGTATCCAGGCTGTCCCCTCTCCCGGGAGTGCCCTCCCTGTGTTCCCATATCTTGGACGCTCTGAGGCTCAGCTCTGATCCCAGCAGCTCTGCCAAGTTGTCATAAATTCCTTCCCCAGAGCTGCCACAGCAGACCCTGCCGGCCCCCGGCTTCCCTGCCTGATCGGAGCATGTTGAGGGCAGTGTCAGGGTCAGATCCCTCTCCACGTGGAGCCAGAGGTCTGGATCCAGGTTGCTGGCAGGGTTGGTGCTGCTCAGCCCAACCTTGACCCAGTGCACAGCCAGCCCTTCCCCCCGCAACTCTCAGAGCAGGTGGACTGGCCGCTCCCTTCAGAGCTCCCAGCCAACAGCTGCATGTACTTTCCAAAGCATTTGCAGTTCTGTTGTGTCCTTTCTGAGCTTCCCAGTGGACCTGTGGGACAGCAGGCACGGTCACCCCAGTTTCCAGCTGAGGAAACTCAGGCCCAGAGACCTAGAGTTGCACCCTGCCCCAGGCATCTGGAGTGGTGGGACCCCAGAGACACAGCCCAGGCTATCCAGGGGCCAGAGTCAGAGAGGTGGGAGCCACAGAGCCTGAGGTGCCCTTTCTCACTCCCCTGACTTAGAGCAGGGCTAGCGGGGACCCAGTCTACCCCTCCCGGGGTGGCTGTACTAGGTCCCAGCCCCTCTCCTCCCCGGGCAGATCTGCTTTGACAGTAAGCCCCGGATCATCAGCAAAGGCACCAAGGACTCTCCGTCGGTCTGCTCCAACCTGGCTGCCAAGCACAGCTTCTACAACAACAAGTGAGTAGGACCCACAGCCTGGGGCTAGGAGCAAAGGCCCACGGAGAGCCGGGGTGGTTCAGATCCCTGGGGAGCAACTGATGGGTGGATCTAGGGTGCCAAGGCGAGGTGCAGAATTTAGGGCTCAGAGCCAGCATCTTACAGTCTCTGTTGTACTGATGGGGCTTGGAAGTAGCTCACTCAGTAGGCACGTGAGAGGCCACTTCTCTGACTCCCATCCGGTGCCCCCCACTCCCATGACATTGGCAGCAGACAATGAGTAGGAGGGTCTTGGTCAGGCCTGGCACCCACCTTTGCTCCCTCTGACTCCCCTTGGCTCCCCCCACATGGATGATTAGAGCCCTGGGCCCTGAGTCAGACAAACCTGGGTCCTCTCCCAGCCTGGTCAATGCCTGTTTCATGTCCTGTGGCCCTTGGTTTTCCTGTCTGGGAAGTTGATGATGAAGCCAATCTTCTAGGGTTGTCGTTATCGTCGTTAAAATCCTGTCCCACAATTCTAATATATTTGACTTGTGTTTTATCTTAACCACCAGACTATTCCTTCTGTAGCTCAGGAGAGCACCCCTTGCCCCCAGCGGCTCAAAATACCCTATCATCTTTGTGTTGTCGCTGCGGTTCTATGGGTTCTGTATTTTCCTTACTCCCCTCCGAATCTGGCTGGATTGCAGAATTAACGGTTTTGTGTGTGTGTGTTAAGATTGATTGATTGATTTGAGAGAGAGAGAAAACATGAGTGGGAAGGGTCAAGGCAGAGGGAAAGAGAGTCTCAAGCAGAGTCCATGCTGGGCGGGAGCCCCACGCTAGGCAGGAGCCCCACGCGGGGCTCTGGCCCACGACCCCCAGATCGCAACCTGCAGAGTTACCTCTATGATTATGAAATACAAACTAGAGAACAACAACAAATAAAATAAAATAAAATGCTGTCCCAGAGGAGGTGCTGGAATCCTGCTTCTCTGGTTCTGGGGCATCAGGCTGGGAACCTGCTTGTCTTTCCCCCCCATCTGACCCCCCCCCCCCCCCCCCGCCGGCACTCCCTTCTCCCAGCCTCCTAGCAGGTGGGATCTGTGGCCTCCCGCTGGCAGTGCCACCTTGGAGCTGGCCCTGGATTGAGGCCAGGAAAGGAACACACCGCCAGGACGGCCTGAGTGTAGGACCCCCACCTCTTGCCTACCGTGCTGTCCTATTTTGGAAGCCTTTTAATAGGGCAGGAAGCCCCTCCCCTTAGGCTTGCGCTGTACCTGAGGGACTCCAGCCTGCATCGTGCCCCTCCGCCCTGCCCTCTGCCTGCCAGGTGCCTGGTGCACATCGTCCGCTCCACCTCCCTCAAGTACTCCAAGATCCGCCAGTTCCAGGAGCATTTCCAGTTCGACGTGTGCCGCCACGAGGTGCGCTACGGCTGCCTGCGGGAAGACAGCTGCCACTTCGCCCACAGCTTCATCGAGCTCAAAGTCTGGCTGCTGCAGCAGTACTCAGGTGAGGGGGCTGGGCAGGGGCGGCCAGGGGGTAGGGGAGAGGCGCAGGATTGGCCCGAGGGTAGATGGGCCAGCCCTGGGCAGGTGGCAGAGGGAGGTCACAAGGGGCAGTTACTGGGGGGGGGGGGGCTCTGCAGGAGCTGTCCCCCCACCCCCCAGACATCAGGGAGATCACAAAGGACACAAAGGCTCTGCTCTCAGGGAGCCTCCCACTCCAGAAAGATCTTGGGTTTTTCCCTGGACCGAGCACTGCCGGGGGAACACACGTAGAAAGGGAGAGGAGGCAGAGCCCCGTTGCCCGGTTGGTCACCAGTGGGTCACTTCCCCTCACTGAGTCTCCATTTGTCAACCCCTGTGACCTGGTGATCGTACCCTCCACCTTGTGGCGCCTGGGCGGCTCAGCGGTTAAGGGTCTGCCTCCAGCTCCGGTCCTTGCTCTCCGGGAACATCTGCGATCTATAAGTAAGGGCAAGGCAGGCCGTGTAACCAGTAGTATAAATCCCACGTTCCATCTGTTCTAGGACACAGGTTTCCCCCACTGTGTGCTGTAATGCAATTTAGCAGCACTGTTTTGGATGTAACATAAAATAACGGTGCATCTGACAATTGATGTCCTCTTCGAGTTGATGAAACAGGCTTATGTAATTTCAGACGTGCTCAGCGCTGAGAGGAAAGTAAAGCAAAGCAAAGGGCTGGGGAGGGCCTCAGGCTGGGGCATTCGGGATAAGACGGTCAGGGAGGGCCTCCTGGGGAGGTGGTGTTGGAGCGAGGAAGGGTAGGGCGGGCACGCCGGGCAGAGGGAAGAGCAAGGCTGGAGGCCTTGAGGCAGGAGCCAGCTTGGTACAGAAACACTGCCCGGGAGAGCGGAGCTGCTTAGTGCCTGGCAGGAAGAGGTTGGTAGGGACCCAAGGGTGTAGCAGTCTCTAGGTCGTGCATAGAGTCGGGATTGTTCTGAATATGCAAGGTCTGGAGGGATTGGGCGGGGGGTGGAGGTATATGATGGATCAATATTTTTTAAAAGTCGCTCTGGCTCCTGGGTGGAGAATAGAGGGGTGAGGGCGAACAGTGGGGGAGCAGGGAAGGTGTGGCCCAGGCCAGGGCGACAGTGGCGGCGGTGGAAGGAATGAGCCCATTCTAGGGATATGTTGATGGTGGAGCCAGCAGTTGCTGTCGATGGAGCAGATATGAAATAGGAGACAAATAGGAGACCTGGCATCCAGGTCACCGCACGGTTTCTGAGCAGAGTAACCGAAGGATGGGGTTGGTCTGTTCTCAGAAGGGGAGGCTGTAGGAGGACCAGGGGTGGGGGGGGGGGGGGGGCGCATCCCATTAGGCTCAGTGTGGGACGAAGGGCGTTTGAGCTGCCTCTTGGACGTCAAGTGGAAATGTGGAGCAGGCAGCTGGCTGGGGAATTTTGGAAGTCACAGGTGAGGTCTGGGCTGTATTTGGGAATCCTCAGCAAGAAAATGGGTATCAGGTACAGTGCCTGGCCCAGAGTAAGTCTCCAGTGACCAGCGGTCACCATGGAGCAGTATCCATAGGACAAGGTCAAAAGGAAATCAGTCTGAGAAAGGGACTGGAGGAGACGGGAGAGGCTCCAAGCTGTGCCTCAGAGGCTGGGTTCCACCGTCAGCAGTTGGACTAGGAAGGTCTGGGCCACCAGGTTCGGGTGTCTGGCCCTTTGCTGACCTTAAGCAAAGAGCAGTGGCCCCTCATCGAGCTAGAGAGCCAGGCTGGGCCAGGTGTGGAGCCCTGAAAACAGCGGGCTAGGGGCTGCCAAGCAGCAGTCAGGCCTGAGACCCTGCTGAGGGAGGGGGGCTGAGTAGCTGGGGAGACCCTGGCATGAGGGCAGGGGCGTCCCCCTACCCTGCCGCAGGCCCAACACCTTTCTCCTGCATCTCCCCACTCTTGGCTGCATGGATTCTCCCGCTCCCTGTGAGGGCTTGGAGCAGGTCCTCCCTCCATTCCCAACTGAACAGAGAGGCCCAGAGAGGATGAGTGTGTTCCCTGCTCCGTGTGTCTCTCCATGGCGGGGCCTGGCTGGGGAGTGGGACTCCTTGGGCCTGGGCCCAGGTGGGACCCTGCCGATCCCCTGCCTCTCTCCTCGCTGAGCTCCTTCACGGACGCCCGTGTCTGGTCCCGCCCTCCACAGGCATGACCCACGAAGACATCGTCCAGGAATCCAAGAAGTACTGGCAGCAGATGGAAGCCCACGCCGGGAAGGCCAGCAGTGGCTTGGTGAGGCGCTGGGTTGGCGCTGGGGGTGGGATCCGGTCTCCGGGGGCCACTCTCCATCCCTGTAATGGAGCCTCTTTTCAGACGTACCCAGAAAATTACCAGAATGGTACAAAGAATTCCTGTGTACCCGTTTCTAGGTTCCCCAGATAATAACCCATTTTACCACATTCTACACTTGCTTCACCCTACGTGTGTGTGTGTGTACATCCACACATAAACATTTGTGTACAATTATATACATATCTTCTTCTGAACTGTTTGAGGGTGAGTTATAGTCGTGATGCCGTATCACCCCTAAATACTCTGGTGTCTGTTTCATAAAAATAAGGCCACGGTCTTACATAATAACCACAGGACAATGGCATCACAGAACTAACATTGGGATAATTTTTCAGATTATGGTGTCCCATTAGTTAGATTTTGTGAATCATCCCGAAATCCCAAGTGACACTGCATTCATTAGTTGTGTCTGTCTAATTACTCTCTCTCTCTCTCTTTTTGAAGATTTTACTTATTTATTTGAAAAAGTTAGAGGGACAGAGAGTGCACAAGCAGGGAGGAGGGGCAGAGGGAGAAGGAGAAGGGACCCCAACTGGGGACTCGATCCCAGGACCCTAAGATCATGACCCGAGCCGAAGGCACATGCTTAACCAACTAAGCCACCCAGGTGCCCCATCTCATTTCCTTTAATCTAGAGCAGTCCCCTGGCCTTTCTTGTCCTGCACGGCATTGATGGTTTTGAAGAGCAGCTGTCTTGTACAAGGCTCACTCGTTTGGGATTGTCTGATGGTTCCAGAATCCCAGAGCTGGTGTTATGTTCTCAGCTCTGTCCTCAGGAGGGTGTGTCCCTTTAGTGGTGATTATTTGGTTAGACGCACCTGCCCTGTAGAAGTTTCTCTACTGTGAAGTTATGTTTTCCCCCTTTGTAATGCAAAAGCGTCTTCTAGGGAGGGTCCCTGACACCCGTGTCAATATCCTGGTTTTCCTTCCCACGGGTCGTATCACCTCCCATCCGTCCCTGTCCAGTGTCCCTGAAGAAGTGAGCTGCGGCACTGTGGCATTTGCAGATGGGGAAACTGAGTCTCAGAGCATGCTAGAGACTAACCTGGGGGCACACTCAGTGGTGTAAATGCCTGGTTCTCTGACGTCGCTCTGTTCCCCTACCACCCAACCCCATCCCCACTTCCCCTGAGGATGCCTCACCCATAAAATGGGGACCATATCCCTGCCTGGTGTGTCTCTGGGTGGGCGTGAGGGTCACAGACGCTGACCAGGCTGCAGCTTGCCGCGACCCTGCACTGCACTGGGCCCTGTGCCCTCCCTAATCCTCCTATCATCCCCAAGAGGTGGGGACCACTATAGCCCTGGATTACAGCGGGGACAGGAGGGTGGTCTCGGGCCCAAGAGATAGTGTGAGGCGAGACCTCCGTGCCATCTGCACATGAGGGACAACCCCTTCCCCAGGCCAGGCCCACCCACTGGTCGCTTTGGGAGGAGGCTGGCCCCCTGGGCCCCACTGAGGCCAGCATGGGGGTGGGAGTGAACCAGGGAGCAGGGCAGGCTGGCCCCCAGGACTGCCTGGTCCCCTGGGAACATCTACCCCCCCGCTCTCTCCCCCTAGCCTGTCTTTTTGCTCCTTTTTCTTTCTCTCCCTCCTCTGTCCCTTCCTGTGCTCTTCTCCCTCCCCCCTCCCTGCCATGTGGTTTGGGTTTTGTTCCTGGCCAGGATCCCGGCTGAAAAGCAGTGAGGGGCTTGGCTTGGACCTCCAGTGTTCTCTTCAAGGACTGACCCCTCACTACCTCTCACCCCTTCTTCCTCCTCACGGCTGCCGCCAGGGTCCCCAGGTGTCCCGATGGGTTTCCACCCCCTCTTGCTGCCAGGGGCCCCACCGAGCCCACCCAAGACACCCCCTTTGGGCCTGGCTCTGGAGCAGGGCTTCTGCGCCAGGCTTGGCCACGACTAGGGCATGTGGCATCTTGCTTGCTTGCCATCTGAGGGCGGGGCCGGCAGCCCTGCGAGGCCTGTGAGCCCGAGTAGAAGCTGCTCGGGCCCCGTGCCCACGGCTCCGCAGCTGTGCCGTCCCACAGAGAGGCACAAGCACCTGCCTCTCGCCAGGTTCCTGTCCTCAGGCCACTTACCCGGGAGTGGCTTAGCAACCTCGCAGAGCCTCTGCTTTTATCCAGTCACATGGGAATGACCCCACCTACCCTCCACCCCCACTAGGGCTGCCGCCAGGAGCTGCTGAGGCTCTAGGGTTGTGAAAAGGGAAGTTCAGGGGCGCCTGGGTGGCTCAGTGGGTTAAAGCCTCTGCCTTCAGCTCAGGTCATGATCTCGGGGTCCTGGGATCGAGCCCCGCATCGGGCTCTCTGCTCTGTGGGGAGCCTGCTTCCTCCTCTCTCTCTGTCTGCTTCTCTGCCTACTTGTGATCTCTGTCAGGTAAATAAATAAAACCTTTAAAAAAAAAAAAAAAAAAAAAAAAAGGGAAGTTCAGTGAACTGGCAAGGCTGCCCATGAGAGCCGTCCCCACTTACCTCGTCTGTGAAATGGGTCCCCTCAGGCTTCTGTGAGAATCCAGTGGAACACCTGGAAATCTGGAGTGGTGTGGAGAACCTCTTGCCCACTCCTAGCCCATTGCGTGCCCCAGTTACGAAGGTCTCCTTTTTCCTTGTCACCGAGGTGACATGGAGGTCATCCTGGGGCCGAGCCAGGCTGCAAGTCGTCTCCAGCACCAGGCCAGGGGTCAGTGAACACACGTAGACAGAACCCCTTCCTGCTCAAAGACAGGCCCTGAACTAGGGAGTGCCAGGCACACAGGGGGCTCCCATGGTGGGGGACATGTGTCCTCTTCCAGCCTGCGGGGGAGAGCGCTGCCTGGAGGTGTGACCCCCCCATCTGTGGCTCCAGGGAGGAGAGGGGTGCTCTAGGTCACAGGAAAGGCAGTAGGTTAGCCAACCTAGCTGCGTGAGGGGGTTGAAGGGGGCAGAAGACAAGCCTGCTTGGGCATTTTTCCCACCTTTCACCCCCCCCATCCCAGGGGTGCAGAAGACTAGGCTGTCCTGCCTGCCAAGGCAAGGCTAGAGAAGAAGATGGACAGTGAACATGGTGGGGCCCGAGGGGGTCCAGGGCTGCCCGGAAGTCTGTGCCACCCCCCAAGGCAGGCTCCTGTGTGAGCGGCTTCCCGCCCAGGCCCTGCTGTCCCCCGGGGCCCGGGCCTCATGTCAAGCTGAGCTGACCAATGTGAGGCAGTTTAGGTAGAGTGGGAGCTTCTAGGATGGGCAGCTGCCCCTTAGGAGTGCTCCAGGGAAGGCTTCCTAGAGGAGGTGGGGCTCGAGCTGGGTTTTGAAAGTTTCCAAAATCAGCCTGAAGACGTCTGGAGGAAGGGCATTCCGGGCGGATGGAACAGCATGTGCAGAAACATGCCAGGCGCAGGGAGATGTGAGCAGCTCCAAAGAGCAGACCCGCGGGGACTAGCCTGGCAAGGCAGAGAGTGGTTGCGGGAACCAGGGGGCCTGTCCCAGGCCTGGCTCCCACACTGAGGCCGGGGGCGTGCCTTGTGTGGGGAGGTTACTTCCCTTTGGGAAGTGGTGATGATGGGCTGGCTCATTCTAAGGCTCCAGGTGGCCCTAGCACTCCTGGAGGCCACCTATGGGACAGACCCCAGGCGTCAGCCTGGATAACTCCCAGCCCTTTTGCCCCACAGGGTGCCCCTCGGACACACGGGCCCAGCACCTTCGACCTGCAGATGAAGTTCGTGTGTGGCCAGTGCTGGAGGAATGGGCAGGTGGTGGAGCCTGACAAAGACCTCAAGTACTGCAGTGCCAAGGCCCGGCACTGGTGAGCCGGGCGGGGGCTGCGGGGGCACCCATGACCCGGGTGGGAGCAGGGGCTGCGGGGCACCGGTGAGCCGGGCGGGGGCGGGGCCTGAGGGGGCACTGGGGAGCCAGGTGGGGGATGCCCAGCAGAGCTGCCCGAGGATGGAGGCCGGGGCTGTCCCCCGGGCCTCCCCACAAGCCACCTCTGTCCTGCAGCTGGACCAAGGAGCGGCGGGTCCTTCTGGTGATGTCGAAGGCCAAGAGGAAATGGGTGTCCGTGAGGCCGCTGCCTTCCATTCGCAACTTCCCACAGCAATACGATGTGAGGGCCCGGAGCGGGGAGCAGGGTGGTGGCAGGAGCTCAGGTGTGGGGGGGACTGAGGCGCCCCAGGAGGGCCTGCCTGCCGCCCGGGGCTGTGCAGACCGTGGCAGGACTCAGCCGGCTCTCCCCACGCCCACCTTGCAGCTCTGCATCCACGCGCAGAACGGCCGCAAGTGCCAGTACGTGGGGAACTGCTCCTTCGCACACAGCCCGGAGGAGAGGGACATGTGGACGTTCATGAAGGAGAACAAGAGTGAGGGCAAGAGGGGCGCCGGGGTGGCTCCGTGGGGTAAAGCCTCTGCCTTTGGCTCAAGTCATGATCCCAGGGTCCTGAGATCGAGCCCCACATCGGGCTCTCTGCTCAGCGGGGAGCCTGCTTCCTCCTCTCTCTCTGCCTGCCTCTCTGCTTACTTGTGATCTCTGTCTGTCAAGTAAATAAATAAATAACCTTTAAAAAAAAAAAGAAGAGGGGCGCCTGGGTGGCTCAGTGGGTTAAGCCGCTGCCTTCAGCTCAGGTCATGATCTCAGAGTCCTGGGATCGAGTCCCACATCGGGCTCTCTGCTCAGCAGGGAGCCTGCTTCCCTCTCTCTCTCTCTGCCAGCCTCTCTACCTACTTGTGATCTCTCTCTGTCAAATAAATAAATAAAATCTTTAAAAAAAAAAAAAAAAAAAAAAAAAAGAAGAAGCATGAGGGCAAGAGCAGGCCCAGTGCCCCCCGCGGTGCCAGACCCTCTCAGCAGGCCCAGGAGCACCTGCTCCCTCTTCCTTTGCCACCCCAGGCCGTCCCCTCTCTGTGTCTTCTCTTGCTGACTGGGCAGCCCAACAGCAAGGCCTGGGGTGCCCCCAGCTCACGGGTCCGGGGGTGGGGGGATCGGGGCAGAATGGAGGGAGGCTCCCTTCCCACCAGGCACCTCTCTTCCCCTCCAGTCTTGGACATGCAGCAGACCTATGACATGTGGCTGAAGAAACACAACCCAGGGAAGCCAGGGGAAGGGACCCCGATCAGTTCTCGGGAAGGGGAGAAGCAGATCCAGATGCCCACAGACTACGCCGACATCATGGTAACAGCCTGCTTTGGCCGGGGTCTGAGGCTGATCTGGGAGGGCGTGGGGCGGGGCCGGCGTCCCCGGGCCGGGGGGTGGGGAAGTGGGCCGGGGAGCAACGAGTGGGCACCCATGGCAGCTGTGCCCCCAGATGGGCTACCACTGCTGGCTCTGCGGCAAGAACAGCAACAGCAAGAAGCAGTGGCAGCAGCACATCCAGTCTGAGAAGCACAAGGAGAAGGTCTTCACCTCCGACAGCGACGCCAGCGGCTGGGCCTACCGCTTCCCCATGGGGGAGTTCCGGCTCTGCGACAGGTGCTCCCTGGGCGGCCGGGGCCATGGGGCGGGCTCGGCGGGACCTGGCAGGCAGCGGGGTAAACCTGAGATGAGCCTGTGTCCAGCCCTGGCTCTCCCTGGCCTGGAGATAGCAGCACGCAGAGGGGGGTGTCCCTCCAGGGGACAGCTGCTCCTGGGTGTGCGGAGCATGGGGGCAGGGCGGGGTGGGGTGGGCTCAGAACTGCCAGACCCCCGCCAGGAGCCCTGGGGCAGATCCCAGAGTGGGCTGGGACGGGCCAGCTTTCATCAGGACCCAGGTGCCCAGGGAGAGGCTTGTCTTCGGGGGAGGTTAAGCCACGGGTCCACAGCTGGTGGTGGAAAGGGTGTGGGGCGTGGGCAGTGAGCCTCCTGCTGCCCACAGGCTCCAGAAGGGCAAGGCCTGCCCAGATGGGGACAAGTGCCGCTGCGCTCACGGGCAGGAGGAGCTCACCGAGTGGCTGGACCGGCGCGAGGTGCTGAAGCAGAAGCTGGCCAAGGCCCGCAAGGATATGCTTCTGTGCCCACGGGACGACGACTTTGGCAAATACAACTTCCTGCTGCAAGAGGATGGGAATCCTGTTGGTGCCGCCCCGGAAGCCCCTGGGGCCGCCGCTGTCACCGGGGAGTAGGGCCAGCTCTGGGCCCTCGGGTGAAGTCCTAGGGTCGGGGGCAGGGGTGGGGACAGAGGGCCTGATAGGAGGTCCAGGGCAGGCTAGGGCTGGGGGTGGGGGGCCGCCCTCCTCAGGCAGCCCCCGGCCCCCTGGGGCCCTGTCCATCCTCTCTGCCCCCACCACCTGTGTGCATACCCAGGTGCACGTGCTGCAGCCCTAAGCGGTCCCAGGGTCCTCATCCTGCTGGAACCCCGGGCAGATACCCCCCAACCCCCGGCTCTTCTGGTTGGGGAGGGAGGGGCCTGGCCAACCCCTCCAGCTTCAGCCTACAGCTTTAACTTCTGTCTGGTCCTAAAGGGGGCCCAAAGCTCAGGGCTGGGGAGCCTGGGGTCCCCACTTGAATCTGCAGCGGGAGAGTCTTCTCCCTGCCCCACCCTCCCCCCATCCTCACCTCCCCTGGAGGGGAGGGCACATCAGGACACAACAGAGGGCTGGAGGCCCCAATTAGCTTTAAAATGCAGCCCCAGGATGGAGCTGGGAACACAGTACAGGTGGCTCGCCCTCTGGGGCCTCAGTTTCCCCTGTGGTTGGAAGAGTGGGAGGGGCTGGGCTTGATGATCTCTGGAGCTTCTCCAGTCAGGCCACCAGCCCAGCCCTGTTCCTGTGGGCCACGGAATGTGGACTGTAGGTGCTCAGAGTCCTTGGAGATGACTCCGCCCAAAAGCCCTTACTGCAGAGAGGGAGACAAAGACCCGGGAAGGGGGGGTGATCCGCCAGGCTCTCCAGCCCAGGGCACGGGGTAGAGCCTGGAGGCACACTGTAGTCGAAAGGTTGAAGACCAGATGTCTGCTGGACCCTCCACGCTCTGGGCAGGTCCAGGACCGTCTCCAAATCAGTGTGGCGTTGGGTCCCAGGCAGCGCCCCCTGTGGGCTGAGGAAGGAAGGCTCAGGAGGCTGGTCGTGTCAGCACCCTGCAGAGGGACTGTCCCCTCCTTAGGATGGTGGTGGGGAGTGTGACAGCAGGTTACTTCCCACGCCCACTTAGGGTACTGGTAACGGGCTGGGCACCCACGGTCGCACCTTCTGCAGGATGAACCGGAAGGCAGGGGAAGTGCGGGGCTCAGGGAGCACGGAGAGAAGGGAAACGCAGCTGGGCACCCAGCACGGCCCTCTCCTCCTCTCCCCAGACCTGGACGTACAGTTGTGCCTGTCTGTCCTGGCCTTCCCTGATTCCCTGCCCCGCCAGCTGCCTGGGACCTCAGCCGACCCCCAGCCCCTGCCCCTAGCCACTAAGCCCTGTCCCATCTGTCTCGTCTGACTTGTCTGCGTGCGCCCCTTCCTCTCCATCCCACTCCCTATGGGCAGACCCAGCCTCTCCTGGTTCCCAAGACATTCCAGATTGTCCCACGCGGTTGGCACAAAGAGTGGGGCCCCCCCGGAAGGAACCGGGGACCACAGCTGGAGTCCGGGGTGGGGGGGGGGTGAGACAGAATGGAATGCCCCTCATTTCTCCTCAAGCAAGGATCGATAGTGAGCGATGATGTGGTTCTGGGCACCCGCGCACAGAGAACCCTGTTTCTCTAGCCATCACTGCCCAGCCTTCCCCAGTAACCATGGCATGCACCCTTTCCTCTCCCTGCGCCCTTCCCCCAGCGGGCCGCACCCCGGTGCAGGCAGCGTGACTGGAGGGAAGGAGAGACCACACCCAAGGTGAGGGCCGTGGCCGTGGCCGTGAATGTCAATGACACTTGTTTTCCCTGATCCGTGGTGTTGCAGTCTGTCGTCACCAGCCTCGTTTTTAGTGTGTATATATGTCGCCCCTGTGATGCATATATACACAGGTATTAAATATATCGCTCTATATAATATTATATATGTGTGTGGTATCCAAGGAATGACTTCTAATGAGGGCTAAAGATAAAGAATTTGGCCAGAAAATGCAGCCATCCTGGTGTAATTAAGAGGGGTTTTTCAGATGCAGGGACTTAGAGCCGTGGGTTGGAGGGGGGTTGGCAGCGGGGGTGGGAGGGGCCCCGCCTGGGCCCAGTTTCCAGACCATTCTGGCCTCGCTGGGAGAGAGCAGTAGTGCTCCAGGAAAGGAAATGATTGGTGTTTGTCTCCCGCCCAGAAGAATAGAATTAGAGTCCAGATTTTTCTTCTTCAACCTGTTACCCACCCAGGGGCCCTTGGGATCTAGGGCTCCCTGGCCTGGCCAGAGATGGATCCCCCCTGCCCTGGGTTGGGAAGAGAGCAAGAGGCAGGGGGTTAGTGGGGACAGGAGTCCACTTTGAACGATGAGGGTGATTATTTCAGTCATGACCCCGACTGGGAGGCTTGGAGAGAGTTGAATCAGGGGCCTGTGCCCACTGCCAGCGGGCAGACGAGACTTCAAACATGGTGGGGTGGGGGGCAGGTGCCCCAACGTGAGTGTCCCTTTGGGGTAGGGGAAAGAGGGATGCTGCATTTCTTAGCTGGGCAGTAATCAATTTAATGGTCCTTTTAAAATGTCTGTGTATTAAAAATTTAAGAATACCACACTTTAATATTAAATATTCATAAGGTCTAGTATCTTGATAATAATGTAGATGTTTTAATAACAATTTTTGTCCTTCTTAAAATAAAATGAAAGAAACTTGATTCTTTTAGCCTTTGTTCTAGAAAATAAATGTGTGCACTTTGACCTCTCCCCCTCCCCCCGCCCAGGTGTTGCTCCTGTTCCTCCCTGCCTGTCCCTTGTGCCTGGGGGCCTGGGCTGCTTGGTATCTGTGGGGCAGAGCTGGCGCGCTGGGCAGGCCTAAAGGCGGACATTCCAAGGGGTGAGGGGCAGAAGGTCTGTGTCCCTGTGTAAACAGGGCAGCCCAGCTGACCCCAGCTCAGGCAGCACCGCGGCTGGCGGGGACAAGCTGTACTGTGTACAAGTGGGCCCAGCAGCCACCCTTCGCCCTGCTCCAGCCCTCCACTTAGGGCTGTCAGAGGTACCCACCCCTCCCCGCGTCCATCAAGGGCACCGTCTTGAGTTCAGAGGGCTGGCTCTGTGCCCTTTCTGGGTGTGGCTTTTCCAGAAAAGTAAGGGGCCACGCCACGCTTTGGAATAAGATTCTGACTGCACTGGGGACAAGTCGGAGCCCAGATTTCTCATCTTTAAAAAGGGAGAGTGTATTAGATTGGGGATTCTTGAGTAGGGGAAGCCCATCTCTGCTGGGGTGAGAGGTGCTTTTCCAGAACCCCTGCACCCTGCGCGTCGCGGGTGATGGAGGGGAATCCCAACGGGAGGGGCCGCACGTGTTCAAGAAGGAGCGCTCACCCCACGGCTCCCCACGGCTTGCAACTAGTGTGCAGTGGCACCGGGACAGGGGTCCAAGGCCTGTGACTTTTCCAAGGTGGAGTCCTTTGGGTCAGATATGCAGAGGGGCTCAGGGACTTGATGAATGTCCAGATGAGCCGGAGGAACCACCAACTTGACCGAGCGCCTTCTGCGCACAGGCACTGCGGACGGCGTGTCTGTTCCCTACTGCAGTCCTGCACGTTTGATGTCCAGCGCTTACAGATGTTCAGCAGAGGTTCCAACGACCCTCAGAAAGGAGACAGTAAAACAAGAACCACTGGGAACTGAGGGATTGGCAAAGGTCCCTTCGGCACTTATGTTCTGGGGTTCTCAGCACCCCTGGAAACACCAAAGTGGCCCAGCAAGGTACCACCCCCGGAGGAAAAATGCAGGTCCGTCCTTGGGCTGGAGAGATCATGAACCTGCATCCAGACCTGCTCAAACGCAGAAAAATCAAAGAAAGTAAGAAAAGCAGTACCTGGCGGATGAAATTCTTAAGTTCTCTACATTCCCCTACATTCTCTTCTGGTCCTCCTTTAGCTCAAAGGGCTAAACAGTGAGCACCCACTCTATCTCAGGTCCTGGGAACACGGTTCCTGAAGAAAGTGGCTTCCCTTGACTCCACAGTCTGCCAGGGGATACAGACCCATGAGGGAGAGTGTAGGAAGGTAGGACAGGCACAGTGATGGGGGGTACTGCAGGTGTCAGATCCAGGGAGGGCTTCCTGGAGGAGGCAAAAAACCAGAAGAGAGGCTTGAAGAGATAGCCGTATCACTGTCATCGACGTGCACACTCTGTCCTGCATCTGTCTTTTTCTCTGTTGTATTTCATGCGTGCGTCTCCAAGCCCCGGTGAAAGCTACGTATTTACAACCGGTGGCTGACCCTTCCTCCATCAAGGGGCCAGAGCTGGCTTGAGCAGCCTCTGGTTACTGAGCCCTTGGCTGTTTCTGGTCTTCACGCCTGTGGGTAAAGGGGGCAGGGAGCCCCACCACCACTACCATGGGCCCCGGCAGGCTCCTCCTGCCTGCCTCTGGGGAAGCTGCTGCTAGGGAAGGCCACCTGGGCAGGTGGGGTGGCTGTCAGGGACCTGAAGGTGGGTGGGGGGAAACTCTGCACCTCTCTAGAGAAAGCCCTGGAGGACTCTGCCAGAAAGCGCGTCCACGTAACCCCCTACAGCGGGGGGGGGGGGGGGGGGGGGGGGGGTGGATCTACAGCGGGTGTCAGACCTCTGAGCCAGGAAACCGAAGTGCAGACAGTCCCAACATTGCCGCCTGGAGGTCCCCTCCAGAGGTCTCCAGATTTCTCTGCAGGCTCCCCCCTCCCTGTCTTTCCCCTCTCCAGCTGCCTGACCCAGCAACCTGCCGATGTCGCCCCTGCGTGACCACAGGTGACGCTGCCAACTGGATACGCTGGGTGCAGAGGAGGGGGTGCCACGTGGGCTGACTTGTAGTGGCATGAAAATCCCCTAAGGGTAGGGACCTGCCTGGCAGGGAGTGTCACAAGATCTAGGCTGGTGCCAGCTATGCAGTAAGCACTCACGCACGGTCTCAGATACTTAGTACATTTGTACATTGAAAGGCTTCTGCAGAGGGGCGCCTGGGTGCCTCAGCCGGCGAAGCATCTGCTTTTGGCTCAGGTTATGATCCTGGGGTTCTGGGATCGAGCCCTCCCAGGTGGGGCTCCCTGCTCCATGGAGAGTCTGCCTCTCCCTCTCCTCTGCCCCTCCCCCCTGCCCCGTGCTTTCTCTCTTTCTTGCTCTCTCAAATAAATAAATAAAATCTTAAAAGAAGAAGAAGAAGAAAGCGTTCCGCAGAGTTCACGAGGATGAATTGTCATTCGACAGGTGGCTTATTTCTGAGACAGGTAGGCATTTCCTGTTGCCCCTGGAATCGTGCAGTCTGTGGGTGCCCACCCACTCCTCATTCGTGGTGAGCTGCTCTAGCACATGAGGGGGTTCTGGGGCAAGAGTCAGGCCCAGCCTGAAAATCCCAGGTCAGCCTGAGGCAGCCAGCACCCCAGGCCCACCTCACCCTCACCGCCCAGTGTCTCAGAAGCAAAGGGCACTGGAAGGATAAATAAGAAACTAAATTTGTGAGGCACCTGGTTTGCTTGGTGGGTTAAGCCTCTGCCTTCGGCTCAGGTCATGATCTCAGGGTCCTGGGATCAAGCCCCGCATCAGGCTTTCTGCTCAGTGGGGAGCCTGCTTCCTCCTCTCTCTCTCTCTGCCTGCCTCTCTGCCTACTTGTGATCTCTGTCTGTCAAATAAATAAGTAAAATCTTTAAAAAGCAAACAAACAAAAAGAAACGAAGTTTGTTTATGAGGAAGAGGAATGGGGAGGAAGGACAGGAGTAGAAATCAAAAGTGTTGAGCTTTGCACCGTATAATGATTTTTGTATTCAAAACTTGAAATTAATTTGTAATTAATGGGGAAAAGAGCATAGTCGGGGGAGGGCTAGTAGGAAAGAAGGGAGGGTGATCAGAGGACGGGCGGAGGGCTGTTGGGGAGGGGAGTGTCCAGAGAGGTTCCTGGAGAATTTTTGCTTCTTTACGAAGTAGTTTTGGAAAGCTCTAGAAATCATCTACACGGAGGGAACCAAGTGCTTATTGCATCCAGTTTGGAGTGTCAGAAACATGGAACCAGAGCTGAAAGGAGCTTCAGAGGTCACAACACCGAGGAGATTGGGAACTGAGATCCAGAAGAGCCTGGTGGCTTGTTCAAGATCCCACATCAGTGTGTGGCAGAATCGAGAGCCTGACACCATCCCCCAGCCCCACCCCACCGCCAAGTCTGATGTCCGTCTTCAGTGGAGGGGGACATGCAGAACCTTGGCTTTGACCATTCATTCAGGGGTCTAGGGACCACAGAGACCAAGGTCTTGGTGAGAGGGACAGAGAGCAAACAGTCTATTGCCACTAAGGTCCACAGGATGGGCTGGGAAGCAGGACATCACCCAAGAGGAGTCTAAGCCGGGTTTGCAGAGCTGCTCCCTCTCGGGAATGCCTGTTCTGCTTGCCCACCCAGGGCTGGTCTGCCAGGCACCTCTGTTCCCCTCCCCGGAAGACTAAAGGAATCCCAGACTGCAACTTTCCTTGCTTCTTTTAGGAGAGCAAGCTTCGGGCTCTGCTGATGGTGCAAAGTTCCACTTACCCACACCCCGTGCAAACCCCCGTGCCTTGCAGGACACGCGTGCCTTGCATACAGGTGTCAGCGCCGAAGCATGCTAACACCCCTCGAGGCTCCCAGGCTCCCAGGCACATGCGTGAGGCCCCGTCCTGTGCGGGTGTGTGCTAACACTATGTCCTTTGGCTGAGCTGCTGCGGTGCTGGGTGTCGGGTCCCGGCCCACACTGATTCCCAAGGCCGGCCCTGCCCTCTGCAGCGCTGGACCACCCGCACCCCCCCAACCACCCCCTCCCCCCGCCAAGTGTGCCTGAGTGTGCAGTGCACGCTTGCTGTGGGCGGGGAGCCATCTCACTGCTCTCACCTGGCAGGCCCTGGTTATGGCTCCCAGCCTGGGGGAAGAACTTCCCTTTGCAAAGTTAGATAACAGGCCGGCCTCTCCGTCAGAGGATTGGCGCGGGGGCTCCACGTGCTGCGGCTGGCGCAGGGCCAGGCCCGCCCTGCCAGGCAGCGGGAAGGGAAGGCCTGGCTGCAGCCAGCGGAGCTGGCGGGTGGCCGAGCCGGGGGTGGACGGGTGGGCCGGGGCCTCTACTGCCCATTGGCTGCCTTGGGCTCCCGCCCCGCCCGCCTCCAGAGCCTGCGGCTCCCGGGCCAGCTCCTGCCTCTCTAGCTGCTTCTGAACTCCCCCGAGCAAGCACCTCCTGCCGGGCCATGTCGAGCTGCGACCGGATTGGAGTGGCCCCTGCCATGGATATGCCTGAGGTCCTCAAGTCCCTGCTGGAGCACTCTCTGCCTTGGCCAGAGAAGAGGACAGGTAGGAACCGGGGTGGCCTGCGTTGGCCCTCTGCCCAGGTACCCTGGAGCGGGGGCGGGGGCGGGGGGGGTAGTCACAGGCACGGTGGCAGGATGGGCATCTCCGAGCTGGGGAGGGTCCCCGGCCGGGGTCTGCCCCTGGCCCCTCCCTGGGCAGGAGCAGGGCTGGGTGCAGAAATGGACACAGTGGGGAGCGTCTCTGCCACTCAGGGGCCACCTCCTGGGCCTGCTAGCTTTTGGGAAGCTGCGGCCAGCGCCAGCGTGTGGCCACTGACAGGTGCCGTGCTCACGTGGGGTGAGGGCAGGACCAGAGCGCCCTGCTGGGACAATGCGCTGAAGGCTGACTGTTGATTAAGTTCCCTCCCTCTGCGCGTTGGGGTGGCGGCGGACTGGCGGAGTCTGTGGATCTGGGCCCCGTCTCCGGTGTCTGGAGAAGAGCCCTTCCTCCTTCCTCCGTTCGCCTGCTTCGGCTCCCGCTCGCTGGAGGGCTGAACCCCTGGATGGGATGGAAGCTGTTATGTAACAGGACCACAGGCTCGCAGCCCCAGTTCCTAGGAGACACAGGCAAACACGGGGCCGGGGAGCCCGCGGAGGAGGCCGTGGACAGAGGGCCGGAGCCCGCCCCAGGTGTCTCCTGAGCTCTGCCCTAAGAAACAAGCCCCTGGCCAGACTTGGGGGCTGGCCGGCTCAGGGTTCTCCCTCCTGATACATCAATCTCCAAACCTCTTCTGTTCCAAGATGTCAGGGGCTCACACCCCGGTCCTCAGGGCTCAAAATCCACATGCACCTTTAAAGGCACCCGGCTGTCCTCGGAGCCCCACGTGTCCCCTCGGGGAAGCTTTCTCGGGCTCTCCCTCATCCTGCTGTGTCTGTCTCATCACCAGAGCCTGGTTGTCCCCACAGGACTTCCTTCCAAAGGACTCTTAGCCATTCCCAACCTCTGGGGCCAGAGGACAGACACCATAGGCCCTGCCCTCTTTCTTATCCCTTGGGGAGGGAGGAGGTGCTGCCTGAGCGGGGGACAGTGGCCCCCCGAGCTCAGAGCACGGTCCCTGCGGGCTCTCTCACAGACCTCCGGGCCCAGGCCCTTCAGACCACACCGTGTGGTTTGAAGGCTGGGACAGTCGGGCCACCCCCCAGAGGCAGGGATCCTAGAAGCAGTTCCTATGCCTTTGTAGCCTCAGGGCCCCAGCTGCTCACCAGGAGAAGCCCATCTTCTCAGGGGACCCTCAGCTTATCCTGGCAGAGAAGCCGCAGCTGACTTCTTAGCATCTCTGAACAGCCGTGTGGGTGAGTGGAGTTAGAAGTCCTTCCGAAGGCAAAAGGTTTCCTTTTTGCCCCAGACACTCAAGGAAAGTAGGGTGTCTCTGGATGGCCCGGTGCATGCACAGAGACCAGCTGGTGGCCAGTAGCTCTGCAGGGACAGCTCTCAGCTGGACAGAAAAGGGTTCTGGGGCGATTCGGGGTGCTGCTCCTTGGACCAGGATAACAAAGCTTTTGAAATGTGGCAGCAGTTTCTGGCCGCGGGCTCCCAGCTGGTCCCTGCTGCTTACTGTGGGTGGGCAAAATTGGGGTCCAACAACTGAGGGGACTCGCCAAGGTTCTCAGGTAGAGCCTCTCCAAGAGCTGGCACGTTCTGACTGAAGATCAGTTTGGCTGGTATGGCTGGGTTGGTCCAAGGGTCATGAACCAGAGCCCGACGCCACCTCTTATCTCATCCCCATGTGGCATCTTACTGAGGGTCAGAAGCATGAGGTCCCATGGGAATGACAGATGCCAGTGGGTATATAAGATGAGGGAATAAAGGTTGAAGAGCTAAAGGGGTTAGTGTACCCCACAAAGACCTCACTCCTGCCTGCTGCCCACCCACCATCACCGCTTTTCAAAGCTCCCAGACTTTCCACAGCTGCTTCTTTTCTTCTTCTTCTTCTTTTTTTTTTTTTTTTTTTTAAAGATTTTATTTATTTATTTGACAGAGAGAAATCACAAGTAGGCAGAGAGGCAGGCAGAGAGAGAGAGGAGGAAGCAGGCTCCCTGCTGAGCAGAGAGCCCGATGCGGGACTCGATCCCAGGACCCTGAGATCATGACCTGAGCCGAAGGCAGTGGCTTAACCACTGAGCCACCCAGGCGCCCTTTTTTTTTTTTTTTTAATGATTTTATCTTTAAGTAATCTCTACACCCAAGGTGGGGCTCCAACTCACAACCCTGAGGGGTCAAGAATTGCATGTTCCTCCGACTGAGCCAGCCAGGTATCCCTCTCCGTATCTTCTATAAAAATAAATGTATCTACCTGAAAACCAATATCCCTTGGTTAAAAAAAAGATACATATACTACACAGAACTGGAATTTCCGGCAGTCATGTAGCAAGTACTTTATAAGGTCTCTCCTCCTGGGTCCCCCGACCCTGGCATCTGACCTCAATGGGAAGAAGACAAGAGAAACAGCTAGTTGCCCCCAGAAAGCAGGCCTGCCCTTAGGATTGCTCACCTTTTGCTTTGGTGTCAAAGGGGTGGTTTCTGCACAGGAGACTGAGGCCTGTTTACAAACTCCCCACTTTCTCCAGCCCAGTGACTGCCTCAGCACACGTTTGGGTCACCTGCAGAGGGTATCTTGGGTCCCGTGTGAAGGAATCTTAGAAGCAAGCCTTGGGCGCCTGGGTGGCTCAGTTGGTTGAACGACTGCCTTCGGCTCAGGTCATGATTCTGGAGTCCCGGGATCGAGTCCCACATCGGGCTCCCAGCTCCATGGGGAGTCTGCTTCTCCCTCTGACCTTCTCCCCTCTCATGCACTCTCTCTCACTGTCTCTCTCTCAAACAAATAAATAAAATCTTAAAAAAAAAAAAAAAAAAAAAAGAAGCAAGCCTTGCAGAGTGTGCCAAATCCCAGGTGCGCTCTCACGAGCCCCTGTCCCCCCTGACACCTCTCCCTCCCGGTTCTAGTTCAGAGATGCTCCCTCTCCCTCTTGCAGCCCCTGGGCCTCCCCCCAGCAGCCTGCACAGACCTCCACGACTTTCTGGTCCCCCTAATCAAGCCGACTTTCTCTAGTAGAGCTGACCAGACGGAAGCCTCCCTTGGCTTCAGGTCACGATGGCCACCTGGTGGTCCTTCACTCTGGTCACCAGTTTGACTGACTTTCCTGAGGGCAGACAAATCATGTCCAGTGAAAGAGGGTGTCTGGACCCCGAGTCCTGACTCAGTTTCCCCTCTGTCTCTGGTTCCTGATTCCTAGGATGATTCGTGTTTCCACTGCTGCCCCTTCTCCAGGGGATCCTCTTCCAAGAGGTGATTCTGTTCTGTTGTACATTTTCTCACCTTCTTCTCCAGCTTCTGGAAAGACCCTGCTTCTCTCACCCACACTGTTAGATCTTTACACCCTATCCTTCCATCAACATGTGGGGCCTCAGCTGCTCTGAGGCTGGCCCCCAACTTTTCTGCCAGCTTTGGTCACTCAGGCCTCTTTTGCAGGGAGCCATGCAGCAGGAACCCACACCCAGAGGTTGAACAAGACCCTCATTTGGAGCAGGGCGGGCAGGGTACCCGCCTCAGAGAGCTTCTGGCTAGAATCCCTTGTGAGCCACCCAGCAGGGCATCCTTGACAGGTCCCCCCCAACCTATACAAGGTACAAAGCCTGCCTGCTTCACGGGTGTATTGCCAGGATTCGATGATTTACCCTACGAGGAAACCCTTTGCAAACTATAAAGTCCTACACTGTTTTCCCCACGAGAGACAAAGCCACTGGGCCTAGCATTGCGCGCCTTCCGCCAACATCCTATTTGTAATCTGACCCTCCGTTCTCTTTCCACCCTCCTTCCCGCCGATATTCTCCTTGAAAGAACTGGGTGTTGCAATCTGTGGGTACACACACACACACACACACACACACACACACACGGCTGTCTCCTTGGAAACGCGTGCCAAGCCTCCCGGGGCACGGTGCCATTGTCTGCACACACACACCCCCCACCCGGTGCCCGCCGAGCTGCCCGGAGCAGGGGCTGAATAACGCTAGGGCAGAGTCAGGGGCGCGCTAGAAGGGCCTGGGCGTCCTCCCCTTGGAGGACTCAGTTAAATCGGCCAAAAACCAGACTCCATGCAGCCTGGGCTGTCCTGAGCTTGGCCTCAGGAAAGGTCCATGTGGTTGCCTCCATTCCCAGCCTGGCGGAACCGGAGAGAAACTGAGAAAGTGTGAAGTTTGCTTTCAGGCAAAAGGAGGGCGCGGGTGGGGGTGGGGGTGTCTTCAGCGTTACCGGGCATGTTAGCTCCTTTAATCCAACTACTCCTAAATGGGGAGGAAATGCACCCAGAGGGATCAGCTGTACTCGGGGCCAGGGTGTGCCCAGCCTCTCTTCTTGGCTCCCACGTTAGGACTCGGAGCCTTCTTTCCTATTTGTTTCCCCACCATCACCCATCCCTGAAACGCGATCAGTTTGATCAGTCCCTTCCTGTGGAGTGCGGGGAAACTGACACCCGTGTCCGAAACTGACAGGCTGCCCCTCGCCAAGGGTTATGAGCCTGACCCAAGGCTAGGCTGCCACGGGAATGAATCCTGATTCTAAGAGCCCTGGTTCCTCGAGTGTGAGCATTTTCATTACTATTTGTGAAGTGGCCTTGCAAGGGCCTTATGATTAGCCATTCCATAATGAGGAGAAGGAATGCTCAGGAAAGGGAGGGCCATACACTTATCAAGGCTTCCAACCCAGCTCTGCCCGCTGCCAGGCTCCTCCTCTCCCACCCGGATTCTCCAAGATCTCTTCAGTCATCCAATCGCTTACTGAGTGTTTGCTACACTTGTGGCTGGGGGGGTGAATGACCCAGACACTGCCCCCTCGCCTGTGTTTGCCTTCCGGTGGGGAGAGACAGGCAGTCAGCAGTGAGGAGGGTCAGGGCCAGCCTCTCTGAGGGGGTGACATTGGGACAGAGGCCGGGAGAGTGAGCGACACCGAGAACTTTCAGGCTGAGGGAACGGCACCCACAAAGGCCCTTTTCTGGGTCAGGAAAGACACATATTTGAGCAATAAAAGGCACCGTGGCTGTCAAAGGGGAGCAAGGTGGAGAGAAGGAAGAGGTGAGGTTGGAGATACCTGCAGAAAGAAGAGTGAAGCTGTCCTATCCCTGCCTGCAAGTCCCCACCCCGCCTCCGCCCCCACTATTCTTGGGGAAGCAGCAGGTGGGGAGGAATGTTCCCAGAACAACCCAAAATGCAATTAGGCACAGTTAACTTCAACGGAGCACTTGCTAGGTGCCAAGTGCAGTTCTCCTCGGCAGCACGCCTGAATTGTTTGCCTTCGACATTCAGGCACAGAGAGGCTAAGTAACTTGCCCAAGGTCACACAATTAGGGAAGTAGTCAAAGTAGGAATTAAACCCAGATGGTCTGACTCCAGAACCCACACCCTACCACAGCACCATCAATGCAGCGTTCCCCGAAGAAACCATGGCTGTCAGTGGCTGTGGAGACGTGGCAGAGGTTGGAGGTGATGGCTTCTCTGGAAATGGCACTCTTGGGACAGCTCTCCATCTGTAATCCGAACACTGGGAGTGGACAAGAGGCGAGCCAAACAGGAAACTCATACTGAAGAGATGGGCAGGAGTTAGTGAAGAGCTCCACCCACCACTTCTCCCCTAGAACACACTGAGACCAAGGTACAAACCACAGCCCAGAGCTCCGCCGCCACAGGTATGCGAGCTATGGGCCAGGCTTGTGCTGGGGACTTGCCATCACGGGTGGCTCACATTTGTTATTCTAGGTTCCACTGTGAATCAACACAGTGACTGTGATCTCGTGCTAATAACGTTCCAAATGTATAGGACTTGGCTCTGAAGGATTTTGTCAACCTTCCTACCAGCCCTGCCAACAAAACGAGCCAACAAATATTTACTGAGTTACTACCCTGAACAAAGTTTTGTGCTCTCCTGCATTGGGCGAGGCCCACAGATAACTGGGCTTTGTTGAGAGCTCGATGGAAGCCTTCTCACTGTCCTGCTCTTAACCTACACCCACCATGCTCCGTAAAGTCAGAAGATTGGAAGAGGTGCTGTCCTACTGGATGCCGACTCTGTGGCCAAATGGATCTTTGTGGGACTACCTGGCCAAAGGCTCCTGGGCTGGATTTGCAGCTCCTCTGAAATTCAAATTTAAATAATAATACTCTGAATGGCATCATGAAAGGCACTTGTTCTGCATATGCTCAATTAGGTTTTTTTAGTAAGTTTTTTTTGTTTTTTGTTTTTTGTTTTTTTAAGTAGGCTCCATGCCCAGTGTGGAGCTCAATGGGGGACTTGAACTCACAACCCTGAGATCAAGACCTGAGCTGAGATCAAGTCTGACTGATGCTTAACCGAGCCACCCAGGCAACCCTCAATGACATTTTTAACTAGGGTTGGTTTGCAGGTTTCTGAAACACTAAAGAGAATTTAGAGCCAGTCTAGCTCTGAAAAAGGGACATTTCACATCCGTGCTCTGCTGTAGCTTTGACCCTAGAACTCAGCCTCCCAGAATAATTCTACTCCTGACCTGACACAACCTGAACGAAGGGGAAGTGCGGAGGCCCACCCACTCTGTGACATTCACTGTTCAGGCGGGCACTTGAGGTTGCTTCTCACACATTATCCTCATAACCGCTCTGTGAGGTAAGCACATCCACCTCGGTCTCTGAGAGACAAACAGGAGGCTTAGGAGAAGTCGCTTGCCCAAGGCCATGTGGTTAGTCACCAGCTGAGGGGCGACCCAACCCAGGCCTGCCCCCAAGTCCACAGTTCAACCACTGCCCCCCGGAACCGTGCTTCCCTCAAAAAGCCACTGCAGCGGGGTGCCTGGGTTGCTCAGTCGGTAAAGCCCAGTGGCAGGAAGCCTGTTTCTCCGTCTTCCACTCGCCCTGCTTGTCTCTCTCTCTCTCTCTCTCAAATAAATAAATAAATCTTAAAAAAAAAAAAGTCACTGCTTGAAAACCCACCACGAAAGAAAACTGAGGTAACACTTCACACCTTTACAGTCTTAACCGTGTAATGACATATTCTTGTTTGTTTTTTTTTTTTAAAGAGTTTATTTGACAGTGAGAGACATAGCCAGAGAGGGAACACAAGCTGGGGGAGTGAGAGAGGGAGCAGCAAGATCCCCGCTGAGCAAGGAGCCCGATGCGGGCTCAATCCCAGGACCCTGGGATCATGACCTGAGCCGAAGGCAGCAGCTCCACAACTGAGCCCCCCAGGCACCCCTGACATGTTCTTTTTATGGAGTCCTTTTACTTCGTAGGGCTCACACACACGATGGAAATCACCTAATTCTTACAACATCTGTTCCTGCTCTCTGAGAAGGGATGAGGCGAGGCTGTTGGTACCACTTTACTGATGGATAGGAAACAGGGTAGACAGAAGCTATTACAGTTCTCCTGTCAGCTGGAGAAGGAAGCCCGAAGTGTAAGGGCTCTCACCCCACCTCCAGGGTGGTGCTGCTCCACGCTGCCAGCCCACAACGTAGCTAAGCCCCTAGCTTGCAAGCAAGCACGAGAAAGGACATGTTTGTAATGTTCCCGCAGTGTTTGTGACACACCATTTACCCTGTGGCTATCCAGGAGAAAAGAAAGAAAAGAAAAACCTTTCTGGGGAGTGTCAGGACATGAAAAGAGAATGGAATCAAAGCTAAGTTTTTATTTTTTTTAAGATTTTATTTATTTATTTGAGAGAGAGAGCACACGCTGGTGGAGGGGCAGAGAGATAAGGGAGAAGGAGACGCCCTGCTGAGCAGGGAGCCCCATGCAGGGCTGGATCCCAGGACCCCTGGATCATGACCTGAGCCGAAGTCAGACACTTCACTGACTGAGCCACCTAGGAGCCCCTCAAAACTGAGTTGTGTGTGTGTGTGTGTGTTTTTTTTTTAATGATTTTATTTATTTACTTGAGAGAGAGAGAGCATAAGAGGAGAGTGGTCAGCGGGAGAAGCAGACTCCCTGCTCAGCAGGGAGTCTGATATTGGACTCGATCCCAGGACTCCAGGATCATGACCTGAGCCAAAGGCAGTCGCTTAACCAACTGAGCCACCCAGGTGCCCCTCAAAACTGAGTTTTAAAGTCCCCACCTGCTTGTCTTGCTTCTCACAAGTGTCACTCGCCTGTTACGTTAGTTGCTCCAGGAAGGGTGATAAATGGAGTTGACATTATGCCTTTTGGATAACTGTAGTTTACAAAGAAATCTGAATCTTTATTCCTTCCTACTATACCCACCCCTGTTATAAAGAAATGTTATAACTTTCCACTGTTAAATGATCACAAATCCTCCTCTAATACCTTGAAAATTGTTTCCCCCTTCAATAATGTCATATTAGCCAAGAAAATAGACATTTAACTCTAACGCAACAAGTCTCACCATGGCCAAACCAGCCTTTTTTTTTTTTTTTTTTTTTTAGGTTTTTGGGTTTTGTTTCTGTTTTGAGAGAGAGAGAGGGGTGGGGGATGAGAAGGGGGAGGGTCAGAGGGAGAAGCAGACTCCCTGCCGAGCAAGGAGCCTGAAACGGGACTCGATCCGATCCGAGGACTCCAGGATCATGACCTGAGGTGAAGACAGTCCTTCAACCAACTGAGCCACCAAGGTGTCCCTAAACCAGCCATTTTTAAAAAGGGTTCATGTCAATTTCTTCGGGTACCCTTTGAATTTTTTAACACTTTGAAATTTGTTTCAAAATCTCTAGGTCAGTGTCTCCTAAAGACACCTTTAAAAAAAATAGATTTTATTTTGGGGCACCTGGGTGACTCGGTGTGTTAAAGCCTCTGCCTTCAGCTCAGGTCATGATCCCAGGGTCCTGGGATCAAGCCCCGCATTGGGCTCTCTGCTCAGCAGGGAGCCTGTTCCCCGGGCTCTCTCTCTGCCTGCCTCTCTGCTTACTTGTGATCTGTCAAATAAATAAATAAAATCTTAAAAAAAAAAAAAAGATTTTTTTTTTTAAATTTTATTTATTTGATGGGAAGAAAGACAGCAAGAGAGGGAATACAAGCAGGGGGGAGTAGGAGAGGGAGAAGCAGGCCTCCTGCTGGGTAGGGAGTTCAACTTGGAGCTTGATCCCAGGACCCTGGGATCATGACCTGAGCTAAAGGCAGATGCTTAATGACTGAACCACCCAGGTGCCCCTTAAGATTTTAAGTAATCTCTACATCCAATGCGGTACTCGAACTCACAACTCCGAGATCAAGAGTCCCATGCTCCACCAGCTGAACCAGCCAGGTACCCCCTAAAGATATCTTTGTTTAGTCATGTACATAATTCAACAGATATTCTGTGCACAATTTAGTATTTCTACTAAACAGAATCCACGTACACCACAAGCAGTGGATATGTACCCATGAATTTTAGTAAAATTATGAAAATTACCATCTGTTGCAGGTTTACAATTGTGCAGTGCATTGGCTTATGGAAATCCCAAAGATAGACCCTGCCCTACCTCCATTTGATATACCAGGAAAGGTGGCCTGGAGATGTGAAGCAGTTGGCTGGAGGCATGAGCCAGAGGCCACGGAAGTGTAATGCACATAGCAGTAAGAACTTGAATTTGGAGTCAGATGCCATCACGTGTCCCAGCCATCTCCCAGAATCCCTTCAAACTTCTTGTTTTCCAGGCCTGCTTAGGGGCCCAACTTCTTCTTCAGTCTCTCTCTTTTTTTTTTTTTTTTTTTAAGATTTTATTTATTTGTCAGAGAGAGAGAGAGAGAGAGAACACAAGCACAAGCAGAGGGAAAAGCTGGCTCACTGCTGAGCAAAGAGCCCAACGCGGAACTTGATCCTAGGACTCCGGGATCATGACCTGACCTGAGGACAGCCACTTAACCATACTGAACCACCCAGGTGTCCAGAGCGGGCTAGGGGGTGGGGGGGGCAACTTCTTTTTCCTCCTCAACTCCCAGCAAAATTCTGATCGCATCAGAAGGACAGCTTTCACGCAGGCTGTTGTCGGTCACGCACCTACACCATGCTCCAAGGACAGCACTCTGCCGCTCCCCAGCCTGACTACTGGATGGCCTGGCTCCTTGGTGAGAAACCAGATAAACAGGCCAAAGCCCCTCCCCGCCCCCACCCGGGGAGTTTAGACAGGGAGAGTGGAGTACTGTTCGGGGGCAAAGCAGAGGGTGATTTGTGCTCTAATAAGGTACAAAGTTCTGGGCGCTCTTTGGGATTAGCTTCCTCTACCGCCTCCGCCATTTGCGCACCCGCTCACATTTTACACTTTTACAGGTTTCCAGAGGCATTCCTAGGAGGATTTGTGTTTTAAGAGGACGTTCACCCACAAAGTGTGTAATCGGTACCCTGTGTAAAGGAATTTTGTTGTTTCATTTTTCCCTAGGAAAAGGAAGGGAAAGTCCTAGAGAGGAACAGAATTGCAGAGCTGTTCAGGATTTTACAGATTAGCCCAACCCCTTCATTTTAAGGATGAGGAAGCAGGCGCAAGTGAAGCCACTGGACTTTCCCAAGGTCATAAGCTAGTAAGTGGGAGGAAGGAAGCTTGTACCCGAGCCCTGGCGCAGGGCCGGCCCTTTCTCTCCACCCGCGGGGCTCAAGAATGCTCCCTCCACGCTAGTGTTTATCTGGCTGCCACGCCCGCACCAGAAACCGGGATCCGTGGGGAACCTGACACCCCCTCCTGCCCCACCCCCACCCGCAGCAGCGACCAAGCGAGCTCGGGCCAACCCAACGGGCAGGGCAGGTCGCCGTCTGACGCCTTGCCCTCAGCCAACCTCTGGGTCGCGGAGGAGGAGGGGTGCGCGCTGGGTTTTGCGTTGCTGTCCCACGACCCGGGGCAGAGTCCCCGGAACAAAAAGGGCCGCCCCCCCTCCTCCCCGCCGCAGCTCCGCACGTGCTACGCCTCGTGCGCCGCCCCGAGCCCCGCCCCCGCCCTCCATTGGCTGCACCGCGCCTTCCTCCTCTTCTCCCTCCCCCCTTCCCACTAGACTCGGCTGCGGCTCCACGTGATCCGCGGGGGGACGGCCGCGCGGCTCGAGCGGGCGATTTGATAGGTTCCCCCGGCCAGCCTGGCCACGCCCAGCCCCGCTTCCTTTCAGGGGCGCGTCCGGGAGGTGGCGAGATTGCAATGAGAGGGAAAGGGGAACGGCTGCGGTGGTCAGGGAGGAGGGCGGGGGCTATGAAGAGGGAGGCGAAGGTGAAACCGCGGGTTGAGGGAAAGGGGCTGCTGTCGAAGAGGGCCCATGACGCTGACTCCAGCAGGCGCCAATCAGGTGACACAGGGGCGGACGGGGCGGGGTCTCCGGCGTTTCTCCTCACCTGGCCCCGCACGTGCCGCGCTAACCCCAGCGGCCTAACCAATCACGGCCCGGAAGGCTGCGCCTGCCCTCCTTACAGGGCGGACCAATCCGAAGCCGCGATCCGGGGAAGCTGGCCTGGCCTCATGAATAATTAATATGCCAGAGCCTGTCCGCAGGCGGGGTAGGGATGGAGGGAGGTGGGGGTGCCGCTGGGCGCCTGCGCAGTAGCTGCCCGTGTCGGCAGCTGCTGCGGGTCGCAAGGCTCTGGCCCATCTCGGGGGGCGGGCGGGGGAGGCGAGGCGCGCGAGCAGAGCGCGGGGCACGATGTCGGACGCGGGCGGCGGAAAGAAGCCGCCTGTGGAGCCGCAGGCGGGGCCGGGCCCGGGACCGGGGCGCGCAGCTGGGGAGAGGGGCCTGCCGGGTTCCTTCCCCCTGGTCCTGAAGAAGCTGATGGAGAACCCCCCGCGGGAGGCGCGCCTCGGTGAGGGGAGGGGGTCCGCGCGCGCCTGGGGGCGGGGTTTCTGCAGGGGCGGGGCCTTGCGAGGGCGGGGCCGGGGAGGTCGGAGGTCAGGGTGTAGTTGTCCTGCGGAGGGGCCTGGAGGGCGAGGCGAGGGAGTGGGAAGAGAAGGTCGGGCCGACTGGAGAGAGGCTAGGTCAGATGGGGGTTGGCGGGGAAGGGGCAGGAGGGAGGAGGTGGGGTGGGGTCGCACTGAGGAGGTTCATTCGGGCAGCCTCCCAGCGCGCGCGACGTGGGTAAGGGTTACTGAGGAGGCCGGTGGGGGTCGAGGCTCCCACTTAAAGGATGCTCCAGGGCGCCTTCTCTGGGGATGCCGGCATCAGAATCACTTGGGATGCTAGTTTAAAATGCTGGTTCCTGGGCCCCACCCTTCGCCCCCGAATCTGCGGCTGCTGGCACAGGTATCTGCATTTGAAGGAGCACCCCACTTCTGTGATTCCAAAGTCCACTAAAGTTTGAGGAGCGCTGATATATGGTGGCGGATTGTCTTTGTATGTGGACTTCCTGCACCTGGGAGGAGGACCTCCCTTCATCCCTGCGTGTGCGTATCCCCAGCTACTGGGTGCACCAGGAGATTTGCTCTGCTGCTGAGGTGGGGGAGGGGTGTCAGGAGAAGGGATGTGAGGCGCCTTCCCAGGGAGAGGTTGGGGCGAGGCAGGTAGAGGGAGAAGGGTCAGAATGAGGCCGCTGTGGCACCTTCACTGGCTTGTTTGGGGCTGACCCTAGACTTTGGGGTCACTGTAGCAGAGCTGGGCTGCTGCTTGTTTCCTAGGCCACAGAGGTCTCTGGAGCCTGTGTGGAAAGCAGGTTTGGCTCTGTTTTTTTGGACTGAGGACGGGAGGTTCGGGGCACAGGAGGAGTGCCACCTATTGTGAGGGTTTAGGTGCAGGGAGGTATGCTTTCCATCTGAGATCTTTGAATTTCTAAGAGCCATCAGTGTAGTTCAGGATTTGGAAAGGAGTAAGCCGTCTGTGAATTGCCTGTTTTGAGGAATTACTTTTCTTTTTAAAAATGCTGTTTCTCTTCGTTTCCGGGATGCATTCTGAGGTTGCCATCTCTGTCGCTGCCACTGTTGAGTTATAAATAGCTTACGCACATCAGGTAAGGCCAGGCTCTTCCCTCTTGCTTTGGAACCTCATGTCCACAGACCCTTTTCTTTGTTTTGAAGGCAATGCTTTGTTCCAGATGTGGGAATGAGACAAGCCACTGAGACAGGTGTACACATCTCTCAGGTTCTTATTCAAGATTACCAAGCAGCAACCATCGGAAACAGTAATTCTACCTTACATTTGCATAATGCTTACAAAGCACTTAGATAATAATCTATTTAGTCTTTCGTAGTGATCCTGTAAGATATTATCCCCACTTCCCAGATGAGGAAAGCTGAGGCTCAGAAGGTGAGGATGCTTCCTCAAGGTCACCTAGCTAGGCCTTACATCTCTCCGCCGGTCTGGTGCTTTTTACCATATCACTGGCATCCACTGATATCCATCCCTATGACCTCTGTGATGGACCTAGTCCTTTACCATCTCCTATAATTAAAACTCTGATTATAATTTATAAAAAATTAGGAAAACACTGATTTAAAATGTTCTTGGGTTGTGTGACTGGCTCAGTCAACAGAACATGCAACTCTTGATTTTGGGATCTTGAGTTCAAGCCCGACATCGGGCGTAGAGCTTACTTAAAAATAAATTTAGGGGTGCCTGGGTGGTGCAGTCGGTTAAGCATGTGACTTTTGGTTTCAGCTGAGGTCATGATCTCAGGGTCCTGCAGTCGAGCCTGGTGTCCGGCCCCGCACGCAGGGTGCTGTCTGCTTGAGATTCTCTCTCCCTCCACCTCTGCCCCTCCTGCTGGTGCTCTCTTTCTCTCTCTAAAATAAATAAATCTTGGGGTGCCTGGGTACCTTAGTTGTTGAGCATCTGTCTTTGGCTCTGGTCATGATCCCACTGAGCCACCCAGGCGCCCATGCTCTGGTCATGATCCCAAAGTCCTGGGATCAAGCCCTGCATTGGGCTCCATGCTCGGTGTAAAACATGCTTCTCCCTCTCCCACTCCCCCTGCTTGTGTTCCCTCTCTTGCTGTCTCTCTCTCTGTCAAATAAATAAATAAAATCTGTAAAACAAATCTTTAAAAATAAATTTTTAGGGGCGCCTGGGTGGCTCAGTGGGTTAAGCCGCTGCCTTCGGCTCAGGTCATGATCTCGGGGTCCTGGGATCGAGTCCTGCATCGGGCTCTCTGCTCGGCAGGGAGCCTGCTTCCCTCTCTCTCTCTGCCTGCCTCTCTATCTACCTTTGATCTCTCTCTTTCAAATAAATAAATAAAATCTTTTAAAAATAATAATAATAAATAAAAAATAAAAATAAATTTTTAAAATAAAATAAGAGAATAAAAATTTTAAAAATGTATTTGTTTAATTGCTTACGCCAGATAAAACCTGGAACTTATTGTTACTTGTCCTTCAGTATGGTTGTTTATCTGTTCTTCCCTTTTCCTGCCTCTTTTGATCCCCATGATGCCACCGACATGGGTCACAGTCGTTTCTGAGTAGAATGTAGGGTCAGTATCTCAGAGGAGAACAAGGAGGACATCTGCCCACCCAGCCCACCAAAGCTTGGCTTTCTTAATTCCCATTTGGTTTTAAACCAAAGCTTGGTATAGAAGGCAGTTGCAACAATTCAGGTTAGAAGCCATGACCAAATTCTGTTTGTCAAAACCTCCACCTTTTTAACACACTGGGTGTGTCCATTTTCATTGAACCAACAGGCTGATTTTTGGCTGACTGTGGTCTAGGAGTCCATGCATGACTGGTTTATTTCCAACATAATCATATTTGATTTCTCTTTTTCACTTCAGAATCCAGAGTTCAAAGTTGTCTCCCTCAATTTGAAAGCCCATTATGAACTTGTCATGATTTTATCTCTTGATTCCCTGATTAGCCTCCCTGTCACTTTGATTTCCTTCTAACCGGGTTACATTTCTTTCATCTCTTTTTCTTAATTTGCCCTTTTTTACATACCTCTGTACATAGCTTTTGGGCTGAGAGAATTAGGTATATACCAGTCCCCACTAATTGATTAGTTTTGCTATGAATGGGAACAAGCTTTTTTTCTTTCTTTCTTTCTTTCTTTTTTTTTTTGGAATAAGCTTTTCTTCTTCGGTTCCACTCCTTCCTTCTTCCCAGAAAACCTGCCTTTAGTCTTCTCTGCTTATTCAGGGATAGCAGCCTCTTGAAATGGTTGCTCTGAAAAAGGTCCTGAAAAGACAGCTCCAAGCCCTCTCTATCCAGTAAACCTAAAGGGAGTCAGTTTGCAAACCCCGCATTTTTCATTCAGTATGCATGTTTTCCCTCAGCTTGCTTCTGCAGTGGTCCTTGAGATGTTTTACAGACATATTGAAATATGTACAGATGAAATTACATAGTATCTAGGATTCTATTTTATTTTTTTCTTAAAGATTTTATTTATTTACTTTTTTTTTTTTAAGATTTTAAAAATTAATTTTAAAATTAATCAGATATAGTCCCTGCCCTCAACAAGCTCACAGGAATAGCGAATGCCTGCTGTGTGCCTGGAACTGTACAAGACACTTTCAAATGTTGTCTCTAGAGGCACACCTGGCTGGCTGAGTCAATGGAACATGCGAATCTTGATCTCAGGGTCATTAAGTTCGAACCCCACATTAGGTGTAGAGATGACTTAAAAATAAAAATCTTAAGGGGCGCCTGGGTGGCTCAGTGGGTTAAAGCCTCTGCCTTCGGCTCAGGTCATAATCCCAGGGTCCTGGGATCCAGCCTCGAATCGGCTCTGCCTCTCTGCCTACTCGTGCTGTCTGTCAAATAAATAAATAAAATCTTAAAAAATAATAATAATAACTAAATAAAAATCTTTTTAAAAAATGTTATCTCTAGTCTTCACCAAAGAGGCTGCTTTATCCTTATCTATGGCGGAGGACACTGAGTCTGGGAGAGGTTAAGTAACATGGCTAAAATCACACACCAAAGCAAGTGGGTGGCAAAGCTGGGGTTCAAGCCCAAGGCTGGGTTACTGTGGAGAAGCTTGGCTGGAGGGAACAGGACAGAACACCGAAGTTCTTGGTCTGAAGAATCCTAAAATATCCTTTCCTAAAATAATACTGAGATATCAGAAACTCCATTTCCTCCCTGAAGCCTCTCTCCTGTAGCTGCCCATGCCAAAGCCTATTTTGAACTAATCCTGGGACCACATTAGACCCCAGAACTTGTGGAGAACATTCTGGGAAGGCCAGACCTGGGCAAGGCCATGCAGCCATGTCTGAAGGAGACCTGTGGGCCTCTGTCAAACAGCAGGTTATCCCTGGAGAGCAGAGCGAGCTCTCGAAAATTGCTGGTCTGGATTGGGGCTCAGATGGAGAGGAGTCAGCCCCGAGAGGCCCACAGCTCACCTCCTGAGATTGAATGACCCTCTTGTGTGATGTCTCATCACAGATTTTGTGTCTGCAGATAAAGAAAAGGGGAAGGAAAAGCTGGAGGAAGACGAGGCTGCAGCAGCCAGCACCATGGCCGTCTCAGCCTCCCTCATGCCACCCATTTGGGACAAGACCATCCCTTATGACGGCGAGTCTTTCCACCTGGAGTACATGGACCTGGATGAGTTCCTGCTGGAGAACGGCATCCCCGCCAGCCCCACCCATCTGGCCCAGAACCTGCTGCTGCCTGTGGCTGAGCTGGAAGGGAAGGAATCGGCCAGCTCTTCCACGGCTTCCCCGCCGTCCTCCTCCGCGGCCGTCTTCCAGCCCTCGGAAACCGCGTCCAGCACAGGTGGGTGCCTGGCCGCCCGGCCCGTGCAGAGAAGCCCACTTCCCGCCGAGGGCCACTGAGTGCGCACACCCAGTGAGGCCTTGCTCTCAGAGGAGGTCCTGGTGGGCCTGGAGCGTGGAGAGAGCCTCTGCACCCCACCCTGGAGCACAGTCCCTGAGGCTGGAGACGAAAAGAGCAGCCACAGCACAGTCGGCACCTTGCTGTGGGCCGGGGTGCTGCAGGTGACTGGGCCGGTGGAGTGAGCCCTTGAAGTCTGAGGCTTTACAGGATGGAGATGCCATGCTGCTTTTCCTCAGCTCTGCTCTTTCCCTCCACATGCGCTCTGCCAAAGCTTACTGGCAAGCTCAGACAGTAGTAATAGTAATAATAATAGTAGTAGTAGTTGTTGTAGGACCATTTATTTAGTTAAATAAATAATAAATAAACCATTTATTTATTTAGTTAACATTCAATAAATGTTAGTAGCTAACATTTATTTAGCACTTACTCCATGGCAGGCATTCACAAGAACCTTACGAGGTTGATACTCTAATACCTGTTTTGCAGGTGAGGAAACTAGAAGTAACTTGCCCAGGGTCACATAGCTGGTAGGTGGTGAAAGCAGCCAGGGTGCCTGATCCCATAGCCAGCTACTGCTTAGGCACTGCCCTGCTACCAGGACAGACATTATCTCTGGGACTCTTGATTCTCTCGTTTCTCTTTTGTACTTCTTGTAAAGGGGTGGGTGGTGGGTTGGTTTTCATGCCTCCTAGGCATGAACGCTTCAGAGGAGGCATGGCCACTGTCTCTGGGGGCCCTACAAAGTTTTTTGCAGGTTCAGTTAGAGGCACACACAGGCTGATGGCTCCCAAGAAGGATCCCAGGAGCTGGTGTTGGAACCCAAGGGACCCACCCCCAAGGAATTCTCATGCTCTAGTGTTATTTATTATTTAACTTTTTATTATGGAAGCACTTCAAATACAAAAGTAAGAGACTACTGTATGAGCCCTCATGTAACGATCACTCAACCTTTCCTAATTCTTAACTCTTAATCAGTCTTGTATTCCATAACCTCTCCCAGTCTCTCACCTCATTATTTAATATCAAATCCTAGGGGCTCCTGGTGGGCTCAGTCAGTTAAGCGACTGCCTTTGGCTCCAGTCATGATCTCAGTGTCCTGGGTTAGAGCCCTGAATTGGGCTCCCTGCTCAGTGGGAAGCCTGCTTCTCCCTCTCCCTCTGCCCTTCCCTGCCCCCCTGCTCTTATGCACTTGTTCTCGCTCTTTCTTAAATAAATAAATAAAAGCTTTGGGGTGCCTGGGTAGCACAGATGGTTAAGTGTCTGCCTTTGGCTCGGGTCATGATCCCAGGGTTCTGGGATTGAATCCCACATTGGGCTCCCTGCTCTGCAGAGAGCCTGCTTCTCTCTCTCCCTCTGCTACTCCCCCTGCCTGTGCTTTCTCAGTCTCTGTCAAATAAATAAGTAAAATCTTAAAAGAAAAAAAAAAAAGTAAATAAATAAAATCTTTAAGAAAAAAATAAAATAGAATCCTAGATACTATGTAATTTCATCTGTATATATTTTAATATGTCTGTAAAACGTAAGGGTTCTTTTAAAAAGCATAACGAAACTACCAGTTTTACATAAGAAATTGACAATATAGCCATAAGCTTTCAAATTTCCAAAAAGTTGTCTCAGAAATGTTACTGTTTAGAGGGGTGCCTGGGAGGCTCAGTCAGTTAAGTGCCTGCCTCTTGATTCTAGCACAGGGCATGATCTCAGAGTTATGAGATCAAGCCCCATATTGGCCTCTGTGCTCACTGGGGAGTCTGCTTGAGATTCTCCCTCTGCCCACCCCATGTGTGCACACTTACTCTCTCTCTCTCTCAAATAAATATATCTGTTAAAAAAAAAAAAAAAGTTACTGTTTTACAGTTTGTTTGAATCAGGATCCAGACAAGACACACAGATCTCATTTAGTTATGTCTCTTAAATCTTTTGTAATCTTTGGGATCCCCTCTCCTTTTTTCTTTGCAATTCATTTGTTGAAGACACTGAGTTATTGGTCCTGTAGAGTTTTGCGCATGCTGGGTTTTTCTGTCCATATTCCTGTAGTGCCATTTCACATGTTCCTCTGCCCCTTGTTTTTTTTTTTTTTTTTTTTTTTTTTCTGTTTTTTTCCTGTAAACTGAGTAGATCTAAAGACTTCAGCTGATTCCAGCTGAATTCTTGTTGGAGGGCCGCTCATTTCTGTGCTCATCAGCTTGTCCTGGAAGGCTGGTCCCTGTGTGGGTAGGGGGCAGAGCTGGAAATGAGTCCTCATTTTATGCCTTAGGCAGTTTGCCTAAGGTGGTGTTTGCCTCTGATACATTGTTTTTGTTGTTTTAAGATTTATATATTTATTTTAGAGAGAGAGTTGGGAGGGGGCCGGACAGAGGGAGAGGGAAGGAAAGAATCTCAAGCAGACTCTGAGCTGAACGCGGAGCCCAAGATTCCACGACCCTGAGATCATGACCTGAGCCAAAACCAAGAGTCAGAAGTTCAACCAACTGAGTCACCCAGGTGACCTGATTTTGTTTCTAAGTAAGTCTTCTTAATGAAACTTTTGGCATACAAAAGTACCCATTTCACAGCCCAGCAAATCTTCACAGAGTGAATCCACCCGTGTAACTACCACACAAATCAGGATATAGAACTCTGTTGGTGTCCCAGAAATGCCCTGTGACCCCCAATGTAGTCATGACTATCCAGAGGTAATCACTCCTTATCTCCATTACCAAAGGTGCATGGAATTGTATATTAATTGCGTATGTGTATATATTATATATTATGTTTGTTTTGTCTATTATAATTATGTTCGCAGTCTGATATTTATAGGTGCCTATAGCTAGCATTATAACACACATATAAATTATATATTTATAAAAAATACTTACGGAGTACTCTATGGCAGAAGAAAACAACAATACAGGTAAAGTAAGTTTTATACTGAAGGACTGAACACATGGTGGAAACGAAAGGACAGTTCCCGCCCCGTCTAGCTGCTTTTCCTCAAGTTTGTGAGGAAATTTATTTCATACCTATAGCAGTTTGTTCATTTCACTCGCTTAAAAGACTCCATCGTCTGATCATACCATGTTTCTCCATTCTGTGGCTCATGGGCATTTGAGGCATTTCCAGTTTTAGGTTATGCACAGCCCTGCCGTGGTCCTTTACACGCGTGTCCTTTGGTAAATACATCTGTGCACTTCCGCGGGGCTGGGTCATCAGACACATAGATGTTCAGCCTTTGTAGGTTCCGCCGCACAACTTACCCTGCTCATCCCAGCAGGGTGTGGGAGTCCCGCTTGTCGGGCTCTGGCCCCCTGGCTGTTCGGCTTGTGGGTGTAGGATTTGGCAGCTGTGGCCTTCCCATCCTTACCATGTGGGTCCCTGGTCATTCGCTCTCCTTATCTCAAGCCCTTTTTGTAATTAACCCTGTCTAAGAGGAGCCACTGAGTTTATGCACACAAGCCAGTGAAACATCAGGTCACCTGTGTGCTCAGAACCCTCCAGCGGCTTCTCCCATCTCGGGCTAAAAGTCAGAGTCACTGGCACTGTTGACATTTGGACCAGATAATTTTTTTTTTTGCTGGGGTTGGGGGGAGGAGCGGGGCTGTGCATTAGAGGATGTTTAGCAGCATTCCTGGCTTCTACCCACGAGATGCCAGCGGACTCCCCCCCCACCCACCCCCGCCACCATGTGGTCACGCGTCTCTGGCAGGACAGAATCATCCCCTATTGAAAACCACTGCTTTCTGGGGATTAAAAGGTCTGCGTTTTGTGTTCTGGACCTGTCCTGTTACCCTTTCCTCCCATCCTTCCTCTTCAGCTACAGTGGCTGCCTCTTGGTTTCTTGAATACCGCCGCCTGCCTGTGCACATCCCAGTGCATTTGATGTTCACTCCTGCTGAAATGTTCTCCCGAACAGCCACATGGCGTCCAGCACTCTTACAGATATTTTTAATTTATCTTGTGTAATGTCAACCTTCCCCCGCTAGAATAACATTCCACGAAGGCAAGGATTTGTACTTGTTTTGTGCACTGATTTGTCTTTGCAAGGACAGTTCTTGGCATAGGATAGATCGTTAACAAATATCTGTCGACCAGATATTTTGTGTACTTCTACCAGTAGCACGGGATGAGCAGGCCAAAGGTATGTTTTGTTGTTTTTTTGTGACTTATCTCTAGTAACGCACAACCTTTGAATTCTGAAAGTGCCTTTTATCCAAGGTCCACAACAGAGTGGCAGCTAGAAAGGGTGAGGAAGAACAAGGATTCAGAGTCAGCCAGACCCAGACTCAGAGTGTCGCTCGGTCACTTACCGTCTGTGTGACGCTGGGACGACCAGGTTGTGTCTCTGAGCCTCAGTTTTGTTATCTATAGCAGAGGGTTCACACCTGTCTGCCTTTCAGAGTTGTTCTAAGGCTGAATGAGCACTTTGACTGATAACGTCTCGAGGGATTCAAAAATGGAAGCTATTTCCTTGTTCAGTCTGTGTCCCTAGCCCGTAATAGTTCACAGAGAAATTCAGCTGTTTCTCATTATTTGAGAACTTGAAACCACAGGAAGTTAAGGGGGTATAATGACTTAATGTTTTGCTTAACATTTCTGGGGGGAAGAAAACAATCGGAAAATCCTGTCTTTTTCGAGGGCCTCTGTTTCCTTTTGAGCATTTTGTTCCTACAGGAAAGAATTCTTTCCATATTTGTGTTCTTGGGTTGAATCACTTATGCCAGCTTGGGAGCTGATGCTGTGCTGGTTTTTCTTCCCTGCATGTGACAGTGGCTGGGGCAACCTTGAGATTCAAGCAGGTATCTAGGTGTGGGGCATGAGCCTTTGCTGTCCAGTGGACTATTTGGGGACCACCTGCCTCTGTGTCTTTCAGAATCCTCCCTGGAAAAGGAGAGGGAGACACCCAGTCCCATTGACCCCAACTGTGTGGAGGTGGATGTGAACTTCAATCCTGACCCTGCTGACCTGGTCCTCTCCAGTGTCCCCGGCGGGGAGCTCTTCAACCCTCGGAAGCACAAGTTTGCAGAGGAGGATCTGAAGCCCCAGCCCATGATCAAAAAGGCCAAGAAGGTCTTTGTCCCCGATGAGCAGAAGGTAAGCTGATGTCTGAGCTGAGCGGCTGTGCTGCCTCCCATTTGATTTTATGCAGAGGACCCTCTCTCCTTGTGGACACCGTTTAGAAAGGCATGAGTTCAGAGCACAGAGCCGTATCCTGCAGCAGTTGGTAGAAAGAAAGGGAGTCAGGTAACATTTGGCCCCAGTACGACTCCCTGTAGCTTCTGTCTTTTCTTACTGGCCGCCACCATGGTGATGTTCCCACTTCCCTGGCTTTGGCCCAGCCTTCGGGCAGGAGCTCACTAGGCCACAGGAACTGGGGTTGAACAAGCCTTTGCTTTGAAGGACAAAAGATGGTTGTATGTTGCCATCCCCAGGGAAGAGCAAGCAGCTTTTAAGCTGATGCTCTTGCAGGAACTCGGAGAGCGGGAGGGAGAGGCGGATTTTGTAGTCTTTCCATCCTTTCTTACGGAAAACTCCAAGGAACCGATTTCCTCCAAGCTTTGGAATCAGGCAGACCTGGGTTCAAACTCCACGTTGCCACCTAGACCTCGCCAGGCCTCAGATGCCTCATCTATGGGGCGGAAATAACCATAGGTTTCTGAGGCTTCAGTGACAGTGACAGCGAAGACGGTGGACATTTGTGTGGTCCTTATCGTACGCCGGGCACTGTCATAAGCCCCTTGTACACGGGAACTCGTCTACTCCCGAGACACCTCTGTGTCATAGTCGCTGTTATTGTCCCGCATCATAAAGATGAGGGACAGGCGACAGTAAGAGGCCAAGGGGCTCCCACGGTTCCCCTGCGTGGAAGGAGATTTAAACTCCGGGAACTGGACACAGGGCATAGGCCCTTAGTCCTGACCGGAATGCTGAGGTGAGGCAAGGGTGTGGACGGTGCTTTATCCTGAAGCAGCCCAGAGCCGGTGAGCAGCGAGTGCCCTCTCCTCCCCTGCATATCCCACCCGGCGACCTTGCTGCTTGTTCCACCTCCCCGGGGAAAGGGGGGGCCCCTCGGTGTCCTTGGCACTTGCAGCTCCTTCCCTGGGGTCCAAGCTTTTGGCTGGCGGCACCAGGTGAGTTTTAAGAGGAATCTGGGGCGCAGGGTGCTGGCAGGAGGGGAAACGGGTTTCCTCGTGGGGCGAGAGGAGACACCCACAGGGGACACTTGCCCACAGGACGAGAAGTACTGGACGAGACGCAAGAAGAACAACGTGGCGGCCAAACGGTCCCGGGATGCCCGGCGCCTGAAGGAGAACCAGATCACCATCCGGGCCGCCTTCCTGGAGAAGGAGAACACGGCGCTGCGGACGGAGGTGGCTGAGCTGCGCAAGGAGGTGGGCAAGTGCAAGACCATCGTGTCCAAGTATGAGACCAAGTACGGGCCCTTGTAACCCGTGCCCCCGCTGGGCAGCACCGCCTGCACCTCAGACCTCTGCCTGGGGGCTCCCTGACACCCCACACACGCGTGGAGACTTATGACTCGTCATGGTCGAATGGTGGCACACCTGCTCCGGGAGCGTTCACGTTCAAGCTTCATTATCACATGGCCAGCGCACGTGGCGACTTCTCTGGGGGGCCAGCCTCCTCCCCCGTGGGGGTGCGAGAGAATCTACGTAGACGGGTGAATCAGCCTTAGTTTCTGTTCTCGGATGTCCCAGTTGAATCGGAAGGGCACCTCTGGGGTACAGATCTCTTTTCACAGGGGGCTCAGGCTTCCCTGACTCTCCCTCGGTCTCCGGCCTGGGCCATTGAGCCTGTCTCCATGGAATGAGTCGTGATCCTTGTCGCCCGACGTCTTCTCAGGTAGCAGGGCGCATTTCAGGTGGGGCTTATCTGTCACCCACCTCCCCCTCCCCAGAAAGTCTTTGAGAGGCACATCCGTTCCCATCTCTTTCGGAGGTAGAAAGACAGCAGCTCCTCCATAGTGGCCCCTGCGGGCCAGGCCACAGGAGCCGCGTCTCTGCACGGCCTGGGGTGGGGTGTGGGTCTGGGGCCTGCCGCAGAAGCGCACCCAGCCGTTCTTAGCTCCCACACCCCTTTTCTTCTGAGGCCTGCAAGCCAGGGAGGAGGCCCTGGAGAGGGGCCCTCCCTGTTTGATCTGCTTTGGAGGAGGGCCTCCCAGGGTGGCTGGCCTCCCGAGTCTCGCCCACAGTGCAGAGGGAGGCCTTTTCATCTCCTCTTATCCAGGCCACTCGTGGAGGCCACCTGCAACTTTTTTGTCCCACCACACTGGGCCTTGGAACCTGCTGTTTCTTTTCACCTAGTGACCATGCTCAGATCTTGGATTTAAAAGGAACCCCCCACCCCTTGCCTAGGAAGCTTAACTTCCTGGAGCCAGGATGCCCCTTCGCATGGTGTTTAGAAAACCGGCCTCCACGGCCCCGTACACTGTGGCCAGAGAGCTGGGGCATGTTTCCCAAGAAGTTCCCTTTTTTTCTTGCTCTGCTCTCCAGTGTGGGCCAGGCCAGAGTCATTCACTTTCCCTAAAAACAGAAGGAGGGCTTCCCAGTTCTTGTTCTGGGATCTCTTCCCCCACGCGAGCTGCCCGGAGTGTCCGCCCGCAGGACCCAGTGAGGGATCACAGGAGTCACAGCTTAGCTCTTGGGCCATTTGGTGGGGCTAGGGGCCCCTGAGTCTGTGTCCTAGGAGACACCGGCCGCCCACGTGAGCCCGGCTGCCGTGTGGAGGGGAGAGGTCCTTGCGGCTGTGGCCCCACTGCCTCACAGCTGCTCCTTTCGTTTGTGTACGTGGACTCAGTCATCCTTCGGCTGTACCTGGAAGATTCGCTGAGGAAAGCTGTGGAACCCTCTGCGCACTGTGGTCAGCTGGGGCACCTGGAGATGGGTGTATTTATTTGCTCAGGGCAGGTAGCCTGTGGTAAAGAGGGTCAGAGGCGACAGGCGCACTTTGTCATGCTTACCACTGGCTTTATGTAAAGTGGTGGCTCTGAGTCCTGGGCCCTGACCCTGAAAGACTTTTCCTAACAGATGTTAAGACGGGGGGGAACCATGCACTGGTCATGGGCCACACCCCAGGGGAATGCCACGGCCCTCCAGGGACCTGCACACCTGCCCTTCCGGGTACTTGACAAGGGTCCCTGAGGCCAAGGGAGGCCACCCCCCTCCCTCCCAATTTTGACTTTGTGGTTCTATAAAAACCGTGTTCACTCTTACTCTATTGTAACCACAACAGGGCCGTCGCATCCGGCATGTCCGTGTCCTGCCCCGGGCAGCTTGCCCGCCCGGGCACTCTCTGTCTGGTCTGGCTACCCACCAGTAGGGCAGTTCTCATTTTGTAATTGGTAGAAGAGCCTCCAGCTTAAATGCTCTTCATTTTCTTTGGCCAGAAAGTATACGGTTTGTGTTGTGTTGTGTTGTGTTTTAAGGGTGGACATTTAATCTCTGGTTGGTGTCTATGTCCCCCTACCCCCCGCCAGCGGGTAGAATGATGGCCTGATGTCTCCCCTCTCCGTCTCACCTTCTGCCTGCTCAGTGCCCCCCTTTTTCCTCCCCGCCAAGCAGTGGGTGTCTGGATCCTTCCCAAAGTGCTCACTTGGAAAGAGTGGGGCTGCTGGCCTCCTTCAGAAAAGCTCCTTGGAGTCAGGAGCCTGACAGGGACAGGGAGAAGGGTCCACGGAAGGTTGACATCTGGGGGAAGAGGAGCGTTCAGGTAAAGCGTGTCTCCTTCCCAGGCCTAAGAAACGGGTGCTTGGAGCAGGAGAGGGCTGCTGCCTGCTCAGTATCCGTCCGGAGTTGGGAGTCTCCTTGACTCCCTCCTTGGGGCTGACAGCCAAAGAGTGTGGCTCCCGTGCTCAGATCTGTGACATCTCTAAGGAGCACGGGAGGCCAGGGGAGCCGGTGTGAACGGCTTCGGCTTCCCTTCGGTTCATGATCGCTTGGGAAGCGCTCGCCTCCCTGAGCTCCCTGTCTTCAGCTTCGTGGCAGCCTCGTTGCAACCTCAGAACAGACAAATCATGAGTGAGCTAGAATGTTGAAAGAATATACATATAATAAATGTATATCTAGATATAGAAATATATATATATATATATATATATATATATATATATATATATATATGAGAGAGCTTTCATGATGGCTAGCACCTTGTGGAGGACCTGGGTGACTCTTACCCTTGGCCAAAGGAAGGGGTTTGCCTGTCCGGGTCCTGAGGTTGGGGAGGGCATTGGGCAGTGACCGTTGACTGCCCTGCTAAGGGGGGCTGCTGGGGCCCTGGGCAGGCAGCTCATACCGTCCTCCAGCCTGAGGCGGGGTGGCAGGCCTGGGAACCAGCAGAGGAGGGCTCCGTCGTGCCGGGCAGCTCTCCATCCACGGCCCTGGGAGCTCGGCTCCCTGTAACTCAAGGGGCCAGGAACCCCTGGTTTTCATGGGAAAGCCCCACCCCAGAGCTCCTTTAACATCTGTTAATTAAGTGCAATAAATTTTTCTAGAAAATGGCAAAGATGACTTCCAGGTGGATATTGCTATCTTACGGTGTTGGGCATGCCAGAACACCACTTGGTTTTATTTTTCTAAGTGCACGTGGTAGAGTGTGTGGGGCTCTGCGTCCTCCCCTGGGAGCTGGCATTCCAGCGGGCCCCTCTCCCCTGTACCCTTGCTGGGGGAAGGAGGCAAGGAGAAACCCCTTCTTCCCAGCCAGAGAGGGCAGAAGCAGACTGTAGCCCATTGGCCTTATGTGCGTGTGTGCGTGCGAATGTGTCGCTGCTGGTGGGCTGGAGTGATGTGGCAGGGAGGGAAGCCGGGAATGTGTCCTTTTCAAAACAAAATTAAATATTTTGAGATGAGAACTGTGGGACTGTCTTTTCTGTCCTCCTCCCCCCTTCCCATGTTTCCTCTGCACGTGTCCCAGACACCCCTGCATCACCAGCTGGCCCATCTCGGCCACTCTGTGCCTCAGTTTCCTCATCCGACCGATGGGAGTAATTCTGCCCGCTTACCTCATCGTGTATTGAGGAAGGACAAATGTCACATTCAAAGCAGTCGGAATAAGGAACAGTGTGGTACAAATGCCAGAAAGACAGAATAAGGTGCACCACCCTCTGCAGAGCCGGCTGCACATCCTGCCACCCCCTCCCCTACCTGCACCCCGCCTTCGCCCTCCTACCTCTGCTCCCTGTTGTCACTGAGGTTGGAACTAGGACACCAAGAAGCCAGGGAAAGCAGAGATAACAACGAACAGAGCCTTTGGCCCCGTGGTGGAATCTTTAGGTAAAGGCTGTGGGTCCGGCCTCCCCTACCCGCTACACCCCCACACCCCACACTACACCCCCTACACCCCCTCAGGGTCTCCAGCCTGCTGCCACATGGTTACTAGCCCTGCACACAGCTGATTGGTCAAGGAGCGAACATGTGACTCAAGTGGACCTATCACATCCTTCCCTGAAATTTGTCAACTTGAGGTCTGTTTCTCTGTGGCGGTGACCTGCTCTAACCCATGGCATTTTCTACTCTGCGTACAGATGTTCCCACCCAAAGCAGGATTTTGTGCAGCCATGGGAACATAGGAGATTTGAGCTCAAAATATGTCAAGATCTTTGCCGAGGCTGTGGCAGGTAAGAACACAGGCTTTGGAGTTCATCCTGGGTTCAAACCTGGCCTCCATCACCAGTTTAGGGTGTGATCTTGGGCAAGTCTGGGCTTGGTTTTTTGTTTTAAATCTTAGAATGGGACACCAGCTTCGCAGGCTCCTGGATGGGGCAGGTGCTCAGCATTTGGCTGAGGCACTGAGGTCATGGAGTAGAAGGTGCTACCCAGAGATGAACCCCTCCAGGCCAGCATGCAGCAGGCTCAGACCAGCTGGGTGGCCTGGGGTGAGTTACTCCACCCCCGGGGGGTGATTTCTGTCTCCATACAAGGTGAACGGGCTACACTGATCATGTGAGTGCCTAACCCAATGCAGCTCTCCCTCCCACGTCTCTGGAGGACAAGCTTCTAAAGCTGGACACGTGCCTCCTTCCTTGACTGTACCAGCCACCAGACAGCCCTCATGCACCTCCCCGAGGCTGTGCCAGGCCAGCCCAGCTGGCAGCTCCTGACGTCAGCTGCTAATCTGGGAAAGCTGCCAGCCAGAGATAGGGATGAGCGGCAAAGAAAATCGGAAACAGGTTTGAAGGTGGGGGGCCCTGGCCCCCAGCCCCCAGCCAGCCCTTCCTGTGCTCCCATCAGCTTCTTCAGCAAACCCTCCCAACCCCGGAGGCTGATGTCTGGACATGGTGCTGCTACTGGGGCCTCTGGTCGTGAGCCACTGCTTCTCTGTAGCAAGAGCCGGGGCCGTGCAGTGCGCCGTGCTCAGCCGCCTCCAGCTCCAAGGCTGCAGGTGTCTCCAAGTTTGTGGGGGGCGGCACCACTCTGGCTTGGATTCTGGGCCGACTCTAGCTGGTCCCATGTGGGCTGCAGGAAAAGCAGAGGAAGGTGGAATCTCAGCCAGTCTTCGAGCCCAAGCCAGGAGCATCATTCCTCACTGCTCTCCTGTCATCTCAGCCTCACGGCACCTAGGATGTGTGTCCCATTTTACAGAGGAGGACACTGAGGTCATAGCTACTGAGTAGCTGAGCTGAGAGTCCAGCCCAGGCCTGGTCGCTCCTAAGCCCAGCTGTTCTGCTGTGTCAGTCATCTCCCGGCAGAGGTGCTGGCGCTGCCCGCGCCCATCCACCTGGGAAGTACACCCCCGCCTCCCACCTCCCCGACATCTTCCCGTGGACTGTCCAAGCCACCCTGAGCAGCAGCAAGGAGGCCAGGCACAGCTGCTGGCGGAGGGGAGGAAAAGACTGATCTTTGTCCCACACACAGGGCCAGAACCTTCACAGGGACTCCCACTGGGCTACTGTGTTCACTGAGGTTTGGAGAGGGCACTGACTCTCCTGAGGCGGACTGCGGCTCCTCCCCACCCCCCTCCCAACCTCTTCCTTGGTCCGCATCCAACCCCGGAGCAAGGTCTCTCTTTCTCCCTCCCTCAAAGCATGTCCTCTCCTCCTGGGTGCCAGGGTCAGAGGCTTTGGACAACAAGGACCTTACAAATTATTACCTCCAGGCCCTCCTGGAATGGCTAGGAGAGGGGCCCAGAGAGGAAAAGGAGCTATCCAAGCGCACGGGACAAAATGAGATTGGGACCAAGGGAGCTTGCAGCTCCACATTTCCTGGCTCCCTGAAGTCACGTGGAAGCTGGGTGTGGCCCCTCACTCAGGGCGGGCGGGGGCTGTTCCGACGGCCTACCTGAGCCCTGAGTCCTTCACAGAAACTTGGGCTCACGTGGAACTGGCCTCATCCCGGGTCCATCTCCAACTTGCTATGTGCCCTCCTGCAAAGCACATCCCTTTCTGAGCCCCTTCTTCTTCATCAGCACCATCACCTTCCTCGCAGACTTGCCGCTGCCTGCAGTTCTCCCGTTAGAGAAGCTGGCTGGAGGCCAGAGAAAGAGAGAGAGAGGAAGGTAGAGGCAGGAGATGGGGCTTGAAGTCAGCAGGGTCAGGCCACTCAGCACTGAAGAGCCTGGCTGTCCTGCTGCGGGCTGAGTCCAGAACTGCTCCGACCCATGTCTGTGGCAGAGCTGGGCCGCACCCCCACTCCCGTTACTCTGAGAAGCTGCTAGACTGAGCTCAAATCACCTTGAAATCCTACCCCGAGAACCTTGCTAAGGCCCCAGGTGCGAGCCTCAGGGGTGTGACCAGAGCCAAAGGGAGGCACCCAAAGCTGGGCCAGTGCCCAACCTACCGTTGACTCACTGTGGCCCTCCTTGTTCTGGGCGTCAGTTTCCCCATCTGCCCGAGAATGCTCGGTACTTGGGTCTCAGTACTGATGTTCAGACTCCGTAACACCACAGGCCTTTGTCCGTGCTTGGGCAGGTCCAGCCTTTCCTTCCCTCTCTTCTCTGCCTCACAAACTCCTGGTCATCCCTCCAGGCCCCAGTCAGCCGTCACCTCTGCCAGGAAGGCCTCACCAACACTCCTGGGGACAAGTTGCCCCTCTTGCATGATTCCCCACCTCCTCCTGCAGGCATCCAGCCAGGCCCAGGCCCGACTTCACACTCAAGGTAAGGGGCCCGGGAGTGACAACACATGAAATCCTCAGAACAGCACCAGGCATCGAGCAAGCAGCCATATGCACCACCCCCACCCCGGCAACCCACCCCCTGTGTCTCCAGCCCCATTCCTTCCCTGAGCTGCTGACACTTCCCCAGCACCGCCACCGGGAGGTCTCACAGGCATTGCCCCCTAACCTGCCCAGAGGCTCTTGGTCTCTCCCAAAGCTGCTCTTCCTCAGTGTTCCCCACACAGTCAAGGGCCCGGCCATTCCTCAGAAGCTCAAACCAAAGCCTGATTCCCTGCTGTATCTCCCAGGCCCAACGGATCTGTCCACAAATCCTACCCATTCTAGAATCCAGTGTCTCCTTACTACCCCTATGGCCACCCCTGGCGTCTGAGCTGCTTCTGTGTCCTGCCTGGATGGTGGCAGCATCCGCCCCCCC